>NC_066623.1:66851469-67176600 GCF_025201925.1 Gopherus flavomarginatus
AAGAGGATGTTTGAGGTGCTGGCTCTGGGAGGGGGCTCAGGGGTAGGACAGGGGTTTGGGGTGCAGGCTTTGGTCATGCTTACCTCACGTGGCTCCTGGTCAGTGGCACAGAAGGGCTAAGGCACGCTCCCTGCCTCCCCTGGCCCCGCACTGCTCCCGGAAGCATCTGGCACATCTCTGCAGTTCCTGGTGGTGGGAGCAGTGGGCTCTGCGTGCTGCCCTTGCCTGAAGACACTGCCCCTGCAGCTCCCAGTGGCCACAGTTCTTGGCCAATGGGAACTGCGGAGTCAGTGCTTGGGGCAGGGGCAGTGCACAGAGACCCTCTGACCTCCTCCCAGGGGCCATAGGGCAGGGGCGGCTCTAGGTATTTTGTTGCCCCAAGCACTGCAAGCAGGTTGCCTTCAGCGGCTTGTCTGCTGGAGGTCCCCGGTCCCGCGGATTTGGCGGCATGCTTGCGGGAGGTCCGCCGAAGCCATGGGACCAGGGGACCCTCTGCAGGTATGCCACCAAAGGCAACCTGCCTGCCGCCCTCGCGACGACCAGCAGAGCACCCCCTGTGGCTTGCCGCACGCGCTTGGTGTGCTGGTGCCTGGAGCCGCCCCTGCCGCAGGGACATGCTGGCCACTTCTGGGAGTGGTGCAGGGCCAGGGGAGGCAGGGAGCCTGCCTTAGCCCTGCTGCAGACTTTTAGCAGCCTAAAATCTTCTGGTTTGGTTTCAGTAGCCTCTGGGAGATAGAACTCAATTCAGAGAGACTCCCAGCAAAATGGGGAGGATTGACAATCCTATGCTAAACCCAAAGGGAAGAGACTTGTGATTTTCAGAAGGTTTGAGACTTTATCCTTTATTCCAGTTATTTAAGGTTTTGTATTTATCTGTTGGGAAAAGAGAGGACCGGTAAGAATTGATCCAGGGAGGCAGCAGTATAATGCTCCAGGGTGCAGGACTGAGCTGCTTAACACCAGACCCTGTATTGGAACTGGATGAGGAGAATGGGCCTGGGTTCCCCTACCAACTCCTAGGAGCCCTGAAGGCCGAAATTGTACCATGATATATGTATGTTGCTTCCTGAGGATACCCAGGGTTGTGAGGCACCTGCCATTAGTTTGAGGAAGCATTTCTGTGCTTGCAAGGGGTCAGCTCCACAATTCTTCCAGCCATGGGTAACACAAGCACTTCCCTCAAGGCCTCCTCAGGTCCTGTTCTTTCTCTACAGGTTAATGATAGGCATTCTGCAACCCCCAAGCTCTCTGAGTGTCCCGCACCTGTTCCATTGGACACTTGCAGAATTCATAGATCTGCTGCTCCCAAAGAAGCAGGACACCTCAGCTTACTAGTTGCACCTTAGATCACAGCTTTGCTTAACATACAACACATAAATATGTTTATAGTGAAAATGAGTACAAGTTTAAAAAGAGTAGAGATTCAAGAAGCAGCAAGAAAAGTATTGGAAAAATGGTTCTATGTAAAACAAAATCCTAACTTGCACTCTAGAGCCTAGACTTAACTAACAAGATACTTTCCCGCCTGATGAAGTTTATCTTACCCAAAGTCTTTGCAGTGTTTTCCATCCAGGTTGGTTGTGTTCTTCCTTTCAAAAGATGGAACACACTGGACATTTGTCTCCTTGGTGAAGGATATTGTTGTCTCCTTGCATTCTCTGGATACACCAGACTAATCCTTTGTTCTTAGTCATAAACAGAACACTCTCGTGCTGGTTTTTTTTGTTTTTCCTACAGATCTTCTCTCATGTGAATTCATAATCTCTTCATTAGCATCAGGCTTAGTAATACAAACAGACTTACACTGCAAGATACACAATGACCAGCCAGGGAGATAAGCGTCTACTACCTTTTGTCTGGTGAACACGTTTATCACCTTCCGGTGACCTGTCTTGACTCACATCACTTAAAAACATAGTTTCCAGTAGACCTGTATAATTCAAATACTATCCATATACACATTTTGCAGTGATTAAGATAACTAGTGGGCTACTGGCTCTTAGTAGAGACCTCACATCACTTGCTAGTGAATTATTATGCATATATCTGCCTGAAGAGATCCCTGTAAAACTTGGTGCATCCCCAGGACCCTCCACCAGTTGGCATCAAGTTGTTCCTGGATCACAATGGGTAATATAGATGAGAGGTCCTGAGGAGACAGAAGGGTCAAGATTGTGAGATCCTGACTCTGGGGTGGCAGACCTTGCAGTTCCTTGTTTTACCTGGAGCACAATCCCATTGCTGAACTCTTTATATACCTTGGAAGGAGTTGACATCAATGTGCGACCTGGCCAGAGGACTGAGTAATGGAAGCAGCCGATCACCTCAGGACCAGAGTGGCTGTCAGCATAGGGAACCAGGAAAGAAAAAAACCTACCATGCCCTGCCTGACCAAGGGGTGGCACCTGAGATAAGTGAGTGCCATCACAGAGACCACTGAGTTTAAAGCATTTGAAAGAGTTTTAATTCCGTCATTCTTTTAACATGGCATGTTAGTTTGGTTTGATACTTTTATACAGTCAATAGTTTTATTGGGTAAGGCACCTAAAGCATTAGACAATGGCAAGGTAGCTAATAATAATTACGTTTATAGTGGGTAATTGTGATGCATATTTCAAAGGTTTATTTAAACAATGTAACTACCTGTAGAGATGAAATTGGAAAACATCACAGAAGAATTTTTTTTCTGTAACGTTTGCCAATGTTTCTGCTATTTATAATAGTACTGGGAGTATTTTCCATTCTCAAATCAGCAATTGGAACAATGAAGTCATTTTGAATTATGCTGTTTCTTAATGTGCTCTTTACACAGTAATTACTGTATCATCACCTGCAACATCTTGCAGCCCTGTAAAATTAAAAAAATTATACTAGCAAGTTTTCTGTGGGATTTTTCTGTTAACTAAAGCACATTTACAGGGATTCGACCACCTTCTCTATGCAAATTTAATTCCATCCAGAAATCCTCCTCACCAGCCCCACATCTCACCGATATTAATTAAAGGTCCCTCTGTGCAAAAGCGTAATTATCTCACTAAGCTATGTCCCTCTCTGATAATTATTCATTTGGGCCTCTATCCTGCATGTAAATGCACAACCCTTCCCCACACAGCAAATCATATAAAATCATGATTAAAGTCAGAGACTGTATGTTGAAATAGCTGCAGAGAGTTCTATAATACTACTTTTGATATGACAAGATCTTTAGGGTGAGGTTTTCCAAAGCACTTATCATTGGCCTAACTCTGGTCCCATTGAATTAATTGGAATTTTACTACTGACTTCAATGGGAGCAGAGTTAGGCCAATGCTCAGTGCTGTGAAAAACCCCACCTTTAAGTATAAGGGAATAGTTACCTTTTTTCTACATATTTCACATGTATTAGGTATTGGCTGAGTATGATGAAGTGGAAATTTTCTGCAATATTTTTATGCCTCCCATGCATGCCTCAGTTTACCTCTGTACTTTGCATTCAGAAGGTACAAAAGGATTAAAGCTGCTGTTGGAGCAGAGCAAGAGACATGAAGAAGTGTTTGTGACATATAACTGTCTGGTCTGGAGTGGAATCAATGGGTCATTACGCAACTGGCTGGAACTTGCTGAACTGACCTATATCAATGGAGAATCTCAAAATGACAATGGGGACCCAATGGCCAGGACCCTTACACCTAGCAATCAGCAGCCAAGAGGAAGGAGATTCCTCTCTCTCTCTCTTTCTCTCTCACACACACACGCACACACACACACACAGAGTAGGGAAGCAGATCATAGAATATCAGGTTTGGTAGAGACCTCAGGAGGTCATCTAGTCCAATCCCCTGCTCAAAGCAGGACCAACACCAACTAGATCATCCTAGCCAGGGCTTTGTCAAGCCGGGCCTTAAAAACCTCTAATTATGGAGATTCCACCACCTCCCTAAGTAATATCAGACGGCTTAGACTGAGAACAATGGATCAAAAAGTGTTAGATACAGGAATAAAATTTGGCTTTTGGAGGGACTCAGTTGCTCTCAAGTGGGACTTGAGAAAAAGGGAGTGAAATGGAGCCACAACGGTTTGTCTGTCTGATTGTACTGGCTTGGCCATGATGGACTATGGCTTAACCTTTCCCTCTCTGTGTTAACCTAAGGACTTTCAGATTCTGTGTGTCAGTTGAACAATAAATAATGTTACCTTGTTCTGAAGACACTGCCTGCTATCACTGCAAATGCTCATTGAGAGGGGACCCATAGAGTGATACAGGGATCGCTGGTGCCCAAAGACCCAGTTTTAAATTTTGGAGGCCATGGGCATGCCCCTGTAGAGCTGTGTTGGACTTTGGGTCTGGCACACCAAAGGGGTCATTCCTAAGAGACAGATTACACACTGGGTCATAGACCAGATCCTATAGATCCGTGACACTGAGGGTGGGGTACAGATCTGCAGGGGTACAGCCTGCCAAGGTACCCTGTTTCCAGCAACTGCTATAGTAGAGAGGTGGGAAACATGGAGTTATAGGAAAGCCTCAGGACACTGTGATGGGATGTTCATCCCACATGAGGCAGAGCATGGTAAGTGAGGTCAATTAACCTAATAGGTTGCACCTCAGGAAGAGCCAGGTATTGAAAGGCTGATTGAAGATGCACATTGGCTAAGAAGAAACAGAAAGTTGGCAGCAGAAAAGGGCTATAGGGGAAGTAGTCTGCAGTTACTCTCTGGGAAGATGGTGTTTGGGCTGGTAAATTCAGAGAGCTAGAATGTGTAGAAAATAATCTAGGGAAAGAGCAATAGGATCTGGGAGAAAGCACATTCCCAGTTGCTTGACATAGAGTCCCTGGACTGGAACCCTGTGTAGAGAGTGGGCCTGGATTCCCCTACCAGCCACTGGCAGATGGTGTAGATTGGGCAATAGAGCACAAGACTGTCTGTGACAGTTGTTTGAAAATACTTTGCTACACTGGAGGGAGAGGACTACAGTGATTTGGCTGGAGGACCAAGCTGTTAAGAGAGTCACAGAGAGAGGCAGCAGGATATATGAATGGGAGGAAGAAGGAGGTATCTGTCCTGGAAGGAGCTAATCCCCAGAGTATCTAGGAAGAGGCATCCCTAGTGGTGAGTGAACTCTGTGACAGTCACTTTGTAGTCCTTGACCTGGCTGCTGTGTCCAATATCATCAAGTTAATGTCTGCCTGCCTGTAAAGAGTGGCTTGTCCCTTTAACAGCCTAGGGCTCAGTCAACCCTCCTTACTAAGGAGCACACCTGAGCAGGGCTCAGCTGACTCCCTTAGAAAGAGCAGCCTGAAGCTGAAGGCAGGGGAATGGGATGAGTTGCTGGAACTGTAGAAAAAGAAAGGGGCTGCCAGAGACAGGAGGCCTGGCAGTAGCCTTGGAGAAAAGACTATGGGGAAAAAATGAAGGGCAGGTACCTTATCATGATCTCATTTTGATTGGCTGTTTCTTGGTAAACAACCAGAACTCTGCCAGAAGAACCTGTGAGACTGATCTGTGAGTGCAGTTTTGGAGCCTAGAGGAGGGGAAGTCTGACAGGGAAGGATTGTGCAGACCTTCCCAGGCCATGAGAGGGCATTTGGGAAGATGCCACTGTATAATGCTGCCTGTTTGGCCTCAGCCCAGGTGCTATGATATGCCATGCTTCTCCTGGCTATGTCCCTCTATGTCCTCTTCTCTCCTTCCTTTAACACAAGATGGCAGCACACCTGCCCCTTCCTTTGCTAGGAAGGGAATAGGAAGGAGACTGGGACTCAATGTATGGAGAGATAGTAATCATCTGAAGAGGGATTTCGGCAGCCAAAATGAAGGATTGGGGCCAATGTTCTCTCCACTCCATTAAGTACAGGATGAGAAGAGTCTAAAGGAAAAAACTCCTTTCCCGCAAGAGACGGTAAGAGCAGGTAGTGAAAATGCAAGAGGAGTAGAGTGGGGCTGGAACAATGACAGAGTCACTGAAGCAGGGATGGGGGTAGAGCTGTACAGCATTATGGAGATTTGTTTGGAGGAAGCCAGAGTGGGGGGAAACATTTTCTCCTAGATGCACTTTTCCTGCATCTAAATCAGGATGGGGGACTGAGAATCTGGGCACAGAGATCTTTCCCCAAAAACACACTCCATCTGTTCTGCTGGAAACAATCTCCTCAACATTTCCACCACACCCTGAAGAGCACTTACAGGAAGGTGAAGGGCTTATTTCCTATTACTGTAAAATAACAAATTATGTGACTGAAAAAGGGGAAAACTGGCAGTTGCTGTATATTTGGAAACAATGCCATTTTGAAATACAGTTGCTTTATTGCAATCCAGCTGATCCCCATTTGCCATAAAGGCCTCTTGAACTTCAAGCAGCTGGCACAAGATAGAGACCCCCCTACCTTTGTTTTCCATCTCTAGAACTCCTCTGCCTTTATAAAGAAGCACATGTTATTTGTTGTTTGAACAATGAGTTCTCACTCAATGCTATGTTTCTTTTGCTGCTTCGCCCCCTTTGCCAAGTGTGATGTGTCTTCTGTAAAAAGATGAATTTTTTAGCTGGCCTATGAAGAGATAAATGGCAATTTTTAAGATGTAAAAATAGTATTGTGAAGAACGTATTGGTTTTTATAATGTTTTGAGTTTGTAAATATTATTATTTGAGAAGAGTATTGCTGTGAAAAAATATTTTTCCTTTAGTGAAAGTCAGTTTTTATGAGTACATTAAATCCTTTTTATTTATGTTTTTAATGTTTCTGGTTTTTAGAAGAAAAGCTTTGCCTTAATGAAAGTAGTGATTATTTTAGAAAAATCTGTCTCTTCTGTTGTATTTAAGTGTGGGCTTTTCTATAAACTGGGATATTCTATTAGAAAAAAGATGAGATCACCTGACTTTTCAGAAATGGGGTATTAATTTGTAAAATCATAAATGTTAGTCTTTATGAAATAACTTGCATTTCTGAGCTAAAAGATGCATTTTTGCCCCATTAAAAATGGGTTTGTGTGGTTGGTTTGTTGTCTGTGGTTTGTATTTATTTTATTTATTTATTTATTTTAATAAAACACCTACTTCATCTCAGGCTGCTGTATCACTTAGTCACACAGGCAGATGGCATAAAATAGAGGATCCCCCGCTACCTTTTTGCCACCAACTTCCACCCTCCAGAGCTGCATGAACACAACTTGATCATCCCAATGAATCTAAGCCTTTTGTCTTTAAAAGGACACACATTGCTTTTCATGAGAAATAGTTTCCATGATCAATTCTAATTACCTTTTTTGTAAGTAACTTTCTGCCTTTTAGAGATGAGTACATTCTGCAATTGTATGGAAATGCTACAGTGTATTATTTTATTACATCCTTCTCACGTCAGTGTTCGTGCCCAAAGAAGAAACTAGTCTCTTCCATTGCTTTCTGTCATTAGCTCGGGCTTCCATCTGCTCTATGCTGTTAAGTTTATCTGTTCTGCCTTCCCTGAAAAGGGTTCCTTTTTTAAGATTTCTCTTCATTGTCCTCATTTCCTCACACAGTTGGTTTCTACTTAATAGCTTCATGAGTGTGTTTTGGCATCTGGAGTAGATGTCCTATAAATGTCCAACACTTCCTTCTAATTCTAGTGGAGACAAACTCATGGCTGGTAACTTCTCAGAGCCGTTTGACAGATTCTGGGCACTGGATGGAGACACTCTCATGGAAAACTAAATGCATTTGAAAATAAGTACCTACTGGATATTTTAAAAAGTCTTCAGGTCTCACAGCCATATGTTAGCACTGAGATTAGGTGAGCTGAAAATGTTCAGTTCTGTTTTTGGTACTGGTTTGCTTCTTTGATTTCCATATGTTACTGAGTTTAGTGAATGCTGTGGATGCCTTTCTATCCTTGTCACTGCGTTACTGAGGTCTTCATTGACTAGTATGGTGCTGCCTAGCTAAACAGAATGTTCTACTTTCTTGATGGGTTTTTTTTTGCCTTCTAATATGATGATACTGCTTGATATCTAGGTTTCAAGGATGTTTGTTTTAGCTTAACTGATTCAGTCCTGCCTGGCTGTTGTTTGTGCCACAATATTTATGTAGCGCTCCTCTCCACCTGGTTACCCCTTTAATGCCAATCCGCTCACAGGTTTTGATGAACAGGTCTGGGTTCTTTTGGATCCTGCCACCCACTCAGCAGGGTGTATCTTCTTTCTTTTTCTTTGAAATTATTTGGCGATGCCTCTACCCCCCTTGCTCCTTCCTGGCAGGGTCACCAGGGCAGCTTGGGTGGAAAATCCTAACTACAGAGTAATCCCCAGGTACTTGCCAGATAGTTGGAGACTTCCAAGAAATAACACAAACACTTCAAAATATATATTCAAACACAATAATTATATTAAACAGGAGACAAATACAACATAATAGGGTGAAACACTATTTTTAGTGCCCACACTGAAAATACCTGTGATTTGATGTAGCAAACGTAATCTTAGTGTCCTGTTTGTACATGTACTTTGCTGGGGCCCTTGATGACCTATAACAAAATTCTTCTCTGCAGTGGTTTTAGCAATGTGGCTGACTGGGTTCAGTACAGCCCAAAGGACTCACAAGTGGAGCAGGTGGTAAATCCCACCACAGGTGTAAAACACAGCAGGTTATAAAATCCTCAAACCCTTGCTCCCTGGCTTGAGGACACAGTTCAAGGAGTAGGGGGTCCCCAAAACAAATTCCCTGACTAACTAAAAGCTGGTGCACTCACCAGCTCCATGAATGATCCTCAGGTTCAAAGATGACTCTGCACTCCTCAGTCACTGCAGAGAGGCTGCTGTCGGCTGGCAGGGATCCTCCTCAGGCAGGAATCAGGCTGCATCAGTCCCAGGATTTCCCCTCACCACAAAGGGATGCAGGGCTCAGAGTGTAGGTTATACAACTACACTAACATCCAAACTGTAGCCTCCTAGCTCTGCCTCCAGTCACACACTCAGCAGGTCGCTTCCCTGGACTAGCAGCCAGATCTGAGCTGGCCATGTGGTGACTGGTGTCACCTAGGAAGCTGGAGGACGAACTCAGCCTGGCTGGAGAAATTTCCCAGCAAATGCTACAAATTGGGAATCATCCTTGGGGAAGGAAAAACCCAGCTGAGGGATCTGCTGTCAGGTCCCTGGAGGCCTGTTCTCAGGGGGAACCCGCATGCAGGCCTGGGACTCACTAGCTTCCACACAGCCAGTCCTGCCCCTGCCCTGGCTGGTTCTAGACTGACTACAAAATAGTTTCTCCCTGGGAGGGTCTGTCACTCCCTATTGGTTGGGAGGTGGATTCTGAGTCTCCCTTGGCTCCCCCTCCATGAGCTGCCTGCAGACAGAGTCCCAGGAATCTATGTAATCTCCTTGGGGGTCACATTTATATTAGTAGCATTTCAGGGGTGTTGCTCAATAAGGCAATATCAGCAAAACCTGGGTCTTCTAGGCATTTGCCATCTAACTGTGTATGTGTTTGCTGCACTTTGTTATCGAGTCTATGGCAATGTCAAACAGTGAAGATAGAATGCAGTAGTGTACACGCTGAACCACTCTAGTCTGGTTGTTCATCCTTGCAGCACATTTTGAATGGCTCTATATAGTGAAGATGATGATGACTTAGCCTGAAGAATATTCCTGTGACCCAGAGACAGGGGCGGCCAAGCGCGTGCCTGGGGCGGAAAGCCATAGGGGGCGCTCTGCCGGTCTCCGCCAGGGCGGCTGGCAGGTTGCCCTCGGCGGCATGCCTCCAGAGAGTCCGCTGGTCCCGCGGCTTCGGCGGACCTCCTGCAGGTGTGCCGCTGAATTTGCTGGACCGGGGACCTCTCGCAGGCAAGCCGCTGAAGGCAGCCTGCCTGCCGTGCTTGGAGTGGCAAAATACCTAGAGCCGCCCCTGCCTAGGGAACCCTTGAATGCCAACTGGCAAAGGGCACATGATATCATAACTCATCATGCTGACATACTCATTGACCCAACCCAGTTGTCTTAATCTGTATCTAAAAGGATGTCACATGCAAATCAACACTGGTTAATATTGTGCGATGTATGTATGGGTAGTGTCTAAAGAATTTTAGATGTGTGCTTGACCTATATTCCTACATGTTTGGCAGTCAGTGCCTAAGCCCACCGTGTCCTAGGTGAAGGAATGTTGTTTCACAGGCTCGACTGTGTCTCCAATGCAAATTAAGCCAGGTGTGGCCAAAGACCAGGAAAAGCACACTCACATGCATGGTAAACAAAACCCGTGTAGACTGACTACTTAGTCTCAACAGGGGATGGAGACTTCACCCTCAGAAAACCATCCTGCCTTGTGAAATAGTTGTACTATGGTAAGATATAAGCTGAAGAAAAAAAACATTTTTTGTTATCCAACATGTAGGGGACAAAGAGGAAGCAATAACCTTTGAAAAACCAAGAATTTGAAGAACAGCTAGCCAAAGACTCAAAGTAAGCAATATTTTTCTTTAAAGTACATCAGAAGCAGGAAGCTTGCTCAACAACCAGTAGAACCACCAGATGATTGAAATGCTGAAGGAGCACTCACGGATGATAAGGCCATTGCAGAGAAACTAAATTAATTCTTTGCATCAGTCTTCATGGCTGATAATGTGAGGGAAATTCCCAAACCTCAGCCATCCTTTTTAGGTGACAAATCTGAAGAACGGTTCCAGATTGAGGTGTCATTAGAGGAGATTTTGGAACAAATTGGTTAAGCTAAATAGTAATAAGTCACCAGGACCCAATGGTATTCACCCAAGAGTTCTGAAGGAACTCAAATGTGACATTGTAGGTTACAAACCGCAGGTAGTAGTGCTATCATTTAAATCAGCTTCTGTACTAAAATGACTGGAGGATATCTAATGTGATGCTAATTTTTTAAAAGGGCTCCAGAGGTGATCCCAGCAATTACAGGCCGGTAAACCTGACTTCAGTACTGGGAAAACTGTTTGAAACTATAGTAAAGAACAAAATTGTCAGACACGTAGATGAACATAATTTGTTGGGGAAGAGTCAACATGGTTTTTGGATAGGGAAATCATGCCTCACCAATCTTTTAGAATTCTTGGAGAGTACCAACAAGCATGTAGACAAGGGGGATCCAGAGGATATAGTGTACTTAGATTTTCAGAAAGTCTTTGACAAAGTCCCTCATCAAAAGCTCTTAAGCAAAGTAAGCTGTCGTGGGATAAGAGAGAAGGTCCTCTCATGGACTGGTACCTGGTTAAAAGCTAGGAAGTAAAGGGTAGGAATAAATGGTCCATTTTCAGAATGGGGAGAAAGGTAAATAAGGGTGTCCTCCAGGGATCTGTACTTGGACCAGTCCTATTTAACATATTCATAAATGATCTGGAAAAAAGGGTAAATAGTGATGTGCCTGCAGATGTGCTCATCACATCTCAGAAAACATCTGCTGGAATTGGAAAAGGTTCAGAAAAGGGCAACAAAAATTATTAGGGGTATGGAACAGCTGCCATATGAGGAGAGATTAATAAGACTGAGACTTTTCAGCTTGGAAAAGAGATGACTGAGGGGGATATGATTGAAGTCTATAAAATCGTGACTGGTGTGGAAACAGTAAATAAAGTGTTTACTCCTCATAACACAAGAACTAGCGGTCACTAAATGAAATTAATAAGTGTCAGGTTTAAAACAAACAAAAGGAAGTATTTCTTCACACAACACACAGTCAACCTTTGGAACTCTTTGCCAGAGGATGCTGGGAAGGCCAAGATTATAACAGGATTAGAAAAAGAACTCTAAATTCATGGAGGATAGGTCTATCAATGGCTATTAGCCAGGATGAGCAGGGATGGTGTCCCCAACCTCTGTTTGCCAGAAGCTGGGAATGAATGACAGAGGATGGATCACTTGATGATTATCTGTTCTGTTCATTCCCTCTGGGGCACCTGGCATTGGCCACTGTCAGAGGACAGGATACTGGGCTAGATGGACCGTTGGTCTGAGCCAATATGGCTGTTCTTATGTTCTGGACTCATGGGACAAGAGGATCTATTTTTCTGGGAGTTACGAGTAGCTGAAAACAGACTACTTAAAGACTAACAGATTTATTTGGACATAAGCTTTTGTGGGTAAAAAATCTCACTTCTTCAGATGCCCAAATAAATCTGTTAGTATTTAAGGTGCCACGGGGACTCCTTGTTTTTGTGGATACAGACTAACACGGCTACCCCCTGATATTTGAAAACAGACTGTAGGTGAAAAACCTGCTTACACCGGGATTGTAACTTGGTGAAATTAAGCTTTAGTTGCTAGGAAGTATGTTTTGTTTTACTTGTAACCACACTTTTCTCTGCTAGTATACATTTAATCTTGTTTTATTACAAAACCATCTCAGTGCTGAGCTTCAAACTGAAGGGTAAAATCATCAGCCAAACTAACAGGCTGGTGTGTGTTCTGTCTCTTTGAAGGCAGTGAACCTTTCTGTGAAGGTCCAGTGAGAGGAACTGGACACTCTGGAGCAGATGGTTTGGGGGAAACTCAGGACTGGAAGGGCTGCTGGTGTCACCCTGCAAGAAGTAACTAGGCTTGTGGAAGCCAGCATGAGTACACTGTGCTGTAAAGCAGGCTGCTGGTTTCAGGGTGCTGAGTGAAAGCTGAACAGTGCTGAAGCATCCATGGTTGCAGGTGGTGGCAAAACCCCTTCCTGCTCTGAATGAACCCCCAAATTGTCACCACACCACAATATATGCCATAATGTAGGGACACTGAGTGGAAAGAGGAAAAAGAGGGAAACCTAGAGAAATGTTACACAGAACAATAGAGAAAGAAGCCAAATCCATCAATTATCAGAGGGATAGCCATGTTAGTCTGGATCTGTAAAAGCAGCAAAGAGTCCTGTGGCACTTTATAGACTAACAGACTTATTGGAGCATGAGCTTTCATGGGTTTGACGAAGTAGGTATTCACCCACGAAAGCTCATGCTCCAATATGTCTGTTAGTCTATAAGGTGCCACAGGACTCTTTGATGGATTTGTAAAAGCAGCAACGTGACACCAAAGAGCCTGAACAGACCAGCCCAGTCCAAAATAACTGGTGGATGCCCTACACGCTATAGGGTGGAGGGGGAGAAAGAAAGAAAAAAGATGCCAATGCAGGCTGTCAAAGTCCTTTTGAAAACCAATGACTTTGATAAGGAGAGCCTATCATTCCATCCATTCTTCCATGATCATCCTTAGTGTGAATGTCTGCTCTACACAGGATCATTTGGGTCTGAATTCAGCTGTTTTTCCTTACACTTTGCATCCACTGCCTCCTTCTTTCCGTATCACATCACAGAAGACATTCCCTACAACAGAGCAATGTGACTCTCCAGTTGTTGCAGTCAGAACACCTTTTGTGGCCATTCTGACACTTACTCCATGTTTTCACAGGTCAGGAAGGGTCTCTTTCCCAGATTTCATTGAACAGCTTTACTAGTTTGTTAGGGAGGGAGTGTGAAATGCTGTTAGCATTTCTGCTTTGATTTGATCATCTGCCACTTCTTGATTGTAGCCTATGCTTCTGAAATCCCTGTTGGGCTGATGTTGATCAAGATCACATGTTTCATTGAACTCTGGGTGTGTCTGTTCAAGACTCTTTTAGAATCATAGAAATGTAGAACTAGGGCAGGGGTCAGCAAACTTTCAGAAGTACTGTGCCGAGTCTTCATTTATTCACTCTAATTTAAGGTTTCATGTGCCAGTAATACATTTTAACATTTTTGGAAGGTCTCTTTCTATAAGTCTAGAATATATAACTAAACTATTGTTGTATGTAAAGTAAATAAGGTTTTTAAAACATTTAAGAAGGTTCATTTAAAATTAAATTAAAATGCAGAGACCCTCGGACTGGTAGCCAGGACCCGGGCAGTGTGAGTGCCACTGAAAATAAGCTCGCGTGCCGCCTTCAGCTCTTGTGCCATAGGTTGCCTGCCCCTGAACTAGGGTATGGCTACACTTGCAGCTGTACAGCGCTGGGAGTTAAACCTGTCTTCGTACAGCTGAGTAGGGAAAGCGCTGCAGTGTGGCCACAGTGACAGCTACCAGCCCACTGTCGTAGCCACACTTGCAGAGGCATTGGGAGGGGTGCATTATGGGCAGCTATCCCAGCGTTCAAGTGGCTGCAATATGCTTTTCAAAAGGGAGGGGTGGGGTGAAGTGTGACAGGGAGCGTGCAGGAGAGAGAGAATGGATTTTTGGAGCTGACGTGTCAGCAGCTGCCTTGCAAGTTCTGACCCCCCTCCCCCACCCCCTTTCGCTCACTCACTGAAAGCAAACAACAACTGTTTATTTTTTTGCCTCGCACACCAGATAAGTAGCCGCCCTGAAATGGATCCCCCACCCTCCTGCTCACCTGCCTGCTGCGCTGCTTCTCTCCTCAAGCACACACTAGCTGTGGGCGTTCCAAAGGGAGCCCACCTGCCTCTGCTCATTCACAGCAAACAGGAGTTGTGTTTGTTTTTTTGATAAGCAGCTCCGGAGCCCGGAGTTCACAACAAAAGAGAAAGAGTAATCTTCACTTAAAAGCATTTTGGGAAGCTTCTGGAGGTCAGTAACACTGTACTAAGAGTATTCCCTGTTTACACTGGCACCCCAGCACTATAGTCTTTATTCCACTTGTGGAGGCGGAGTACAAGCAGTGCTGTAGCCAGGGAGATACAGTGCTGTATGTGCCTTGCTAGTGTGGATGGGGAGTGAGTTACAGTGCTATAAAGCCACTAACAGCGTTGTAACTCTCAAGTGTAGCCAAGGTGCTAGAAGGGACCTTCAAAGGTCATCATTTCCAGTCGCCTGCCTTTAAAGCAGGACCAAGTACTGTCCCTCACAGATTCTTTTGCCCCAGACTTCTAAATGGCCTCTCAAGGTTTGAAGTTGCAACCTGCATTTAGCAGGCCAGTGCTCAAACCACTGAGCTATCTCCCTCCTCCTACTTTCTTTACATTAGTTGTAAGCATTTTTCTATCTTTACTTTTTATTGGCCCACTTCCAGGATTTGAATCACTTGGTAAATAACTCTGTGGCTTTCTACTATAGCACGAGCTTCAGCTGCTAGGTTTTCAACATATCTCCATTTACCTTTCCTTACTTTGCTTTTCACTGATTTCTTGTACTTGTACTCCTCTGGTTTTTCCAATATTTCATTGGTCTTTCATTCAGAAGTTTTTCCTTTTTCCATGATTTTTCTTTCCTCAATAAGATACCCCATCTCTTGGCTTATCCAACCCTTGATCTGTCTGTGCTGATATCCAACCAGGACTGCTGCAGCTTCAATCACATTAGTCTGTGTAGAGTCTCCCCTTCCCCTTCCTCTGCCTCTGGCAGTGCCTCATGTCTGTTCCTTAGTTCAAGTTGCAATTTCTTACGATACTTTTTTTTTCCAGTTCTGTTTTATTGATTTTCTTTGCCATTTTCTGTTTTAAAGTTGATCTTTCACAGTTTTAAATTCAGCTGAAATCTGCTGCTTGATATGGCCTTTAATTTTGGAGAGAAACACTGTCTTGAGTTAGTGCAGTTGTGATTAATTTTGAGGGTTGGTTGTTTTTGTTTTTTTGTTTGTTTGTTTGTTTTTGCCACCTGGTGAATTCCCTGTTTTATATACGTCTTTGAGGTAACAGGGTACTTGCAAGATTAGTCAACAAGCTCAATTCAATGAGTCTCTAGCCCTTTAAGTTAATGATTCCCAACCATGCTTCCACACTCCTCTTTCTATTTCCATTCTTTCCATTTCCATGCCATTCCTATGTAATCACAACCTTCTCTAGAGTTAAAACTGCTCACCAGAAGGAATAAATCATGTTGACTTAATTGGTGGCACAAAGACGTGGTGGTATAAATGTCATAACTGGAATACTGGTATAGAGGGGTATAGCTTGTTCAGGAAGGACACATGGGATGCTTAAGGGAGAAGGTGTTGCATTGTACATCAAGAATATATACACATGTGTGAGGCTCAGAAGAAGGTAAGAGGCAGATCAGTTGGAAGTCTGTGGGTGAAGATACAAGGCAAAATAGACACTGGGTGATCTCCTGGGAGGAGTCTACTATAGACCACCAAATCAGGAAGAGGTGGATGAGGATTTTCCTGAACAAATATCAGAAATATGCAGAACACAAGTTTTGGGAGAAATAGTACACTTTAACTATCCAGCTGTGTTGGAAAAGTAATATAGAAAAAAACACAATTTCCAATATGTGCTTGGAATATATTGAAGACTGATATTTATTTCCAAGGATAGACGAAGTAACCAGGGATTCAGGCATTTTAGAGTCTATTCTGGCCATCAGGGAGGAATTGGTAGCAAATCTGAAGGTGGAAGGCAATTTTTGGGGAAGTGCTCATGAATTAATTTAATAATTATAAGGAAAGGAAGAAATGAGGAGCAGAATAAGGTTAGTGGGGTTTAAAAAAGAAAAGTTTATAAACTCAGGGAAATGATAGGTAAGGTCCCATAGGAAGAAAATCTAAGGGAAAGAGGAGTTCAGGAGAACTGGCAGCTTCTCAAAGCAAAACTATTGAAGACACAATTGCAAACTATTCCAATGAGAAGGGAAGATCAGAAGAATATTAAAAAGCAATATGGCTCCATTGGAAGCTCTTTAATGATGCAAACATAAAAAAGGAATCTTACAAAATGTGGAAATGTGCACAAAATGCTTTGGTAGAATAAAACAGATAGCACAAGAATGTAGGGACAAAATTGGAAAGGCTAAGGCACAAAACAAGTTATACCAAGCAAGGGACATAGAAGTCAGTAGGAAGAGGTTCTTTAAATACATTAGGAGCAAGAGAAAGATGAAGCAAAGTGTAGCTCCTCTTCTTATCAGGGAAGGAGAGTTAATAACAGACTATATCAAGATGGCTGAGGTGTCTAGTGCCTACTTTGCTTTGGTTTTCACTAAAAGGATTAGTGGTGACCAAAATACTCTATACAATTAATATTCACAACAAGGAGGAAGGGACAGAAGTCAAAATCAGGGAAAAATAGGTTAAATAATATTTAGGTAAATTAGATTTGTTTAAATTGGCAGGGCCTTATGAAATGCATCATAGGGTACTCAGGGAACTACCTGAGGCAATCTCTGAACTGTTAGCAATTTTCTTTGAGAAATCATGGAGGATGGGCGAAGTCCCAGAAGATGGGAGAAGGGCAAACATAGTACATATATTTTTAATGGGAGAACAAAGAGGACCTGGGGAATTAAAGAGCAGTCAACATATCTTAAATACCTGGAAAAATACTGGAACAAATGATCAATCAATCAATTGGTAAGCACCTAGAAGACAATAGGCTTATAAGTAATAGTCAACCTGGATTTGTCAAGAAGAAATCACTCCAAACCAAACTAATTTTCTTAGCTGAATGAGTTTCTGTTCTAATGGACGCGGAGGGGGGTGGGAATCTGTAGACATGATATATTTTGATTTCTAGTAAGGCTTTTGACACAATCCTAATAAAAATCTCATAAGTAAACTAGGGAAGTATGGTCTGATGAAATTACTATAAGATGAGCGAAAAGCTGACAAATACCATATTCAGAGTAGTTATTAATAGTTTGCTGTTCAACTGGTAGGGTTTATCTACTGGGCCCAACATGAGTTGGTTGTGGGTCTGATACTGTCAATACTTTCATTAATAAATCAGATAATGGAGTGGAGAGCCTGCTTATAAAATTTGCAGATGAAACCAAGCTGGAAGAAGCTGCGAGCACTTTGCAGGACAGGATTAGAATTCAAAACAACCTTGACGAATTGGAGAATTCATCTGGAATCAACAAGATAAAATTAAATAACACAAAAGCAAAGTAGTTCACTTAGAAAGGAAAAAATAAAATGCACAACTACAAAATGAGGAATAATTGGCTAGGTGGTTGTACTGCTGAAAATGAACTGAAGGTTATAATGAATCACAAATTGAATGAGTCAATGTGATGCAGTTGCAAAAAACGCTAAGATCAACCTGGGTATATATTAACAGGAATATTGTAGGTAAGACTCAGGAGGTAATTGTCCCATTCTACTCAGCACTAGTAAGGCTTCAGTTGGAGTATTGTCCAGTTCTGGGCACCACATTTTAAGAGATGTGACTACATTGGAAAGTGTCCAGAGGAAAGCAACAAAAATGATAAAAACAATGAGGAGTCCGGTGGCACCTTAAAGACTAAGATTTATTTGGGCATAAGCTTTCATGGATAAAAAACCCACCATGAAGCTGAATAAGTGGGTTTTTTTACCCATTAAAACTTATGCCCAGATAAAGCTATTAGTCTTTAAGGTACCACAAGAGCAGCAAAGGGTCCTGTGGCACCTTATAGACTAACAGATGTTTTGGAGCATGAGCTTTCGTGGGTGAATACCCACTTCGTCAGGTACCACAAGACTCCTCATTGTTTCTGTGGATACAGACTAACACGGCTACGCCTCTGAAAAATGATAAAAGGTTTACCTGACCTGTGAGGAAAGGCTTTTTAAAAAAAGTCATTTAGTTATGAGAAAAGAAGCCTGAGGGCAGGGAGTCCTGACAAGTTTACAAATATTTATTTAGAGATGCAAAGAATCCTGTGGCACCTTATAGACTAACAGACGTTTTGGAGCATGAGTTTTCGTGGGTGAATACCCACTTCCTCAGATGCATGCATGCGTCTGAGGAAGTGGGTATTCACCCACAAAAGCTCATGCTCCAAAACGTCTGTTAGTCTATAAGGTGCCACAGGATTCTTTGCTGCTTTTACAGATCCAGACTAACATGGCTGCCCCTCTGATATTTAAAGATGTTACATAATGCATGGTGATCAGTTCTCCGTGGCCACTTAAGGTAGGACAAGTAATAATGGGCTTAATCTACAGTTTGGGAGATTGTAGCTTAGATATTGTAACACATTTTTTAACTATAAGGATAGTTAAAGCTCTGGAATTGTCTTCCAAGAGAGGTTGTGAAATCCTCATCATTGTGGGTGGGGAGGTTGGAGAACAGGCTAGGCAAACACCTGTCAGGGATAGTCTAGGTATACTTGGCCCTGCCTCAACAAGGGGTTCTGAACTAGATGACTCCTTGAGGGCCCTTCAAGTCCCACATTTCTACATGTTCTGGTATTCTATAACTGCCTCTGAACTTGTTACTATGTTTCTGTGTTGGAGCATAGCACTGTATATTTGACATGTTGGGAATCTGGCATATCTGATGTGTTGATTGGTAAGTGATATTATTTTCCTGAAAGAATCTGTCATGATTCATGAGGGATAGCTCTGTGGTTTGAGTATTGACCTGCTAACCCTAGGCTTGCGAGCTCAATCCTTAAGGGAGCCATTTAGGGATCTCAGGCAAAAAAAAAAAAAAAAAAATAGTGGGGGATTGGTCCTACTTTGAGCGGGGGGGTTAAACTAGATGACCTCCTGAGGTCCCTTCCAACCCTGCTATTCTATGAGTGATATTCTGAGTGTATATTGTCACTCTGACATGAATAGATGTCTTATCCACACCTATCTGTCTTCTGTCCCTAATACAAGTCCGTAATTGTCCCATCTCCCTCATGGTCTGCAAGATGTTTGAAATAAACATGGTTCTCATGTTGCAGTAACTGACTTTGAAGTGTTTTCTTACTACCAGCAATAAACTTCTGCAGGTCCTGGCTTCCAGGGACTCTTTAATTAGGAACCTTCATACAGTGCAACGGGTCAGGTGGGAAAAGTTTAGGGTTATATAGTATATGTATATACACAAACACGCAAAATTGACTGGGATTTAGAGAGACTGGGTTTACTTCCTGCCTCTATCACAAATACTTCATGTGACCTTGGAAAACGAATTAACTTTAATGTGCTGCAGTTCCCCTTCTATTCAATTAAATAATCTTTTCTTTCTCTCACCTGCTATCTATTTAGATTGCAAGCTCTCTGTCTCTTATTATGTATTTGGTTAGTGCATAGCACACTGGGAATTCAGTCTTGGTAAGCATCTCCAGGAACTGTATCACAGCACAAATTATTAATTATAATCATGTCTATCATTTATGCCTACAAATGTGTATATACTCACAAGTATGGACACAATCTTAGGACTCTGAAGTACATAAAAGTAAAAATCACATTTTAAGACACTTTGTGAATATAAAGAGCCTGCTAGTCTCTTCTGTCTTTAATAGTTTAGAACTAAATGAATATATCTGTTAATTGTAGTAAAGAGAAATGAGAGACAAAACAAACAGAATGAGAGAACCAGATGGGTTCATTATGTAAGTATTTTTCTTTCTATACCTTCAGTATTAACTGATAGCATGACTATTAAAGTATTTATTTCTATATACATTCAAACGGGGGTGCAAATGGAAGGTTCAGCTGTTAAAGATGAGATATCTTCCTATGAAAATCTCTCATATGTGGGTTTCAATTTTGATTTGCTAGGCAGTTCTGAATTATCACTACAGGGTCTTGGAGTTGGGTGAGATAGCAATACTATTACTAGTGAGGCTCCAGTGCCAGAGCTAGAAGCACGAACTCACGTACATGCAACTCTTAACCTTCCTTCTGGGTGAAAAGAGATTTCTACCAGAAAACTACTTCAGCATTCTGCACAATGGTGAGATTCAAGTTCAATGCTTATGGCTAAGCTATACTGTTTCAAAAGGCATGTTGAGGCATGATATATTTGTACGTCTCTTGGTTCTGTCAGTATTGAAGTTCATAGTATTATCTGTTTAGTAACTTTTCTATCACTATAAAATCTGTGGCTATCAAGAATACAAGGGGATAAGAAACACTGCTTTCTATATATTCTTAGAGATTATTTTAGCTCAGTGAAATTTACCTTTTTACAAATTAAGTATTGTAGCAATTGTTAATCCTGTAATCCTAAAATGTCATAGATCTACAAATAGAGATGCCGGTTCAGGAAAGCTTCCCTTCTTGCAACACTAAGCATGTGTTTATCTTTAAGCACATAGTTATGTGCTATTCTGAACAAGAATGGACTTGTGCATGTGCTTAAGTGCTTTCTGGAATTGAGACCAAAATCTTCATGGAAGCTAAACTATACAAGAGTCTGTTCTAGTTTACTTATATACAATTTTGATCAATAAACAGTTATTGAAAAATGGCAAGCATATTCCGTAAATTGTCAAGGAAACAAAATACAATAAAATAAGTACAAGCTCGAGGGAGCAATGGTCCTCTTCATGCCATTCTCTTCAGCTGTCACTATAATGGCCTCTGAACAAAATTTCTCCAGCCTTTGCCCTTTTTGTTCATTTATGATGTCCTCAAAGACAGGACACAGAGATCAGTATGAGAGGACAGTGTAATCCTTGTCACTCAGAGATATGAAGTTAAATGAAAAAAAAAAACAAAACAATTATAACAAGAAAAGGGGAAAATACTTAAAGGATGGTTAAATTGATGATGTCAGTACTGTACAAAGGAATGGGTTGTGCTGCAGCAGCAAAGGGTGCAGAGCAGTCTTAAACCTTCTCTCCCAGCATGGCTGGCATGAGCAATTATTTTTCCCCACACATAAATAGCAGAACAGGTTATTTTTCAGTATAGATTTTATCTTCAGATTAAGAAAGACGATGAAGAACCACCCTGAAATCTAAGAAAGAGACAAAACGCCATAGATTGGATCCTGTGTGGCTGCTTTGTTTTGCTCTGTTAGTACAAAGTCACACAATGATTGGTGCATTGGCAGTAGGAGGATCACCCCTGTGTCTGAGAACTCAAGTGCTACAGAACCAACATAGCAGCTCCTATGCCCCTCTACCCTCTTTACTGAGACCATTGTGAGGAATGTCCAGGATGGCACAGGAAGGACTTCCTTATATTCTGCTGATCCCTGTCTGCTGGGAGGCTGACCTGGAACATAATTAATCCAGAATCACAGGAGCACAAAGACCACCTTTGCACCCCTCCAGCCCCCAACAATGGTATGTTTCTTGGCTGTACTAGAGGATGTTAGTGGACAACTCCCTGCAATTCAAACTGGTAGCTGCCTCACAGTTCTCCTTGCAGGAGGAAGGGAGACTCACCATTTAAGGGTAAAGTGCATATTAAAAAATAGCATTTCCCTGTCAGTCATCCAAGTGGATCTGTCAAGCCATCCAAGTGGATCTGTCAAGCCCTAGTCAGCAGTAGCCGCATCTAGGGAGCAAAGGTGCAGGTGCATGACATAGGCTTTGGGGATGCCCCTAGTTTACTTTTCCACAAACTAGAATTGCTGAAATTTGGCAATGGGAGAGTAAGTACATTATTCCATTCAAAGCAAGCAGTGTCATCTATTCAGTGTACCTAGATCCCAGCATAAATTCTTTAAGAGACAAACTTCAGGCACCTTGCTCAAGCCCTGCATTCAGAAATTCTTTTCCGGGTATGTACAGCAAGCATAAAATTATCAGAAATATAACCTTTAGAAGTTGGACAAATTCATAAAAATGTCCCAACTACCCACAAATCTCTTTTCGTTATTTTCCTTGACTTGGTTTGCAGTTCACATTTTTACAAGAATGTCTCTACTCTTTTGTGTCTTTATTCCCTCACCCCAGAGCAGTAACGTATGTTCATCAGAATTTATATATAATTTTCTATCTCATACTGTATCTAGGATCTATTTTATACCTAACAATATAATAAATGCCAACAACCAAAACCCAGAGTTTTCTATCCTTCTTGATTGTGCTTGATTTAGCTGTGGGCTTTTTCACAAGAGATCATCATGTCCTTATCAGTTGGCTGTATTGTATTAGCAGCTTGCATTCTCTCTTTCTAATCTCTCACTTCGGGTTAAATGAGGAATAGGTTTTCTGGAACTAACCCTATTTGATATTGTCAAGTATAATTCCCAACTCTGGACCTTAGCGTCCAAAATATGGGTACAAGCATGAATTCCCCTAAGCTTAATTACCAGCTTAGATCTGATAGGCTGCCACCAATCAGGAATTTTCCAGGGCCTGATACCCTCTGGTCCCCCCAAAACCTTCCCTGGGGACCCCAAGACCCAGATTCCCTGAGTCTCACAACAAAGGGGAATAAACCATTCCCTTCTCCCTCTCCTCTTCCTCCCAGCTCCTTCCCGCCCTGGGAACACTAGGAGATTGCCTGATTCAACTTTTTGAATCACCATACCGAGAGGAGTGTTACCTTCCCTCTCACCCAAAGGCAATACAAGCTGCGTGAATATAACACAAAGAGAAAATTTATCCTTCTCTTCTCCCCCACACCTAGTTTGAACCTTAACTAGGAGAAAAAAAATTAAATCGGTCTTAAAAGCAAAACTTTTAATAAGAAAGAAAGAAAAAGTAAAAGTTTTATCTCTGCACTTTAGATGGTAAACAGTTACAGGGTCTTTCAACTTATAAACAATAGAAAGAAACTTTCTCCAGCAGAAACACAATTTAAGCTACTTCCAGCAAGTACAAATATGTAAATGAAAAAAAAACAACTTAAAAGACTATAACCGCCTTTTCTTACTCACAATTCTGAATCGATAAGAGACTGTAGCAGGGAGATTGGCAGAAACCTGGTTGCACCTCTAGTCCCGTCCAGGACCCAGAGAGAACAAAGCCAAACCCAAAACCCACAAACAAAGGCTTCCCTCCCATGAGATTTGAAAGTATCTTGTCTTCTGATTGGTCCTCTGGTCAGGTGTTTGGGGTCCCTGTTTGTTAACCCTTTACAGGTAAGAGAGACATTAACCCTTAACTATCTGTTTATGACAGTTATTCTGCATGTGATGAATAAGGCTACATTTTAGTCATGGGTATTTTTAGTAAAAGTCATGGATAGGTCATGGGCATTCAATAAAAAATCATGGCCTGTGCCCTGTTCATGACTTGTACTATATGCCCCTAACTAAAACTTGTTCTGGGATCCCCATGGGTGATCTGAAGGGGTGGGCTGGGGAGGCGGTGTTTGGGCCGGGACCCCTGTTGGCGCTAGCGGGGGAGGGTTGGCAGGGCTGGCAGGCTCCCTACTCAGCTCCATGTGTTCCTGCAGCTCCTAGGGGGAAGGAAAGCAATGGGGGGCTCCATGTGCTCCTCCCACCATGCGCTCCTGTTCCACAGCTCCCATTGCCTGGGAACCACAGCCTATGGGAGCTGCGGGGGTGGTGCCCACAAATAAGGGCAGCGTGCAGAGCCCGCTGGGCCCTCCACCTAGGAACTGCAGAGACATGCCAGCCTCTTCTAGTGGGGCCTCCCCCGCCACCGAAGTAAGTGAGGGTGACTTCCATAACAGACATGCAGTCTTAGTGATGAGGTGTGCAGGCTAACTGGGGAACATCCCAATTCAAATGTACCTTGCCTTGATTTCTGCACAGAAGCTTAACCCTATTGTACTGGTAAATGATGACAGTGACACTTATAGGCCATTAGTGGCTGTGCAGGAATCCAAAGACTGCTCCCAAGACTTACTGTGACTTTTAAAAATTGCAAGCTAAGCGTACGCCATGACATAGAATCCTAGGACTGGAAGGGACCTCGAGAGGTTATATAGTCGAGTCCCCTGCACTCATGGCAGGACTAGACCATCCCTGACAGGTGTTTGTCTAACTTGCTCTTAAAAATCTCCGAGGATGGAGATTCCACAATCTTGCTAGGAAATGTATTCCAGTGCTTAACTACAGTGACAGTTATAAAGTTTTTTCCTAATATCCCACCTAAACCTCCCTTGTTGCAATTTTAGCCCATTGCTGCTTCTCTTATCCTCAGAGGTTGACAAGAACAATTTTCCTCTCTCCTCCTTGTAACAACCTTTTACGTACTTGAAAACTGTTATCATTTCTCTTCTCAGTCTTGCCTTCTGCAACCTAAACAAATCCATTTTTTTAACTCTTCCTTCATAAGTCAAGTTTTCTAGACACTTATTCATTTTTGTTGCTCTCCTCTGGATTTTCTCCAATTTTTGCACATCTTTCCTGCAATGTGGTGTCCAGAACTGGACACAGTACTCCGGTTGAGGTCTAATCAGTGCTGAGTGGAGCAGAAGAATTACTTCTCTTGACTTGCTTACTTCACTCCTGCTAATATATCTAAGAATGTTTGCTTTTTTTGCAATAGCGTTATACTGTTCTCTCATCTTTAGCTTTTGATCCACCATGACCCCAATCCCTTTCTGCAATGCTCTTTACTAGGCAGTTATTTCCCATTTTGTATGTGTACAACTGATTGTTCCTTCCTAAGTGGAGTACTTTGCACTTGTCCTTATTGAATTTTATCCTGTTTACTTCAGATCATTTCAAATTGTAGTCCTACCCTCCAACGCACTTGCAACCCCTCCCAGCTTGGTATCATCCACAAACTTTATAAGTGTACTATCAATGCCATTATCTAAGTCATTGATGAAGATATTGAACAGAACTGAACCCAGAACTGATCCCTGTGGGACCCTGCTAGATATGCCCTTCCAACTTAACTGTGAACTACTAATGATTACTCTCTGGGAATGGTTTTCCAACCAGTTATGCACCAACCGTATAGTAGCTCCATCTAGGTATTTCCCTAGTTTGTTAACGAGAAGGTCATGTGAGACAGTATGAAAAGCCTTACTAAAGTCAAGGAATACTACACTTACCTCTTTCCCCCTCATCCACAATGTTGTTACTCTGTCAAAGAAAGCGATTAGGGTAATTTGACATGATTTGTTCTTGAGTAATCCCTGCTGACTGTTACTTATCACCTTATTGTCTTATAGGTGTTTGCAAATTGCTTGAATATTTTCTCCATTATCTTATGGATACTGAAGTTAAGCTGACTGCTCTGTAATACCCCAGGTTGTCCTTATTTAACTTTTTATATATTGGCACTATATTTGTCCTTTTCCTGTCCTCTGGAATCGCTCTCATCTTCCATGACTACTTGAAGATAATTGTTAATGGCTCAGATACCTCTTTAGTAAACTCCTTGAGTATTCTAGGATGTATTTCATCAGGTCCTGGTGACTTGAAGATATCTAACTTGTCTAAATAAATTTTAACTTATTCTTTCCCTATTTTAGCCTCTGATTGTACCTCATTTTCACTGGCCTTCACTATGTTAGATGTCCAATCACTACTAACCATTCTGGTTAGAATGTACTGTTTCAATGCAGTTCGTTTCTTTGGGAAATGTAAGATGGGATGTAATGAGAAATCAGCTTCATGCTTAACTATGGAGACACTAGTGTTGCTTCATAATAAGTGTGGTCTTTTCATCTATGTAATAGTTTTCCAAGGGAAGCAATAGGAGCTCTATCTGGATAGAAGCTTTTTTTGAGTCATTTACAAGTAGGCACCAATCCTGTAAACAAATGTATGTGTGCTTAACTTTACTTCTGGGGTAATCAAGTTGAAACCCACAGGACTACTCATGGTAACAATGTTAAGCACATGCTTAAGTGCTTGCAGAAGGAAGAAAAGCTTCAAGTTGTACCAGTAGGAAGAATTCTTCATTGATAGTGGGATGGACAAAATCACTTAAGAGGTTTTATCTTTCTCTACTTTAAACAGCTTGTATTTTTAGCTTAAAATGCAATTTACTTGTAACCTGATGAAGAAGCAAATTGTCAATTTAAAAACAAGAGTTTCTGAATGAGCTAAGGTAATAGAAGTCTTTCTAAGATGTCAAAACTAATGTCATGCAACTAATTATTAAAGGATAAAAAAAGTTTCTATATGGTATATGTGCTACAGGAATGGAATAAAATGAAATTAGAATTGAAAATGCATAGCAATCAACTCCCTAAATCTGCAGTTTGGGTACTTAAATGCATTTATTTTATACATTCAGCTCTCTCTAGAAATTAACAGCGGCTGTTTTAGGAATTTGTCACTTCGGCTGACAGATCCAGTGGCTCATTAGTTTTAGCCATAAGGAGGAATTAAAATAAGAAGGCCACAGTCAAAAATATATAGACACTGAAATGACTCTCTCATTGCCATTCTCAGCAGATATAGTCATACTTATCTGATTCCCAGTGAGGATTTTGGGCCAGATCCTCCACCATGTAAAGGCATATTCACTGATTGCGTGCCACTATATAAATTCACAACAGATAAGCATCTGGCCCATTGTTTCTATGATTAAAAGTAAGAGTTTTTGGGAAAAAAGCATAGAACTGAATACATGAAAATATTCAGAATCCCAATTTAATGCACAGGAAGTAAAACGAGCATTAAGATTCTCTTTCTCAAGGGGAAAAAAAATACCTGTTCAAATTTCAGTATCAAACTATTTTTCACCAGTGTTTGTAAGTAGGAGAATAAGTCTCAGAATAGAGTGGGGAATGATGCGGGGTGGGGGTTGTTTTGTTTTTACTCTGTTTTTATTTTGATGGACTTTTTTCACTATCATTAGTGTGGAGAGGAGGTGGCTAAAAGTGAAGGTTTATAAAGAACAAAACCATGAATGGATTGTGAACTTCCAGGATCACCACACCAGGGATTTAGGAACCATCCTTCCCTCCTCTCATAGACCTTTGCTCTGACCTAAGTTGCACCTTCAGTCCAGGCATGCCAAAGTAAGTGAGCATACATCTCTGCCTTGGAGAAGGTGAGTGGAGAACAGGTGAGAATGACTGGAGCTCTGTCACTTTCATCCAATCCACCATTCAGGAGCATCTCTGAAGCACAGTTCCTTACCAAGACTACCAGTGAGATGGTGTCATAGGAGAGGCAGGCCTGTAAGAGAAGTTGAGGCCCTACCTACTACCTGTCTTGTTTTCCTACTTGATCAGGTGACTGCAAGCAAACAATAAAACGGGATGTAAAGAACTTTCTGCTTGCAGAAAGAGCAGATGATGATGGTGTAAGGAGAATAGCAGCTGTCTGGGAAAGTTCCATCAGCTGGGTTCGGGCTGATATGATTCCATGCAGAGGGGAATGATGCTGAAGAGCTCTGTAACAGAAGCTGCCTAAGGAGGTCTTGGAGGCAACCTGGTAAAAGCAGCAGCCAGGGTATTAGTGTGACCTCAGTGATGGTCCTCTGAGAAAAGGGAGTTGGGAGCAGAACATGGGAAGGGTATGGCAGAAAATTTCTGAAATACAAAGGGGTGAAGGCCTAACAAGAGAAGGCAGAAGTAGAAAGTGACCCTGGAAACTGTGAAGGAGGGCTGTTTTGGAGCTTGAAGCTGCACAGCTTCATTCTAATACCGTAAGTGATTCTCCGCACATATGTGTGAGAGAGACATGCACCAGACCACATGAACTTTACTTCAGCTGGTGTATCCATGCAAAGAACTTGGGTAAAGTAGCTCGTTTTATATAGCCATGGTATATTAGTGGTGAGTTCAATACTTCTGAAGATTTCAAATAATCCTAAAATCTGACTTTTTGTTGTTCTCCAGAACAACTGAGATTAAATCCTAAATACCGGAGATCCACAACAGCAGTACTGTTGGTGAGCACCAGTTTGTCTTTAATTAATCTGTAAAGCAATCGTTCAGTCAGATTTCCAAACTTGTGGTGATACTTCATATTCTCACATACCTGCATTTTTCAGCGGGGACATCTGAAAGGTATTTGACCATATAGCAGAATAAATAAGAACTGACGTCTCATTGCTCATCACAGCCAGTGCTTTACAATAATGGCTGAGAGTGCTATCTTGTGTTAATGCTATTGCAGTACCCAGGATTGCTACAATAGTATAGTCTCTTATTTTAATAAAGCTGATGGAAAATGTGAGTGTTAAATTAAATAAAACTTTTGGCTCTATTATTTTATGCTGCAGTTCACCTTTGCTTCTGAGTAGATTTTTTTTTTCATTCAGTAATGGGCAGTAATCCAAATATATAAACCACCATATAGCATCTGATGTAATTTGGATTGATTGGCAGATTTGGAGCTAAACTGTTTTAATGAATTTCTGCACTTGTAATATAAATTGCTTGGACAGACTTAGATAGAAAAACTTGTTAGGAAAGTGCAAGGGAAATAACATTTGGATGAATTTAAGTCACTTATCCAGTACTAAAAGGATCTGTAAGTTTAAAGTGTGTGCCTCCAAGATTAAGGGCCAAGGCGCCCAATCCCCATATCTTTGCTGATAACCACAGTGCTAATAAGTAGCCAGTATTAAAATGGTTCCATTTGTCACTCTCCTTTTTCCAGATTGACATGGATCCAAGTCACACATCACTTGAGGCATGATGATCACATGCAATGCAGTGCAATTCTAAGGGTGCGTTGACCTTAATGTGTGATAGTGAACGAAGGTCCCTTCTGGTGATTCAAAGAGGAAGGTAAAAGAATCTATTGCATCTTCTGAAAATACTGAGACTCTTGGTGTCCTGTTTTTAAACACTGCTGGCTTTGAACATTTTTTCTCTCGGCAGGAGTATGTGAGCTATTGCTCAGTTCATAGGAGCCGCTATGAATAATTTATTTGTAAACTAGTGGGATGAGTGAGCAGCATCAGAACACAGCAAGAGGCAGTAAGGCATGTTCAGCAGGAATGACCCTCTAGCAACAAACCAAAGAATTACAAACAAGAGCATTCCCCAGCAGGATATCAACAGGCCTTGGGACTCAGGTAGGGAATAGAGCTGCTGAAAAAGGGGGCTTGGGCATTGGGGGATGGAGGAGGAATGAAAATGCTCTCAATATAATTTCAGCATCTCAAAAGTCCACACATTTTGACTAACTGTACACATTGCTTGGAAAAATGGAGTGTGCTGGAGGAGGGGGAAGGCTGACATGAACATCACAGATTGTCAGCCATTTTGATTAGAGAGACAAGGTGGGTGAGGTAACATCTTTGTCTTGGACCACCAGAAGTTTATCCAATAAAAGATATTACCTCACCCACCTTGTCTCTAGTATCCTGGGACTGACATGGCTACAACTACACTGTATAAAACCAATGCAAAATCTCAACACATGAGTTTTTTAAAATTCCTATGAAAAGGTTCACTGACTCTCACAGGGAGTCTTTTCTTCTCCTAGGCATTCTCATCTTCCAGTCTTTTCAGCAACCCTTCTTATACCTGTTTCCTTCACAATGGGGAGGGGACAGGGAAGGCGGAGTTCTTGTCTGATGCACAGGAGCCCAGATAGTACCTCTGCATCCTGGTACAAGTTCTCTGGAATAATTTGAGAAAAATACATGATTTAAACCTCTTTTGTCTTGTCTTGAGAGCTAAGCAAGGGCTGAAGCTGGAGTTTAGACAGCAATCATCCCTGTGAAGCCATTATTTGATATTATATTTTAGAGCATAGGTTTTTACTTGTAATTGTACTAGTCTAATCCACAAAGCTAAAATTTCATTTAAATGTGCATATCAGATGCTCTTGCCCACAATTTCACAGGCTTCACTCAAGGAAAGAAGATTACTCCTAAAACATATTAAAGTAATAGTTCCAATAATAGCTTGCAGGTGGAGCTCATTTGAAGTAATGAGGTTCTGAATAGATGTTTAGTGTAAACACCACTTTTTGTGACCTAAAAGCTAAGCCAACTCTCATGTTGTTCCAAAATGGCTTGGTTTTTTCTCTCAGAACAAAACTGGAAAAGCAAGTCTCATCTCTGCTTTCTTCTGGTGATGCTGGTGCTTATGAAAAGGAGGTATAAATAAATAAGCTGTATAATATAAGCTTCGGGGCTCACTCTTCCTTTTCTGCTGTGCCTGAAGGCAGCTGAGCTATATTTGGCCTCAAAAATAGGGAGGCTCCAGTGATACAGACCAGCAAACAAACTTGAAATAACATGAATAATTTTGATTCTGAGATAAATGGTTCTTAAATTCTACAGGGCAAATCTTGTCCTATGGTGACTGCAGCATTGCCCACAGAGAAATTGAAATGGCTCTACTGAGCCAGGAGTCTAGGATCCTAGGAGGGAAATGTGCACTATGTGTGTTGTTTGGCCATTTACTGAACTCATACAGAGGTGCTGGGAAATCTACAATGATATAGATCCACTATAGTTTCCTCACATGAAGAAAAAGTACAACCAGAGAAGAAACTGCTACAACTATCTCTGCAGCCTCAGGGAGGTTGTTATCCTTCAAAGTTCCTGCACTCCAGCTTGTCTTGGGAGACAAGGGGTGTGTGTGTGTGTGTGTGTGTGTGTGAGTGAGAGATGAAAGTGGAGACCACAATAACAGAGTGACTGCAGCATGAATAAGAACATACCTTGCAAAACAGAGCAGCAGAGACACCTGAGGCTGATTCAGGATCATATAATAGCCATTTGAGCAATATCAGATAGCAGCAAAAAGGTAAACAAGATCTTGGCACACACTGTATCTGTAGGAGTAAGGTGTATAAATTGGCAAAAGTTAGTCTGTCATATGGCACAATAGTGAAGCCTCATTTGGAATGTTGTGTGCAATTCTGGTCAGTGTATTATATGAAGAATGAATGATCAAAGTCCATAGCAAAATTCAACAAAAACAGTTTAGGTTTCAGGGAAAATGTACCATGATGGAAGATTAACCAGACTTTGCCAATATATCCAAGGCAAACTGAAACTCTGAGGGAGATGTAGGATCTAAAATATCCTAAAAGGAAAGACTGATGCCTGTCCTTCAGGTCATGGGACTTGTAATCTAGGAATCAGGGATGTCATAAACAGATAGTTAAGGGTTAATAAAACAAGAGTACTTCATGTCTCTTTTGCCTGTAAAAGGTTAACAAGTTCAGTGAGCCTGGCTGTCACCTGACCAGAGGACCAATCAGGGGACAGGATACTTTCAAATCTTGAGGGAGGGAAGTCTTTGTGTGTGCTGTTAGATTTTGGTGGTGGTTCTCTCTGGGTTCTGAGAGTGACCAAATGTGCAACCAGGTTTCTCTCCAATCTCCTTGATACAGGTTCTTATAGATTCAAAGTAGTAAGTACTAGGTGATAAGGCGAGTTAGGTTTATGTTTGTTTTCTTTATTTGCAAATGTGTATTTGGCTGGAAGGAGTTAAATGTGTATTTGGCTGGAAGGATTTTACTTTGTACTTGTATACTTAGGCTGGGAGGGTATTCCCAGTGTCTATAGCTGAAAGACCCTGTAATATATTCCATCTTAAATTTACAAAGATAATTTTTACTGTTTTTTCTTTCTTTAATTAAAAGCTTTTCTTGTTTAAGAACCTGATTTTTTTTTTATTCTGGTGAGACCCCAGGGGACTGGGTCTGGATTCACCAGGGAATTGGGGGGAGAAAGGAGGGAAGGGGGAGAGAAAGGTTAATTGTCTCTCTGTGTTAGGATTACTTTCTCTCTCAGGGAGAGTCTGAGAGGGGGAGAGAGAAGGAGGGGGGAAGGTGGATTTTCCTCTCTGTTTTAAGATTCAAGGAGTTTGAATCACAGTGATCTTCCAGGGTAATCCAGGGAGGGGAAGTCTGGGAGAGGCAACAGTGAGGGAAAGGGTTTACTTTCCTTGTGTTAAGATCCAGAGGGACTGGGTCTTGGGGGTCCCCGGGCAAGGTTTTGGGGGGACCAGAGTGTACCAGGCACTGGAATTCCTGGTTGGTGGCAGCGCTACAAGTACTAAGCTGGTAATTGAGCTTAGAGGAATTCATGCTGGTACCCCATCTTTTGGACGCTAAGGTTCAGAGTGGGGAATTATACCATGACAAGGGGACTGAGTAAATAAGTCATTTTGGGAAAAGAGGAACTGGGATATAAGAGCTTCCTGTTGTCAATAATGGCTAGTGTCTCGAAAGGACATGGGGTTTGGGAGTGCTTTCCAGGAGCTGGGACAGATCCCTATGGAGGGGGGACACCTATGAAGGGCTTGGCTAAAGAGAACTTCCTCCAGACTAGGAAAAGATGGGCATCAAAAGAACAGCCATACTGGATCAAACCAATGGTCCATCTAGTCCAGTATACGGTCGTTCGAGAGTGGCCAGTTCCAGATGCTTTAGCAGTAATGAACAGAAGAGGACAATTTTTGAGTGATCCATCCCCTGTCGTCCACTCCCAGCTTCTGGCAGTTGGAGGTTTAGAAACACCTGGAACATGGGGGTTTCATCTCTAATCTTGGCCAATAGCCATTATGGATCTATCCTCTATGAACTTATCTAATTCTTTTGTTGAACCCAGTTATACTTTTGGCTTTCAACGTCACTTGGCATTGAGTTCCACAGGTAGACTTAGCATTGTGTGAAGTAGTACTTCCTTTTGTTTGTTTGTTTTAAACCTGCTGCCTATTAATTTTGTAGGGTGATCCCTTTTTACTTTATTCACTTTCTCCACACCATTCATGGTTTTATAGATCTCTATCATATACCCCTCTTCCCCCCATCACCTCTTTCCAAAGCTGAAGAGTTCCAGTCTTTGTAATCCATCTTCAGATGGAAGCTGTTTGATACCCCTAATCCTTTTTGTTGCCTTTCTCTGTACCTTTTCCAATTCTAAATTTTGTTGAGATAGGGTAATCAGAACAGCACACAGTATTCAAGTTGTAGATGTACCATGGATTTAGAGTGGCATTGAGATATTTTGTCATCTTATCTGTCCCTTTACTATGGTTCCTAACATTGTTAGCTTTTTTGTTTCCTGGTTTTTAACCAGGTAATGACCCATGAGAGGACCTTCCATCTTATCCCATAACTCCTTAGTTTGACAAGATCCCTCATCAAAGGCTCTTAAGTAAAGACTTTCTGGAACTCAAGTACACTATATCCACTGAATCTCCTTTGTTCACATGTTGGTTGACTCCCTCAAACAATTCTGATAGATAGGTGAGGCATGGTTTCCTTTACAAAAGCCATGTTGATTCCTCCAACAAATAGTGTTTGTTTATGTGTCTGATAATTCTGTTCTTTACTATAGTTTCAACCAACTTGCCTGGTACTGAAATTAGGCTTACTGGCTTGTATTTGCCAGGATCACCTCTTGAACTCCTCTTTTTTAAAAAAAAAAATTGCTTCACTTCAGCTAACCTCCAGTCATCTGGTGCAGAAGCTAATTTATGTGCTAGGTCACATACCACAGATGATAGTTCTGCAATTTCATATCTGAGTTCTTTCAGAACTCTTGGGTGAATACCATCTGGTCCTGGTGATTGATTACTGTTAAATTGTTCAATTTGTTCCAAAATCTCCCCTATTGACACATCAGTCTGGGACAGTTCTGCAGATATGTCATTTAACAAGAATGGCTCAGGTATGAGAATCTTCTTCACATCCTCTGCAGTGAAGACTAAAACAAAGACTTCCTTTAGCTTCTCTGCAGTGGCCTTGTCTGTCTTGAGTGCTCCTTAAGCACCTTTATGGTCCAGTGGCCTCACTGATTGTTTGGCAGGTATCCTCCTCCTGATACACTTACCTTTTTTTCCTATTAGTTTTTGTCTTTTTCCATTTGCTCTTCAAATTCTTTTTTTGGCCTGCCTGATTGTACCTTTATACTGGAATTGCCAGAGGTTATGCTCCTTTCTATTTTCCTCAGTAGGATTTGCCTTCCAGTTTTTAAAGGATACATTTTTTTCTCTAACCAGTTCTTTTAGTCTGTTTATTCATGATGACACTTTTTTTAATTCTCTTATACATTTAATTTGAGCCTCTGTTATGGTGTTTTTTAAAAAAAGTTTCCATGCAGCTTGCAGGCATTTCACTCTTGTGACTGTTCCTTTTAATTTGTCTAACTTGCTTCCTAACTTTCAGTGTCATTCCCCTTTCTGAAGTTAAATGTTACTGTGGTGGGCTTCTTTGGTATTTTCTTTCCCACTAGGATGTTAAATTTAATTACATTATGGCCACTATTACCGAGTAGTGCAGCTATATTCACCTCTTGGACTAGATCCTGTGCTCAGTTTAGGACTAAATCAAGAGTTGCCACTCTCTTGTGTGTTCCAGGACTAGCTGATCCAAGAAGCAGTTATTAATGGTATCTAGAAATTTTATCTCTGCATTCCATCTTAAGTTGACATGTCCCCAGTCAACAAGGGGATAGTTGAAATCCCCTATTGTGTTTTCTATTCTCATAGCTTCTCTAATCTCCCTGAGCATTTCACAATCACCATCACGGTCAGTATTACATTGCTACTGCTGTATTCTTCTTGTTCAATCATGGAATTTATGTCCATAGAGATTCTATTGTACAGTTTGGTTTATTTAAGACTTTTACTCTATATAGAACGTAAGAATGGCTGTACTGGGTCAGACCAAAAGTCCATCTAGCCCAGTATCCTGTTTACCAATAGTGGCCAATGCCAGGTGCCCCAGAGGGAGTGAACCCAACAGGCAATGATCAAGTGATCTCTTTCCTGCCATCCATTTCCACCCTCTGACAAACAGAGGCTAGAGACACCCTTCCTTACCCATCCTGGCTAATAGCCATTAATGGACTTAACCTCCATGAATTTATCCAGTTCAAATGCTGTTATAGTCCTAGCCTTCACAACCTCCTCAGACAAGGAGTTCCACAAGTTGGCTGTGCGCTGTGCGAAGAAGAACTTCTTTATTTGTTTTTAAACTGCTCCCCATTAATTTCATTTGATGGCCCCTAGTTCTTGTTTTATGGGAACAAGTAAATAATTTTTCCTTATTTACTTTCTTTACATCACTCATGATTTTTCTGTACATCACTCATGATTTTTATATCCCCCCTTACTCTCCTCTTTTCCAAGCTGAAAAGTCCTAGCCTCTTTAATCTCTCCTCATATGGGAGCCGTTCCAAACCCCTAATCATTTTAGTTGCCCTTCTCTGAACCTTTTCTAATGCCAGTATATCTTTTTTAAGATGAGGAGACCACATCTGTATGTAGTATTGAAGATGTGGGTGTACCATTGATTTATATAAGGGCAATAAGATACTATCTGTCTTATTTTAATGATTCCTAACATCCTATTTGCTTTTTTGACTGCCACTGCACACAGCGTGGACATTTTCAGAGAACTATCCAGAATGACTCCAAGATCTTTTTCCTGATTCATTGTAGCTAAATTAGCCTCCATCATATTGTATGTATAGTTGGGGTTATTTCTTCCAATGTGCATTACTTTACATTTATCCACATTAAATTTCATTTGCCATTTTATTGCCCAATCACTTAGTTTTGTAAGATCTTTTTGAAGTTCATCACAGTCTGCTTTGGTCTTAGCTATCTTGAGCAGTTTAGTATCATCTGCAAATTTTGCCACCTCAGTTTTTACCCCTTTCTCCAGATCATTTATCAATAAGTTGAATAGGATTGGTCCTAGGACTGACCCTTGGGGGACACCACTTGTTACCCCTCTTCATTCTGAGAATTTACCATTTATTCCTAACCTTTGTTCCCTGTCTTTTAACCAGTTCTCAGTCCATGAAAGGACCTTCCCTCTTATCCCATGACAACTTAATTTATGTCAGAACCTTTGGTGAGGGACCTTGTCAAAGGCCTTCTGGAAATCTAAATACACTATGTCCACTGGTTCCCCCTTGTCCACATGTTTGTTGACCCCTTTAAAGAACTCTAATAGATTAGTAAGACATGATTTCCCTTTACAGAAACCATGTTGACTTTTGCCCAACAATTTATGTTCTTCTATGTGCCTGACAATTTTATTCTTTACTATTGTTTCAACTAATTTGCCCGGTACTGACGTTAGACTTACCTGTCTGTAGTTGCTGGGATCACCTCTAGAGCCCTTTTTAAATATTGACGTTACATTATCTATCTTCCATTCATTGAGTATAGAAGCCAGTTTAAAGGACAAGTTACAAACCATAGTTAATAGTTCTGCAACTTCACATTTAAGTTCTTTCAGAACTCTTGGGGTGAATGCCATCTGGTCCCAGTGACTTGTTAATGTTAAGTTTATCAATTAATTCCAAAATCTCTTCTAGTGACACCTCAATCTGTGACAATTCCTCTGATTTGTCACCTACAAAAGCCAGCTCAGGTCTGGGAATCTCCCTAACATCCTCATCCGTGAAGACTGAAGCAAAGAATCCATTTAATTTCTCCACAATGACTTTATCGTCTATAAGCACTCCTTTTGTATCTCAATCGTCCAAGGGCCCCAGAGGTTGTTTGGTAGGTTTCCTGCTTCTGATGTACTTACAAAACATTTTATTACTTTTTGAGTTTTTGGCTAGCCGTTCTTCAAACTCCTGTTTGGCTTTTCTTATTACATTTTTACATTTAATTAGGCAGTGTTTATGTTCCTTTCTATTTACCTCACTAGGATTTGACTTCCTCTTTTTAAAAGATGCCTTTTTATCTCTCATTGCTTCTTTTTATCTCTCTATTTATCTCTCTTTATTTGACTCTATGCTTTCTTTCTCACACAGTGCTACTGCCCTACCAATACAACCTACTGTCGTATCTATGTGTTGTGTACTCTAGTATTACTGTGTTCCATTTATTAGCAGTATTCCCCCAAGTTTGTGTGATGCCTATTATATCAATATTTTCTAGGGCTGTCGATTAATTGCAGTTATCTCATGATTAACTCAAACAAATTAATTATGTTAATCACAATTTTAATCACACTGTTAAACAATAGAGTACCAATTGAAATGTATTAAATATTTTGCTGCATTTTCATATATATTGTATTGTAATTGAAATCAAAGTGTATATTATTCTTGATTACAAATATTTGCACTGTAAAAATGATAAAAGAAATAGTATTTTTCAATTCACCTTATACAAGTGCTGTAGTGCAATCTTTGTTGTGAAAGTGCAACTTACAAATGTAGATTTTTTTACATAGTTGCACTCAAAAACAAAACAATGTAAAACTTCAGTGCCTACAAGTCCACTCAGTCTTACTACTTGTTCAGTCAGTCACTAAGACAAAGACGTTTCTTTATATTTACAGGAGATAATGCTGCCCTCTTCTTATTTACACATGAAGATGTCTCCTGGAATGGTGGTTCAAGCATGACATGAGTCTTTAGCGCACAAAAATATCTTGTGAGCACAGCTACAACAGTGCCATGAGAACACCTTTTCTCACTTTCAGGTTACATTGTGAACAAGAAGCAGGCAACATTATCTCTGGTATATGTAGGACTGAGTGGATTTTCAGGCTCTAAAATTTTACATTGTTTTATTTTTGAATGCAGCTATTTTTGAACATAATTCTACATTTGTAAGTTCAACTTTCATGATAAAGAGATTGCACTACAGTACTTTTATTAGGTGAATTGAAAAATACCATTCTTTTGTTTTTTACAGTGCAGATACTTGTAGTCAAAAATAAATATAAAGTGAGCATTGTACACTTTGTGTTCTGTGTTGTAATTGAAATCAATATATTTGAAAATGTAGAAAACATCCAAAATATTTAAAGAAATGGTATTCTCTTATTGTTTAACAGCACAATTAATCACAATTAATTTTTTAATCGCTTGACAGCCCTAATATTTTCATTTAATATCATGGAAAAGCTGGAGGACTGAACTACTAACCTGTTGGAGAGAGACTTGTCTTCAACAGGGAAACAGAACTGGTTGTGCAACCAAATATGGAGAGGTAATCTCTGTAGCATCGCTTTTGTGAGGTTGTAGCTCACCATCTCTTGTGATAGGACCAGTTTGCAAATACAAGTTATAGTGGAGGCTGACTCTTGAAAATGGTCAGGCAAACCTCCTTCAGGTCAGTGAAAGAGACATATCTATGTATCTCTGTATGAAAAGTGGTGTATTGTGACTGCTTACTATATTGTTCATCAGATTGGCACTCTGCCTTGCATAAACTCCTCATTACTTACGTGCATATAACTGCAAGGTACTCTACAAAGGAAGATAAGGCATTGTGGATAAGGCATTGAGAACACAGAAATTCATATGAAGTCATGGTTAGAGTTTATTCCTGCTCCCATCTGAACTTAAAAAGGGAAGCAGTGGGCTCTATACTGGAACTATGTGATGAACATTTTATGTTTTGCAAATATAGCCGCAGAAGGAACAGCACTCCTCATGAACTTCATTATCCTAGCATAGCAAATGCATGGTGACTACACATTTGCTATTAATATCTGTGAGGGAGTCAGAAGGAGAAGCTGAGGTGTTTAAATGATACCCTATGATTACACCCTCTGAGAAATATAAATGTAAAACCAGGTATCTGACTGCAGTGTCTCAGTGGAATCTGACTGCAGGGGCTATACACGTATAAGCAGGATGTAGGAATTCATGCTACTTTCATGTGTTGTTAGTTATATGATTATGGATTGTTACATTTTCTAATAGAAAATGACTGATGAACATTAATAATTAGAAGGAAAAAAATACCATCTGTAACAATTGGAATGCAGAGCCCCAAAGTCATAAAGGAAACTTAAATTAGTTTAAATAAGATATTATTTAGCTATCAATAGGCATATTGCAAGTATGCTAATCACCAAGGTGCCTAGGTACTGGTTACAAGAACCAATGTAGCAAAGTTGCCTTGGAAGGGCCATAATCTTTCTCACTTAAAAATGGGTTATACTTCCATAGGTGTCTTTTCTAATTGGTCAGAAGAAAGGTAATGCTGTCTGTTGTTAAAGGGCTATTCCTACAGGAGTCTTTCATTTTGTTCTCAGGGGGCAGTGATACTCCCCCTTAATGGTAAAGCTCCCACTGAATCCTGTGGTATAGGATCAAGTCATAATGGAGTCAAGAAATGAAAATATTATTGTGGATGAAATAGAAATGCAAAGAAATGAAAATATTATTGTGGATGAAAATGCTGGGAAAAGAATGCTGCTTTCCTGTAAAAAAAAAAAAATAAATAAAAAAAATTCAACATCTATAGGAGTCTCGCATTTGAACTCCAAGTTGCTAAGAGAGAAGCTTTAAATAACCCTGACCTATCTAAGTGGTAGAGGCCACTGCTCAATATTCAAATGTCATTGTGCAGTGTCCCCCTCCCCCACTGTATGCTCCATATTTCCTATTCAGCACGCTGGAAGTTGGCTCTGACAGAAATGGAAGGCAGTGAGCGCTCTATAGAGGATGTCCATAAAATTGGCTTCCATAACGGTCCCCTGATTCTATTCTTCAGAGTACACTGCAAGTAGAGCTGGCCAGAAAGTTGAGACATAAACCTATCCATAGGGAAAACTTTTTTTCAAAGTGTGTGTGTGTGGGGGGGGGATCTACTACCCCACTTACTCATTTCAAACTGATAAAAGATGTTTGAACATTTGTTTTGTTAAATTGAGCAGTTGTAAGTCTTGGTCTTATTTATTCAAGAAAGGAATTGCAGGGTTGGGTCTCTTAGGATACTGCAAAACCACACAAGCAGCAGCAAGTCCCAGAGCCTAGGAATAAAGACTTTGGGCTCACACACAGTGCTAGAAATAGGAACATCTACATTACTGCTTAGGATCTGAGACTCAACCCCCTCGTAACATTTCAGAGCCCAAACAGGAACGTCTACACTGCTATTTTTAGTGACATAGCAGGAACTCAAGCATGTAGACCTGGGCTCTGAGACTTGCTGCCATGGGTTTTTTGCAATATAGGGCATGGCTACACTTGCAGATGTGGAGTGCTGGGAGTTAAACCAGCCCTCAAAGACTGCAGCAGGGAAAGCACTTCCATGTGTTCATACTGTCAGCTGCAAGCGCAGTGGCACGACCACATTTGTGGCACTTGCAGTGGCATTGGGAGCAGTGGCATGGGCAGCTATCCTACAGAACACCTCTTCCCATTATGGTGCTATGGCTTGTGGGAAGGGGGAGGCGGGGCATGGGGCATCCTGGGTACTGTCTCAATGCCACGTGATGCATAGCTTCGCATCCCAATGCTTCTGTCCACATTTGGTGCCATCTTTCAACTGCGCCAAATCTTTCTGTATTGCGCACTCTGTCTTCCCTTTTGGTCTATGGGAGTGGATCCTGAACTTGTGATGAATATGCTAATGGATCTCACCAGCACATCATGAATTGTAGTTGAGTTACTCCTTCAGCTACAAAGTGACAGTGGGGAGTGCAACGATGATGTCAACATGCATAACGCACACGACAAGAGATTGCTTTGGCATTCACGGACATGTTCACCACAATGGAAAGCCACTTTTGGGCTCAGGAAACAAGCACTCAGTGGTGGGATCACATCATCATGCAAGTCTGGGATGATGAGGAATGGTTGCAGAACTTTCGGATGAGGAAAGACACTTTCATGGGACTGTGTGCTGAACTAGCCTCCACCCTGCGGCACAAGGACACGAGATTGAGAGCTGCCCTGACAGTGAAGAAGCACATGGCTATTGCAATTTGGAGGCTGGGAACTCCAGACAGCGATCAGTCGCTAACAAGTTCGGAGTGGGAAAGTCGACCGTTGGAATTGTGTTAATGAATGTGTGCAAGGTCATTAATTGCATCCTGCTGAAAAGAACCATGACTCTGGGCAGTGTGTGTGACATTGTGGCTGGCTTTGCACAAATGGGTTTCCCTAACTGCGGAGGGGTGATAGATAGCACGCATATTTCAATTCTGGCACCAGACCACCTAGCCACCAAGTACATAAATCAGAAAGGGTATATCTCAATGGTTCTCCAGGCGCTTGTGGATCACCATGGACATTTCATGGACATAAATGCAGGCTGGTCCGGAAAGGTGCATGATGCACGCATCTTTCGGAACATAGGCCAGTTTAGGAAACTGCAAGCTGGGACTTTCTTCCCAGACCAGAAGATCACCATAGGGGAAGTCGAAATGCCCATTGTGATACTTGGAGACCCCACCTACTCTTTAATGCCACAGCAGCAAGAAGCAGTTCAACAACAGGCTGAGTCGGTGCAGAATGACTGTGGAGTATGCTTTTGGCCATTTAAAGGGCTGCTGGTGCTGTCTCTGTGGGAAGCTGGACCTGGCCGATGACAACATCCCCATGGTTATATCCGTGTGCTGTACCCTCCATGACATTTTTGAATGAAAGAGTGAAAGCTTCACTCAGGCATGGACCATGGAAGCTCAAACCTGGAGGCTGAATTTGAATAGCCAGAGACCAGGGCTATTAGAGGGGCCCAGTGTGGGGCTCTAAGGATTAGGGACACCCTGAGGGAGCAATTTGATGATGAAAGCCACCAGTAATGTTTGGTGCCCTTCACAGGAGTGAAGTGCAGTGGTTCCAATGCTAGTAGGCATCTGTGTTTGCTACATATGATGCGCTGATTGCAGTGCCTGTTGCTTTCTGGGGCTACGCTATCTTTTACTTAATACAATAAAGAATGTTTGCAAAGCCAAAAAATTCATTTATTGAAAAGAAACAGAACTGTTGGGGAAACACACATGGCATAACACATCTGTGCTGTGTGGGAGGTGGGAAGGGGGCAGTTCCTAACTGTCAGAGTAGTTAAACACTGGAATAGATTGCCTAGGGAAGTTGTGGAATCTCCATCTCCGGAGATATTTAAGAGTAGGTTAGATAAATGTCTATTAGGGATGGTCTAGACAATATTTGGTCCTGCCATGAGGCCAGGGGACTGGACTTGATGACCTCTCGAGGTCCCTTCCAGTCCTGGAGTCTGAGTCTATGAGGGTGGGAAATGGGACAATCACAGATTTGCGTATGTCCTGTTATCATATTCAGCACTTCCTGTCTGGAGTGCCGTGCAATGAGTGCTACACTTCAGGCTGCGTAAAATTCATGGTGATGGGGGTTGAGTGCAGTGGGTAAGGGTCATAGTTTACAGGGCTGGGTGGTGAAGCTACAGGTGTTGGAGGCAGCTAGTGGCGATAAGAAACCAGATGTTGGGGAAAATGGGTTGGAGGTGACATGGGGGCACAAGGGAAGGAGTTTTGGGACATGGGCTGCGTGGGGGGGGGCACCTTCTCTGCTGTTTGCTCTTCCACAAGCACTGTCTACTGTGACTGGCTAACTTCCTGCTGGCTTGAAAACAGCTCCTGGCTGCATGCATCTATGGATGCTGGGCTGTGTTCTGGCTCTGGGCCCCCCACCTCCTCAGCACCCTTGCTCCCACTTTCCTCCTGCTGCCTTGTTCCACTCTGGGCTGCCATGGTCTTTGAATTGTTCATGGTGCTCTTCGCAGTGGAGGTGGGGTCACTGCCAAGTATCTCATCCAGCTCTTTGTAGAAACTGTAGGTTGTGGGCACTGCACCGGAGTGGCAATTTGCCTCTCATGCTTTGTGGTAGGCATTCCACAGCTCCTTCGCTTTAACCCTGCACTGCACTGCATCCCAGTCATGGCCCCTTTCTATCATGGCCCTTGATATCTGCCCGTAGGTATCATAATTCCTATGGCTGGAGCACAGCTGGCACCAGACAGTTTCCTCCCCTCAAACACTGATGAGGTCCAGCACCTCACCATTGCTCCATACTGGGGATCACCTGGAGCAAGGAAGCATGGTCACCAGGAAAGATGCACTGAGAGCTCTCCACGCCTTGCTGAGCAAACAGGAAGGGGAATTTCTAAATTCCCAGAGAATTTTAAGAGCGAGTCTTATGGCTGGTCACCTGAGGGCAGGGCAGTAGAGTTCAAAGTGATGAACAGGCATCAAGGCGGGTGCAAGGATGTTTCACACCCTAGGCGAAACTTCCACCTTGTGCCCCTCCCCCCCATCCCGAGCCCTGTGGCAGCCCTCTGCCCTAAGGCGCCCTCCCCAGGGCAGCTCCTTACCCCTTTCTCTGCCCTGAGGTGCCTCCCCACGGCAGCTCCCTCTCTGAGGCGCCTCCCCCCGCGGCAACTCCCTCTTGCCCCACCCTGAGGTGGTCCCCCTGGCCCTGGGAGCTGTGCAGCAGCTCCCCGCCCCAGCTCACCTCTGTTCCACCTCCTCCCCGAGCATGCCATCACCACTCCACTCCTGCCTCCCAGGCTTGCGGCGCCAATCAGCTGTTTGGTGCCCCAATCCTGGGAGGGAGAGCAGCAGAGCAGGGCATCTTTCTCAGGGGAGGAGGTGGAGCAGAGGTGAGCTGGGACAGGGAGCGGTTCCCCTGAGTGCCACACGTCCCCTTAATTGCTGCAGGAGGCCCTCCCAAAGCCCCCGCCCGCCCCAGGTCCATCCTCCTAAATGCTGATGATGACCAGGCCAGCTGAAGATCCAGCCGCCGTGGTTGCTGCCGAAGGATCCGAAATGCTGCCCCACAAATGCTAGTGCCCTAGGTGACCGCCTAGGTCGCCTAATGGGTTGCACCGGCCCTGGCGGGCATTGTGAGACACTTCATGGAGGCCAGTCAGAGCACATTAATAGACCAGGGCATCCACACTGGCACCATGGTGCTCCAGCTAGGGCACAGCAAGATTTACATTTCTCGTGGAGGTGGATTATCAGGGGCACTCCAGCTGCAGATTCTGGGCCCTCTACGTGCCTTGCCAGTGTGGACACCTCAGGAGTTAGGGTGCCCAGGGCTGATTTAATGCGCTCCGATTTGCAGGTGTAGCCAAGGCCTTAGACTTACTTTTCAGTTATATCTATGCTACCAACGAAGAGCTCATGTACACATACTTGACAAAGGCTGAACTAGTATAAATATGAGTATAAATAGCAGTGTATACAGGGTAGCAGCAGCAGAGGCACAGCTGAGTCATGCTGAGTACAAACCCGCCAGAAACTAATGGATATGTACTAGGTATGGCTCAGCTGTGCCACTACCTATGCTACCCTGGCTACACTGCTATTTGTACCTCACTTGCGCTAGCTCTCTTTGAACTTGTATATGTGTGTCTGATCTGGGAATTAAGCCCTAGCTTATGGTGTAGACATAGTCATAATGAGTCAATCCAATAGCTTACCTAAATGGTGGTAGCGTGGTAGTACCTTTAGACCCCAAATAGGTATTGTGTCCCCCATTGTATTAGACAGATATAATTGGAAGTAAATGCAGGCCATATTCATTCCTGACGTTATTTCACTGCAACCAGTAATGATGTCATAAACAGATAGCTAAGGGTTAATGTCTCTTTCACCTGAAGCACCTGACCAGAGGACCAATCAGGAAACCGGATTTTTTCAACTTGGGGTGGAGGGAATTTTGTGTCTAAGGTCTTTGTTTTCTGTCTGCCTGCTGTCTCTGAGCTTTGGAGAAGTAGTTTTACTTTCTAATCTTCTGTTTCTAAGTGTAAGGACAAAGAGATCAGATAGTAAGTTATATGGTTTCTTTTCTTTGGTATTTGCATGAATATAAGTGCTGGAGTGCTTTGATTTGTATTCTTTTTGAATAAGGCTGTTTATTCAATATTCTTTTAAGCAATTAACCCTGTATTTTGTCACCTTAATACAGAGAGACCATTTGTATGTATTTTTCTTTCTTTTTTATATAAAGCTTTCTTTTTAAAACCTGTTAAAGTTTTCTTTACTGGGAAATTTCAGGGAAATTGAGTCTGTACTCACCAGGGAATTGGTGGGAGGAAGAAATCAGGGGGAGATCTGTGTGTGTTGGATTTGCTAGCCTGATTTTGCATTCCCTCTGGGTGAAGAGGAAAGTGCTTTTGTTTCCAGGACTGGGAACGGAGAGGGGGAGTCACTCTGTTTGGATTCACAGAGCTTGTGTCTGTGTATCTCTCCAGGAGCACCTGGAGGGGGGAAGGGGAAAAGGATTATTTCCCTTTGTTGTGAGACTCAAGGGATTTGGGTCTTGGGGGTCCCCAGGGAAGGTTTTTCAGGGGGACCAGAGTGCCCCAAAACACTCTAATTTTTTGGGTGGTGGCAGCAAGTACCAGGTCCAAGCTGGTAACTAAGCTTGGAGGTTTTCATGCTAACCCCCATATTTTAGACGCTAAGGTCCAAATCTGGGACTAAAGGTATGATAAATGACGACTGTGGACTAATCTGTTTAAAGGTATTAACTGTTCTTAGAGACTGACATCTGGAAGATATCACTGTAAGGTGCTCATACACTCTCAAATGGAGTGGGAGGGTAGTGTACATTGTGTAAGTAAATTGGTAAGTTAGATGTTCCTGTGAAACTTTGATATAGAAACCATTAACAGCTTATTCTCTAACTTTAAGATTGGCAAAGGCAGCATTACAAAGGAAAAGGGTAAGCTCATCAGATAATTTCACAGAACTCATGAAGGAGATACCTTCCCTCAAATGTTCGTAGAGACCTAGCCATGCTGAAGGTCTCTAGCTTCCAATGCACAAGATTCTTGCATATTATTTTGTCAGGAGGTTTCCATCTTGTTACCTGCTAGATGGGTGAGGAAAACCTTGCATTCAATTCAAAACTAAGGCTATGTCTACACTGGCATGCAAAGTATTTAATTTAGTAGCCCCAAACTGGGGTGCATGCTCCCTAGGGGAGCGTGGAGGAACAGTTGGGGTGGCACACAATGGGACCTAAGACAACCCTCATGGGGGGCAGGGAGGGAGTGCTATACTTCCAGACCAGCTCTGCCTTCACCCCAAACCCTGCTGAGGAGCCTTGGCTGTGCAGTAATGGAAGAGGGAGTGGTTAGTTTCCATTAATTGGAAGGGGAGGAATTATGCAAAAATTTGCACACCACTGCCTTAACTGAAATATTCAGCAATGAATAACATTAAACTCTTAATTTTAGCCTTTAGAGATTTATTTAAGGTGTGGGTTTTCTCCATTATAGAAACAAATGCTATCATTGGCGTGCCTCCATAACTTTTCCATGCCTTAAGTATGTGATACAATTCACATCTCTTTTGAAGTACCCCTTATTGAGTATTTAAATATTTTAACATGTTTGAGGGATTACTGGGGGAGGGAGGAAGGTAAACCCCTTTGCAAATGTAGTGATTTAGAATTGTCAACAGTGCCAAGTGCAATTTACGGCTAGTAGAAATCACTAATCCCTGGTTTGCTTCAAAGTACTTACGGGTTTGTGGGCTTTTGGGGGTTGGGGGGCAAGGAGGAGTTTGTATAGGGTTTTAGCAGATGCTGGATGTTTACTGCTGTGTTTTTCTCTTTTTAAAATTTATGTAGGTTTTCAAATTTCAGCACATTCACTAATGTCATTAAGAAACAAATTGATTCTCTCTTTACTGCCTAAGTGTAAGACATCTGTTTAATTGAAAATTAGTCAGGGGAAGGATGGGTGGTTTACAGCACAGAAAACTTCTCCTAGGACTTCAAATATTTGTGTTGGGCAAGTCTCAAACATTTCCACTGCCGTGGCACAAAAATTGTAAATAGCATTCTATTACATGAGGAAGGAAGGTTGGGCCCATTTCTGAAGATGTTTTTTGGGGTTCAGTTCATCATACTCAGGAAGAAACAGACTGTGACATTCCCCAGGGTACAACCTGAACCACTGACCCGCTGTGTCCCCTTAATACTTCCACCCAGAGTGCTTCTTTCACTGCTTAGCTAGTTATGAAAAGTAGGCTCTGCTCACACAGAGACATTAGTATGTAGAGTCTCTGCCAGGAAGGTTACATGAATGCTCTCCCAGCCACTTTAGGAACTGTATATATGCTGACATCTGCAAATTCTTAGTCCCAGCCTTGTACTGAGAAAACTGCCTCAAGTGTTTAATCCATTTCTGGTACTGGGCTGGAGTCTGTTGATGTCTGCTTGCTGCAGCCTCTGTGAAATGTCCCACTACAAGTAAATGTTCCTGCTGCTCCAACCGAAATCATGGAGACTGGTGTACTCCACCCACACACTGATCAGCACCTAGCTATGGTCCATGGGCCAAGTGACTGCTTTCAGCACTGTGTCTATCATTCACACCTGTAATGATCTGAGAAGAGTGCAGTGGAAGGCTGTTTTGATATTGTCAGGGCAACGCACTACTACCGGTGAAAACAGGCGCATGAGGACCTTTATAGGTTGCGTAAAGGTCAGGAAGGAAAGTTCTGTGCTTTGAGGGAATGAGGGTGGAAGGGTGGAAACTCAAGACCCAGTGCACCCTATAAACTGCCATAGATACAGGGCCACGCTCCTGATTATATGTGTAGTTACCCACACTCCTCAGGCATGCTAACTTGCTGTCCCTCCATTTTCCTTGAGACATGTGCTTCACGGGGTATACACATGGGCCATAGGAGGGTTATAGTGCAAGTCTGTGTGTGGACGCTTCTACAGTTGATAGAATAGACATACCCCCAATGAAGTCTACAGGAGACTCCCCTCTCCCACATTAAATTCAATGTGGGTTAGGTCAGGCTCTTGTGCAGGTCACACAATTAATGATGACCAAATCTTCTTTCCCTTTCTGTGAGCAGAAAGATTGAGATCCAGTGGATAACTTGGTGAGGAAGCAATGAGAGGTCCCGTACTGTGACATATTTGCCTCCTCTTCCAGCCTAAACTGGAGGCTGCTGGGGAACAGGGTGTGTACAGTCTTGGGCATGGAATCAGGATGGGTGGATCTGAAGTGGGAATCAGGTGTTTTCTGCTGCATTCTGTTCTGCCAACCCCATGGGAAAAAGAACACTAATGCTTGGGGACACCTCCATAGCTGCTATCGCAGTCTAGTGGGACTTAGCCATTAGTGAAACTGTGGCTCCTGCTGGCTGACCTACCCTTGGCAGCACAGCTCCAGCAGACTGGTTTGTGGTGGAAGGAGCCCCTCCTGCCTCTCCCCACCCCACTTAGATCCACAGGTAGTCCAGGTTCTACCCTTGTGAAATTTGTCTCTTCTCTCCATCCTCCTGTGGGTTTCTCCCTGGAGGGAAATTATCTTGATACACTGGATGCAGATGAATGTTGCAAATAAAGCTGAGGTTTTCTTACATAAGGGGTTGAGATTGTTGATGCAGACTGCATTGATTCTTAAGAATAAATCTCTAGAAGTTGTGAAAGGAAGCAAGGAAATTTTACTGTTGTGTTTTAAATTAACACAATGGGAGAGGGAGAAGAAAAGAGGATTCTCAATGGACCTGAGTTACCTTACACTTCTCTTGCCAAGCAAAACTGTTCTGTAAAATAATTTCCATATAGCAAAAGCTATCTCTGTAGGCTGATATGAACTAAATAAAGATTATGCATTATTATATAATAAGCAACTTTACCTGACATTGTAGAATTTTAGTGGAAGGTTTGTGCCCCTATTGAAATTGATAGTTTAATACACGAATATTAAAACTTTTAATAACTTCCAATATTTCAGAGGTAAAGTACAAGTATTGGCCAGGCCGTCTGTCTATGTACTTATTGCTTTCTCCATGAATAGCTTTCAGAAATATCTCTGCAACATCTTTGTAGTATAACAAGTATGACAAAGCACTGAAGTAAATGAAGGCAGACTAGGACCTTGAAAATATTATCTATTACAATCCCCTCATGTACTTCTGTGTGCATTAACATTCTGCAACAACCACTAATGTGAGTGGAAATGGTGTTGGCTTTTTAACTGAGACTTTAAGTGGCATATATTTATGAACCAATATTTTTGTGTATGCACAGGGAATATATGGCAGTATATCTAATAACAGCATCCTCTAACAAAGCAGTAGATCTTATCTTTCTGTATACTTCTTACATTTGCACAGATTTTGCACAAACCTTCAGAAGGCCTTTCAATTTTAAAATTGTTGTAAATTTCACCCTAGTGTAGTGTCTGTGTGGGGCGGCGGAGTTATGGATTTTATTTTTTTGATGGGGCATTTGTAGAGTTGATGATGAGCACCCAATATAAATGGGAGTAATAAAGCTTGTAAGTAATACCAGTAACTTATTAACTCTGAAATTGCATTTAAAAATTCAGAAGCGTCAAGTCATATTCAACTTCTTATGTATTGAAAACTGGAAATGGCTGTCTGTTTTCAGACTAGATACTGACAGATGTTACCTGTTGTGAGTAAAGCATTACTCCGTTATTTTTCTGTAATCAATGTATCAGGTGCAAGAATCTAGTATTTAAGTTATACATTGGAAAGTCATATCAAATAAAAATTTGCTTGGATTTTGTGTGCATGTGCAAACATCTGTGTATGCATGCGCTGACCTTAGGAAACAACTGGAACAAATCTAGGGGAGCCCAAGAAGATCTATAGCAGTTTTCCAACTGAACTCCTACAAAAGGAACACTTTTTAAAAAAAGGCATTAAATAATTAGTTGCCATTTAACTTCATTAAGCATTACCTTGTCTATATTTGCTAAACCCTGTCTGCTCTTTCATTTACAGAGATAAAAGAATCCCAAGTTAATTAGGTGGCCACCTAATTCCCTGGCTGAGTGAGGGAGCCCAGCTGAGGAGGAATGAGCTGGGCTGGATTTACAGAGGCGGGAAATAGGTAACAGAAGGAGATAACTGGGAAAAACTGCAATCACTCCCTGAGAGAAGGGAGGAATAGCTGGAGGCTATAAGGACAGGTAGCCTGCAGTTGCTCCCTAGGAGGATGGAGTGGTGAAGCTGGCAGACTCAGAGAAGGATGGGAGAACCCAAAGGTTAGGAAAGGGCTTGGGAAAATGCAGCAAGGTCCAAGGCAGACCAAACCTTTGATTGCTGACTCGAGGGGCCCTGAACTGGAACCTGGAGTAGAGGGCTGGCCTGGATTCCCTAGCCAGCTTTTGGGGAAGTGTCACCCATGGGGCAGTGAATGGGAAGACTGCCTAGGACGGCTGGTGAGGAAAGACTTTCCAACACTAGAAGAGGAATCATTTGGTGATATGGGCAGAGGGGCAAGTCACAAAGAGGCAGCAGTGGTTCCTGGAGCAAAGAGGGGCTGCAGACCTTGACAGATGGTGTGAAACTGCGGGAAGGGGTGTTGACTTCATATGCTATTCCCCAGAATCACCAAGAGAAGGCACCATCCTAGTGGTAGGTGGGGCACTCTATTGTCCCTGCCTGCAGGTATATGGGATCTTGGGGAGCAATTACCACACAGGTGGGGTGCAAAATAAACTTTATTAAGAAAATGCAAAAACAGGGAAAATTTAATAGTGAGGGGTATGGGGTTTGTTAAGGTAGGCAATTGGGGAGGGAGTTCTTTTAGTATAGTATAGGGGGTTTCAATAGTGGGGTACAATACAGTTGGTAACCAACTAACACTGAAGTATAAATGTAACAGGTAGCTAACAATTTCTAGGTAAAGGGTGTGTCACAGCAGCATATAACCAACTAACAGTTATGGGTAAAATGTGTTAAATAACCAACAACTCTAGGTAAAAATGTGTCACGGTGGTGTAAATATAAAATGTGAGGTGTGTGAGAGAGAAAAAGGGTAACCAATGGGGTTTTATGCTAGACTTCAGTAATACAATTGAGGTTTGGCAGCAGTAGGAGCGGGGTGAACACGTGGGGGAAGGGATTAAAAGAGAGAGAGAGAGAGAGAGAGAGAGAGAGAGGCAGTGGTAGAGGAATGAGGTTAGGGGATGGGGGAAGAGGAGCACGTGGTGGAGCAGAAACCAAAGATAGAGGCGCTACAGAGGGAGATTTAAACTCAGGGAGACACAGAGAGCAGACAGGCTGCAAGTTTAAACAGCAGAGAGACTGCAATGAGTGACTGGGGAGCTCGGGGGGGGGGATTGGGGCAGTGGGAAGACAAATTCAAATAGTAAAAACCTTATCTATTCCCTAACTTAATCAAACTTATATAAAATGACAAGCAGCTACAGAATACAACCAGGCAATGATTTTCTAAACTTATCTTAACCAACAATTAGGCAACACAACAAATATCACAGAAACTTACAAGCTCTACAATCTTAACAAACTATGACTTATTAAATTAAAAAAAAACAAGACCTATGGTGCACCTTATGCTATGAGGAGGTTACAGAGGGCAGAGTGGTATGTATCCAGGACCCAGCTCCCAAGGAAGCCAAGGGATGGTGGCTACAGCGGTGGATACAGCTGAAAGCAGAGAGCCCCAAGGCAAAGCCCACAGGAGCAGAGCTTAGCAGTGGCAAAGAGCCCTGTAGTTTAAGAGAGGTTTTAAGACACAGACCAAGGTTTAGCTTGAGTCTGTGTGCTGGGGAAACAGAGCCAGCAGCTAAAATAATAAAATAAAAGTATAGAAAGTTTTACAGAGGGATTCTTACCAGTCCCCAAGGCAGCAGCAAAGGCAGAAGCAGCAGCAACATCAGAAGAGGCAAGGAGGGTTCGGTACAGTCTCAATAATCAGGAGATCTCTCAGGTAGCAATTCGTTCTTCGTGGGGGGGGGTTCAAAAACGGGGGTACGCTCAAAAATAAAACGAGAGCGGAGAAAGGACCCCCCAGAACCCCTGGCTGATCAGACCAGGCAGCAATGCAGGAACCTTTCTGAGGTGTGTTTCAAAAATATCTGGTTTTAAAGGCAAACTTGGGCAGTTTCCCACCAGTAATCCTGATAGGCTCCCTCTGTCACAGGGGAGGGGGCACAGGGGAAAAACTGAAGGTAAGCCCAGAGACATGCCTGGACATAGTCCTGTGCAATAGGTGACTCAAGAGCACATGAGACTATGACTCATGCCCAGGATCTTAAAACCACAATAGGCCTTGCAGCTCTGGACATTGCCTACCCTACACCAAGCCCAGGTTCAACGAGGTGATAACAGGACTAACCCTTTGAAAAGGGCAGTGGTCCCACTTAGCATGCAGCACAAGTGGCCATCCCTTTGAGAAGGGCAATAGCTCTTATTAAACAACTTAAGGGGCCCTCCCTTTGAGAAGGGCAGTGGCCCTGGTAAACAACTTAACAGCCAGGGAAGGGCGGCCACAGGAGAACAGAAAACAAAATGGAGTCTGGGGAAACAAAATGGAATAGGGGAATAGCTGTAACGGACATCTATCACACACAGGAAATTTTGATTTTTTTTTCATTCTTTTTGGAACAAATTCTAAATGTCAAGTTCCCATTAAATGGAAATGCTGAGTTTTGACTAATTCCAGGTGAGGCCTCCCACCACTAGAAGCATGTGCCGGGTTTCCTGAATGGAAACTTGGAAAGTCACTTTCCAGTAATATGAAACACCTCTCTTAGACCCAAACTACCACAAGAAGGAACTGGACTTTATATCAAAGTACAAGCTTGAATATTATCTCTTAAAGGAGCTCACTGAAGCACAATCCTTCTGAGTTCCCCCTGAGGCGGCAAAGATCAATCTTGCCTTCACTTGGCCACTGGTTAAATGGATACATACAGCCAAATTGTGACAATGTGCCTCTCCATTCCAGATGCTTTGAAACTTGCAGCCATCGTCCAGCAGTCTGTGAATTATTTTGAGAGACAAGGTGAGTGAGGTAATGTCCAATATTCTGAGAAGGACACTGCTAACAACTATACTGCATACTGTGAATTACTGTATTTTAACATATAAGGCAATTTCTGCTAATGTTGTGAGCTATTCTTGTATTTAGAGGCTCATGTTTACTTTACTCTTTCTTAGAAAAATGGTCTTTGCTATGAATATACCAACAACCTCAGTGATTTCGTTAAAGAACATTAATGCTCAGAAACATCACATAAGAGATATTGCTCTGATATCACTGAAAGGCTGTCTCTTATAATATGATCAGCTTTGTCTATCACATCACACGCCCTCCAAAGGCTTGTAGCTTTTGAGCAGTCACATAGAATATTTATTTCTATTTCTCAGTATACTTTGATTCTAATCTGCAAGAGTTTTTCAGTCTTCCATGAGGAAACTAGGAATGAGAGAGAAGGAAAAAGACAGGAAGAACATGAAGACAAAATAATCTCAGATGGCTAACTTTCTACAGCCCATCCAATTTATCTTAAAGATGTTGCTCTTCTTGAGCACCTGATGGTAGTTTTGTAAGACCTATAATAAACTCTTCAGTGAATTCTGTATTCCATTATGCTAAACAACATATATGTTTCTATTACTGAAAACAAATTGCTAGACAAATCTATAGGAAAACCCAACCAGCTACACTGATTTTAATAAGATGCTTGTGGAATGAATCTTGCCGTATGCAAGTGGCAATCTGATAGAAGATAGTGTCAAGAATGCAACTACAGCGGCTGAACCTCTCCTTTGCTACTGGGTCTGTTTTATTTATGTCCATTCCTCCACCTGCTGCTATTCCATCCCTTACCTCTCTGGAGTCACTGCTAAAAATGCAACTACTAAATGCTTCATTTCTCATTGGCAGGTTAAATTCACCTGCATACTCTGCAATAATAGGCAGTCACTCACCCAAGCTGTTTTTTTTTCTTTTAGTATTTTTTCTCACTGTTGTCACAGGCTTCAGAACACAGTTGGCTTGGCAGAATTTAAACAAATATCTTATTTTAATTCACTTTTCCTCTGCATCTATTTCCAGTAGCTATGGGATGGTGAAATCTAAAGCCATTCTCTTTAGTTTCAATCTGACTAGGGGTTCTGTTAGACCGGAGGGAGGAGTTCCTCTGCCTGGAACAGCTTGTAGGATCAGTGCCTAAAAGCACAAGAAATTATTTTTCAATGAGAAAATGCACTGTTGTGGAACGTGCCAAACACTCATGAGGGAGAACAGTATATCATGTGAATTGTAGAGGAAAACCGCTAGGTATCATATAGAAATTTTCACTCAGTAATCAGAATAACATGGTTTTAAAAGGCAACAGTACTTTAATATCATTAGCATCAGTAAATTCACAATTAATTCCAGGAGACACATTTTCAACACAACTGAGGCCTGGTCCTCCTCTATGGAGGTAAAACTTATACTTGTAAAAATTGCACCTTCAACATCAATTATTGAAAATTTGAGTCCTTATATCACTCCCTAGATATAGGTACAAATCACAAATGATGGGGCAGAGAAATAATGTGGAGGAACCTAGAGAAAGAGATTAGAAACCAGAGAAGGGAGTTACACTTTGGAAATGAACTTTCACAATGTCAAGCTAATAGACCTGAGGGAAAATAATTTGAAATTCAAATTTTCGGTGCTGGAGAGGATAGGTAGAGATGTGAAAAGTATTAATGCTGAAAGAGACTTAGAACTGATATGTAATTTATTGTCTATGAGTTGGTAATGCAGTATAACAGGGCAAAAAGGCCAATATAATTTTGAATTGTATATGTAAAAATCCTATCACAGGGCAATAATAGTAATGTCAGTTCACCTCTGTTGCAACCACACCTGGAATGTTACATTCTCTTCAGCATGTAATAACTATTGCAAATAACCAAATGGCATTTGTAAAAGAGATCCTTAGCTTATATAAACTAAAGTCAATAGAATTACGCCAGTAAGCACCTGCTGATGATCTGGAATCTATAAGTAGTTAATGGGGAAGAAATGCTTGACAATTATAATGCTGTTCTCTGAACGAAGCAAATTTCTGGTCCAGTTTGCAGTATCTCAATGTGGTACTCTCTCTCTGCCCAACTTACCATAGTGTGGAGTTTTTGCCTGCAGGCAAAGCCCTGGATACAGAACTCACTGTAGAATCCACTTCTGGCAGATGCTCCAGAACCCGACTATTTAAATAACACTTCTAGCTGAAAAAGCATAGACTGATGCAGTGGTGTTTCCCTGAATTGGCAGACAGCCTGAAACAACTCTGAGGTATGAACTGTCCCTTTTACTCAATGAGCTGTGTTAATTATGAAACCTTATCATGCAATTTCAATATCACTAGTTATTTCACAGTGGTTTATTTTAACTTCTAGCCAATGCACTTATTCCTCAAACTGCCTCTCATTCCTGCCAAAAATAAAAACTCCCTTTTCTAGTCAATTGTCAAACCTTACGCTTTACCATGATATCCTTAATAGCAGTGCATTTTCATATAAAAATTCTGTAGCATAATAATTTTAAAAATTAGAATTGAATTGAATTAGAATAGAATTGAAAGGCCCTAGTAGTGAGCTGCACCATCCATTTTCAAGTGTAATCCAATAAAAACTGCATGTTTTCAGGTGATCAGAAGCTGCCACAAAATATTTTGTCTGTTGCACTGGAGTGCTACAGAACACAGTGCTCTTGGTACAGAATGTAGTTCAAGTTTGATGTGCAGTGCAAGGGGCCTTGTTTACAGGTTGAACCCATACAAGTAGCAAAAAGTTGTGCAGGGACAAAACATTGCACAGGACACCTCATCCCCAGAAATGTATTGAGAAACTGAAGAAAGTTCAGAGGAGAGCAACAAAATCATTAGAGAATTGGGGGGTCTGATTTAGGATGGAAGATTAGGAGCAGAGTTTATACAGCTGTGCTGGCAGCCATGTAGAAGCCAAACAGAATGTCAGTTAAGCCAGTTTTATGTAACAGAAAGAAGAGCAGTAGCAGGGGCAGTGAACTGTCCTCTAACATTGGTAGTAGCTTTAAGTAATGTAGATGTATATGACTAACATACCTAAAAGAGTTTAAGAATATAATCTTTTATAACAAGTGTTACAAACTCTCATACTTCCAGGAATAAACTAACCTCTAAGTAATGGAGTTTAGGAGATAATCTGCTTCTCAGAGACAGTTATCTCCTAACTGCCTGCTGCAGGGTTTCTTCCTCTGAAGAAGCTGATAGCAGTCACCCTCGGAGATCAACTACACAACTAGATGGACCATTGAACTGACCCATTATGTCAAGTCCTAAACAAAGAGTTGGCTGAAGCAGGTTCTGGATGCCTAGATATGCAAAGATTTGTTTTGCATCATCTTGGAAGGTCAATACTGTCTGAATTTGACTCCTCAACTGGAAAGTTGAGTTGTGAGAAAAGGACCCTTAAATATCCCTACCTGTGTATAGGCAGGTCAGAATGGAACATAAGACTTTCTTCAGGCCACTAAGGTTCCTATCCTGCCAAACGATCTTCGAGAAAACAATTAAATCTCATTAGAAATATTACAATTTGTCCTGGCCATTGACTTTTAATTCAAAGCTCTTGAACTAACATCATTCTTGGGAACTTGTAGCAGTTAGCAGCAGGTATAGTCAGAAGGAAGGAAAACTGACCCCAGCAGGAAGGACACTGTATTGCTAGATGTGCCATTGCATTTTGGATGAGAAATAAAACAGAGATTGACTTCAGTGGAGTTATGCAGTGTGGCCAAATGGATAGGTTGCTAGACAGGGACTCACCTGTCCCTAGGAAATCTATGGGTAAAAAGTGTTATATAAGAACTATGTATTGTCACTATTATGCTGATTCACACTTGCTGAAGATCTCACCCATAATCATGATTCATGGAATATATTTTGTTTAAACAAGAGCAGAGATGCTAATACTCATATCCTGGCTAAAATTCCATTTGGGAAATGATATCTGGCTTATGTTAGGTCCAACTGAAACATAATAGGAAACTTAATTTTTTGGGCCAAAATCTAGTCTCACCAGTGTAACAAGTCAGTGGAAATACTTCAGATTTACACTGGTGAAACCAAAAGCAGAATCTGGCTCTTTAACGGCCATGAAGTGTTGCACCATAACTGGTATTTCAGCAAGGGGGAACATGGTTCATCTATAAAGTCTGTAAATAATTTCCTTAACATGTCTAAAGCACTTTGAGATCCTTTGGCATGAAAACCACAATGTAATTGCAAGCTTATTACTGTTGGCTGTACCATAGTTTAACTAATGGAAAGCACATTTTCCACTGTATGCCAAGGTGAAAAATAATTGTACTGAATATTTGATTATTACAAACAAATGAAAGGCAACTGAAAATTAGCCATGACTATAAAAATAAAGGATAAAACATAGTTTTCCTGGTGTTTTATTCATGCACTAGTTTCCCATCCTTTTAAAAAATGATCTAAGCAACTCTTTTTTTCTACTTGATTCACCCCATACTGTTCACATAACTGACATGCTGCCATTTCTTCTCTGGTGAAGCAAATTCTAAAAACATTTCCCTTATTAACACATGAAATTGCTTTTTCACAGTAGCTACTTCTTATTTATTAATAGGGTCCCAAGGCTATTGTGCTATTATCTGATGTTCATAATGAAATAAATCAAAAACCAAGGGCCTGCTGCTTTACAAAAGTTCTGGTACAATCTTCAAAGGAAGAGGACAAAGATGAAGTAATAAAGTGACTGATAGTAAAAGTAACAGAGAGAGAACGAGAGAGAGAGAGAGTGTAGGATTTGCAGCAAAGGAGGAGGAGTCTACTAAAAGCTTGGCTGATTCTTTATAAAGAATCTTAGAACTATCACTTGGAGTAGACCAGTGGTTCTCAAACTTTTGTACTGGTGACCCCTTTCACATAGCAAGCCTCTGAGTACAACCCCCTTTATAAATGAAAAACACTTTTTTAATATATTTACCACCATTATAAATGCTGGAAGTGAAGCAGGGTTTGGGGTGGAGGCTGACAGCTTGAGACCTCCCCATGTAATAACTTCATTACCCCCTGAGGAGTCCTGACCCCCAGTTTCAGAACCTCTGGGGTAGACAGTTGAGAGAGGATGGTACCACCTCTCATTGAATGTCAATGAGTAGGGCACCTAACTTCGTCTTTTTGCAAATTCCAACATAAAGAGCATGTCTATCCTTCTCCCTTAGCCATGAGTGTAGAGTACTCTGAATATAGTGGAATTGGTATGATCCCCTAATTCAGGATTGACAAGATTCAGGGTGCCTGTGAGGAACTCTTGGACGCTGCACAGCTGTGCTGCAGGGGGGGCTTTACAGTGTCCTAGCATGGAAAAACATTACGGGGAAGAGAGTGGAAAAGGTCTGACAGATGATGGGCACTGGCTGATCCATGATGATGTATAATCACTGAATACTCCCCCACATTCACCTTATACAAGAGTAGAGATAGGGCTGTGGCTACTGCAAGCTACAACAGAACTCCTCGGAACTGAGAATTTGGACTGTAGAACTTAAAATATGCTATGCCAAATCTCTCAAAAACATCTTAAGGTAGGGATCTCCTAAGCTACCTCTTACTTATCTTTTACTAAAAATATTGCAGTTTACATGTTCAAAGAGTCTCTTCCTCCTTACTACTGACCATATATTCCTTTCTCTCATTCACACACTAAAACCACATTAGCTTTATAGTACCTGTTGGGATTGAGGAGGAGGTGCTTCCCACAACACTAGTTTGGACACCACTCCATGGATCAATGGGAAAGAGATGTCAGTGGCTTGTGTAGCTAGCCAACCTTTTTCCCAGAAACCCAGTAAATTATTTGAATAGTATACTTGTTTTTTACCATCTAAAAGTCTGACTGTAGTGTGCTGACTTTGTTCTGTTATATTGGCATATTTTAGCTTTTACAAATATTCTGTGTACTAAGCTGCATTATACATTGTGTAATATAGACAAGGGGTTGTAGTAATACAAGTGGGCACTACTTTTTTTTGTTTTATTTTGACACCTCTTGAGATCGACTAATATTATTCTTTAGGCAAGACTGAAATTTAAACAAGAATGAAGGGTCTGAGCCAGCTCCATTGAAGACAATATGATTTGGATAGTACCCTATATTAATAACTTTAGCAATCAGTGTTACTAAAACCCTGAGCAATAATTGGCATAAGTTTATGCAGAGAAACCTTATTTAAAAATAATAATAATAATAATGATGGAAGGAGGGGAATGTTGTATGTGTAATACATTTAATACTATGGTTCTCAAAATCTTAACTGAAAAATTATTTCAAATTAGATGGCATAGGAACTGTCAAGTAGATTGAAAATTGGCTAATTGGCCACCTCCATCTCTAACTTCTATGATTTTTCTGGAAGCCCTGTCCAATGTTAAAAAACACTAGAGACCTACACGAAACACATTCTACAGTAGCAGCTGAGCAGTGCAGTCAAGGTCTGATGTAGTCTGGGGTTTACTAGCTAATTACATATTGTGAATCAAATTAATGTATTTTATCCTATCTGCAAGCATGTGAACATGTGTCACTTCCCCATAAACTTCATTAGTTTTCATTACACAGTGGCCTGATAAAATTTGGTGGTCATTCCTACTTCTGTATTGATTAGTAATGCTATATCATTTGGAAATATTGACTATTAAGGCTTTTGCAATGAGAATTCATGAGTACATTGAATTAGAATGTTTTCTATTTTTTTCAGTAATAGCCTCAACCCATTTGAGACATTGCTTCATAGTCCATAACTCCTACTTTAAAAGGAAAAAATAATTGATGTCTACATGTACTCTGAATACTGTAGTAATTACTATACTATATTATAGAGTACTAGAGATTTAAAAATCTTTAATATCCAGTAAATGGCATACCTTTTGGAAAATTAATGGAAATAGAACTGAGAAATGTCATTATTTGAATAAATATAGATGCATGCTTCACGGGGCATCTATTGAAATCATGTGCTACAGTAAAACTAACCAAGGACTTGTACCTGCATTACTCCTCTACCAAAAATTCATGTTGATCTCAGTGAGAATTTTAGGTGAAGGAGAAATGCAGAACTGCGGCCTAATTGTATCATGGTTCTACTTTCACAGCAAATCTCTCATTCAGTGTAATACATGGGTCTAAGAATGAAATGGTTCGGTATTTATATTCCAATATTTGCCGTTGGAAAATGGTATACAAACCCCACACCAGTAGCTGAAGGGCTAATGGGATCCTGAGGGCTGAGTTGCTTATACCTGGAGAAGGGTATGTTAAACTCAGTTCATGAGACCCACCTGTGGGGAGAAGCTTCATTACTTTACAAAGGAAGGCGCTCAGAGGAAAGAGACTTGGAAAGAAAGGATTTGGAATGCCTTCTCTCTGGGAAGGGAACTACACCGGAGTAGATCTAGTCTTGGGATGGGCCTTGAAACAGGGGTAAGGGTCTAGAGAGGTAGCTATGTGGGATCAGTGTTCTGGAAGAGGAACAGGGAGCTGAGGAGAAACTAGGTGGGCTAAAAGCTGAAGCTTAGGGCAGGCAGAAGTGGTTTAAGTCTTTTGTTTGGTTTTATTTGGTTTCTGCTGAGGAATGCTGGGAGGAACTTGCCATTCTGAAAGAAGAGTGGGTTTGAAGGGACACCCAGGAGGGGAGGAAAATAATGTATGGATGACTAGTATTGTGGTGGATGCTGTTTATCTGGGACATTCATATTTTGAAAGAGGTAGGACTCTTAATGACGTGGCAGGGGAGCTGAGTCACTAGAAGAATCAGACCGCTACTGAGTCTGAACAGTTCTCAGAAGGCAGCATCTGAGGTCCTGTAGTGCTGCACCCAACCCAAGGGGGTGACCCAGCTGGTAAGTTACACTTTTTCCTCATCTCGATGGTGTAAAGCTCTTAGTATTAGCGCAGGGTGTAACTATTTTGTCTGAGAGCATGTAGATCTATTACAATCAGCCCCCTTGGGACATCTTGACTTCTTTGTATTTTTCACTGAAGCAGAGCTGGGTGACATTCCCTGAAATATGTACCAAGTTATGTTACCTGTGATAAATAAAATGGTTAGAGAGCAGAGTTCTAAATGCAGTCTCTATCTGTAGAATGGATGATGTACTAGGTTAAAAAAAGTTTTCTACTTTTCTGTTCAGGATCTAAGCAATGACTTTGCATACTGCAGATAAATCTAAGCGTCACTTCATTAACATGAATTGAAAGGCAACTTACTACAGTATAGCCCTTTATTTTTCTGCTCTCTGTATGATTAGGTGGCAAAAGAGAATAATAATATCATGTGTGTGATTTTGCTTTAGAAAGCCTTTTTTTCCCTCAGAAGCTAGTTACTTCTATGCACTCTTTAATTAGATTCCTTACAGGAGATGCAGTTTGCTGATGTTGCGAAACATTCACAATTGGGGTTTTTTTGTTTTGTTTTTGTTTTTTGCAACTATCTATAATTAAATATTTCCAGTCATGAAAACACCTGATTGTATGTGAAAGTGCAAGTCAGTGCTTGTATTTAAAGTTGATTCCAGTAAGGACCAAACTGGCAGCCAAAATGATAAGAAACAGATTCACCTTCTCTAACTGTGATCCAAATCAATATTATGAGATCAGGTTACAGGAGTCAATCTGATGCCCTGGTAGGGAACTAATGATAGAAAAGATTAAACATCCTATATTGTGTTTTTGTTTTTCTGTCCCTTTCAGACCAGTAAAGCAACCATTTGTAATCCACATTGACAGACTTGTTAGCATGTGAATAAAATTAATGATATGACACCTCTGCAGTCATTTAAATATCAGTTTGGAAACAGAGTACAATTTAGAAGGGAGCAGAAGGATGTAAATTTATAATGAAAACACTTGCTAGTGTTTGCAAAATGTTCCAGTTTTGAACATTGCAGGCTATTTCATATATCACAAGTCAAAGTTTTATTAAAATTTGGGAAAGCTTCATGGGCTTGGAGCCATACAATGAAATCAACACCTTTTAAGCAGTTAAGAAAATTATGCAAATAAGTCTGCCAGATTTTGTTTCTTGATGTTTAGTAGGGTCTTGCTATTTACTCTTTGATACAGAAAGTGTTCATGCTAGAAAATAGCTCCTAGGGATTTATGTTTCAGTGTGTTTTATCCATTATTCTTATAACTGTCTATCATTTTATTTTCTATATTGGTTTTTGAGATGTTACGCCACTGAATAATTAAACACCTGAAAACTACATTGTGTAACTAACTGACAACCTTATTGATAAGCTCTTTTTTTTGTAGGGAATCTTTTTTCAGCTTTAGCTATACTAACTTATAATTATTTTTTGGGGGCGGAACTGTACAAAATTTAGTTAATGATAATGGGGGAGGTTGTGCATTTCTACTGAGCTTCAGGGGTTATAGTGTACCACTATGCTTGGGATAACAGTATGCCTCCCATTCTAAAAGGCTTACATCAGCAACTGCAACATCAATTACCTGGAAAACATTTTTAGTGACAAGGTACTGTTGCTGAAATCACCTTGGAGGTTATTTGATGAAGCTATTGGAAAATTGCATGATTGCCACAGAATCGCTTTAAGAATCGCTCTGTTGAATAGTGGATAATTGTGGAAATAAATAGCTTGAGCCCTGAACAGCTGTTGTTTATTCCACAACTGTTTTCCTTTTTCTTCAAAAGTTTAAACTTGGGGAGATGGGGGGACATAAATTATTTTTATGCTTCAAGTTGTTGGCCAATAACTGGCATCCAATACATTTATGTCCATGGCAATTCCCTTACTGAATCTGAGGAATATCTGTTACCTGCAAACAGTTCTAAGTAAAATCCTTAGACTTGTGGACATTCTCCACAAAAACACAGAAGCCCTTACCCTTCTGAGGATGAGGGGAGAGACTTGTAGCAAAGCATGGTAGTTATTCTCAGGGGAGTGTGTGTGGGGGGGAGTGATAAATAGAAAAGCTACAGTCATTCAACAAATTGGCCCAGACTTTGTTTTTGTTTTAAATCAGGTCATAGATAATTTATCCTGACTTATTCTCTGGGTACTAAATTCAGTCCCAGTAAAAGCAGACTCAACCCACAATCAAGTCAATGCAAGTTTTATACCAGAATACAAATTGTCTTTGAGGATAGAATAGGAAACCTAAATGCTCTTACTTATTCCTAACTTCTTAGCCTGTTGTACCAATTTTACATCCAAAGGGAATGTCAAATTGCTATAAGTTACCCTGCTTAAATATAATTACACCCATTCTCTGACTCATTTAGACCTAACATGTAACTTGGGCCAACATTTATGTCACAACTTAATTTGGCCGAAATACGTCCAAGGAATGACACCCACTTGGACATCTTTGGGTCTGCATTTGGCTGAATATAATGCTTTGTATAATGTCATAGGAAACTATTGTGGGCCATCAGTAGTCAATCACTTTGAAAATGAAATATTGGGTCAACAACTAGCAGATTCATGCAAATGTTGCTGAGTCCTTACTGGTTGTGGGCTGGTGGTGGAAATGACCATCTGCAATCACACTCTGACTCTTCAAAGGATCTAATATAGCAATACAGAAATCTATTACAAGACAGATAGGTTTGCTGTGAAAAATATTTAGTTTTCAAAGAATATAAAAGGGTCTGAGAGAAGAAGTATTGGTGAAATTCTTCTGCTACAGTGGGAAGAGGTATGGTCCAGCACTGAGACAGCAATGGTCAACCTGTGGCACTTGTCCTGAGAAATTGTGAAGGCCAAAAATATACCTTGTTTTTTTTTTTTAAATGATTCATTCATGGAGGATAGATCAGTGACTATTAGCAAAGATGATCAGGGACATAACCCGTGCTCCAGGTCTCACTAAACCTCCAAATGCTAGAAGCTAAGACTGAACAACAGAGGCTGGACGTCTGGAAATTGTTCTTTTCATTTGCTTTGAAGCAGCTGGCACTGGTTGCTGTCAGAAGACAGAATATTGGGCTAGATGGACCACTGGTCTGACCCACTATGGCTGTTATGTTCATAGTGAGTACTAAGAAGAAGTCCCTGTATCAAGAGCTCTGCTAGCTTACCAGAGGAACACAGCCAGATTCTGGTTAACCTGTGATGTGAGGTGAACAAGATCTCTGACTTCACAAAAGCACAAGAAATGAGCAGATCTACAACGCCATGTCTTGAAGTGTTGGGGATCAACTGACAGCAAAACAATGCAGAGAGCAAATCAAGCAGCTACAGACTGAGTATCTCAAAGTCAAAGATTCTAATGGTACTTCTGGGAATGTACTATCTTCTTGCCTCTCACAAGAAATTTGATTGGGTGTTGGGAACTGTAGTGAGCACTGCACCCTCAGTAATTCATGACAATCTGCTGATCAGAGATAGCACCCTTATATCCCCCAGCCACGAGCACCACCAGAGCAGAGCCAGCCACCAAATGGAGGGCAAGAAGCAACCCTGGTGCTGAGGTTGCTAATGGAAGAAGCTATCCCTTCAGAGAAGCTACAGCATACCCTAATCCTGTAGTCAGAGAAGCTGTTTGGGGATGGCTCTGGGGAGCAGCCTGCTGCAGAATCAACATCAGAGCAAGTCCTGACACTTGGTAAGTTTCTGCTGTCTAGTTGTATGGATGAGAGGAATTTCTGGCTTATGAATCCATTAAGTGATTTAATACAAGTTGTGTTTTTGGTGTGCTTCCATTCAGGGCAGAACCCAATCCATTCCTCTAGTGTACCCCACAACCATCCCCCCCTGCCGCCGCCCCACAAACTCTGACACTACTTTCAATTCAAAATGGACACCATGAAATAAGGAAGAAAGTTAAACAAGTAGTTATGAAACTTTTACTAGTTAATTGATGATTGTTACAAGTATATATTGAGGTTCCACAAATTACAATCTCACTTCTCATTCCCTTTTAGTACAGCAAACCTCTCCCCTTCTCTTCCCCCACGATACAATCCAGGATATGTAGAAATCATTTCAATCAGTTTTTTATATACCTCTTACCACAGTGTTTGAAGGCTTTCAAGGCTGCTCCAAAGAATGTTTGAGTGGTTGATGTGTTTGTGTTTGTGTGAGTGTGAGAGAGAATAAACAAAGACCATTGCGAATACAATATCATGTTTTGACCTTGAATTAGAACAGCTCCTTTCATAAAGTGAAAAATATATATATTTTTCTCTTCATAGTTAGACAACGTGTTCTTTCACTTTCTGTTCAAGGCCCTTCCACATCTGCAAGGCAAATAGGTGGCACTAGGAGAAAGTGTCAGCAATGAGTTGTTGGGAGAGATTCTAGATAAAATGAATCAGCAGAAACAGTTCCAGAAACCCCAGACTGAGTACCAGAAGGATAAAGATGCAAGAGATGTGGAAAGAGGGAAAGAGAGGCTGCACAGCACAAGGAGAGATTTGCAGACAGATTCGTGGAACGTAACCAGGAGTTGACGGAGGAAGAGAGCACAGAAGGAGCTATTTGATCAATAACTTATGCTCATGGCTACAAGACTGAAGGCTCTGCTGACACCTTCAGCTCTTTCATGTCCTGGAGTCTATGGAGCATTCAAATCAATAGGAGTATGTGGAACAGACAAATCTACTCTGTACATTCAGCCAGACCAGCTGTGGCCCACATAGGGAAAAGTCCGAAGAACAGAGGGATAGACACCCAGGTATACAAGTACCTTTTATTATTCTGGCTCTAAATTTGGTTGTTTGTGTTGTAGATTTTGGTGGCAACTAGTCTGCCTATCTGGTTCTTACATTTGGTATGTAAATATATTTGTAAAATTGTGTTGAATTTGTACATAGGGTGACAATAGCAAGTTTTATGTTATATAATGTAATGAAAAGGTTAAATAGTACCAGACCCAGGACAAATTCCTACAGGATCCCACTAGATGGTCTTCCCAGTCTGACAGCAAATCATGGATAGCTATTCATTGAGTATGGTCTTGCAACCAACCTTATAATAATTTCGCCTAGATGACATTTCCCTTAATCCACTCACAGTTAGTGCATGGGGCTATGGCTAAGACCAAGTCATCCTTGACACAGACAGGATGTTTCCTACTTGGTTGGAGCTGTAGAATAACTTTTTTGCTGACGCTATTAGTGTGAGAATCTAGTGTTAGCAAGTAGCCTAGAAAACTGGTTTTCAATTTTTTTTTTCTGGTGACCCAATTGAAGAAAATTGTTGATGCCCACTACCCAGTGGATCTGGGGAGGAGGGGTTTGGGGTGTGGGAAGGGCTCAGGGCTGGGACAGAGGGTTGGGGTGTGGGGTGAGGGCTGTGGGGTAGGGCCAGGAATGAGGGGTTCAGGGAGTGGGGGGGGGCCTTGGGCTGGGGCAAGGGGTTGGGATGTGGGAGGGGGTCAAAGCTCTGGGCTAGGGTCAGGGCTGGCTTTAGGAAGTGCAGGGCCCAGTTCGAACAGTTTAGACAGGGCCCCGGCAGGGATGACTTAAAAAAAAAACAAAAGAACCCCACACATGTAAAAGAACACGTGGGGCTTGAATTCACTGGGTGGTGCTCTGAGTCTTTGGCAGCACTTCGGCGGTGGGTCCTTCACTTGCTCCAGGTCTTCAGCAGCACTGAAGGACCCACCGCCGAAGTGCCGCTGAAGACCTGAAGCTCCGTCAGGTGAGTAAAAATTAAAAAGGCTCCTCTAGCCAGGGAAGGGATTCTCATTGGGCGTGGGGCCCTCTTAGGCACGGGCCCAATTTGGAGGAATTGATGGAATAGGCCTAAAGCTGGCCCTGGCTAGGGTGCAGTCTCTGGAGTGGGGCTAGGCATGAGGAGTTTGGGGTGCAGAACGGGGCTCCAGGTTTGTGGGGAGCTCAGGGCTGTGGTAGGGTATTGGAGCACAGGGACGGGGTGCGGGCTTACCTGCAGGGCTCCTGGTCAGTGGCACAGTGGCAGTGCTAATGCAGGCTTCCTGCCTGTCCTGGCTCCTCAGAAAGTGCTGTGCTCCAAAAGTGGCCAACAGCAGGTCCAGCTCCTAGGCAAAGGTGCGCAAGTGCCTCCGCACAGCTCTCACCTGCAGACACCGCTTCCCCCAACTGCCATTGGCTGGTTTCCAGCCAATGAGAATGTGGAGCCAGTGCTCGGGGTGAGGACAGCATGCAGAGCCCTGTGCAACTGCCCCCCAGGAGCCAGAGCTGCTGCTGGCTGCTTCTGGGGCACAGTGTGGTGTCAGAACAGATAGGGACTAGCCTGCCTAGGACTTTTAATGGCCTAGTCGGCAGTGCTGATGAGAGCTACTATGACCAACTGCCTTACATTCCTTGACCCAGTACTGGGTCGCAACCTGCAGTTTGAAAACCATTGCTCTGGAAGGGGCCCCAGACTGGACACTGTCTTGACAGCTTCTGCATATACATCTGATTATTACAGATATCACCTAAGATAACAAGCTTTTTAAAGTATTAAAAAGATTTAATTTTAGCCAGCTCCTCTCTGTCCACATGCTGGCCTCTACCAACCACTGGGGTGGCTAGCTGTGAGTGGTGGGAGAACAGGCAGTGAATGACAGAGGTGTGTGTTATCTTTATATTGTTGGCATATGAGCCCATCAAGTCCTCTTTCTCTCTGTGGCTGCATGTAAATACCGAACAGGAGAAAATTGGGCTTTGTCATTAGTGCACATATACAAATTCAGAGTGGCAGAGGTGCTGTTGACTCTCGTTCCCCTCTGGGTGTGGTCACCGAGGAAGAATTCAAACCATTTTAAAGTCATTCCCTTGATCTAAGTCTTCTCTTGGGGGTGCATACAGTAGTATGTTCTGATCGACTGTGTTGAATGCTACACACGTCCCAGATTGACAAATGATGTGTCCTTTAGTCACAGATGACAAGAAATAATAATCCATCAGCACCACCTGAGCTTTTCGTGTTCCATGACTTGGCCCGAAACCTGACTGGGAAGATTCTAGGATGTTGGCTGTGGGCAGATGCATTTAGAAACAGCTTTTTGCAATCTTCACTGCCATCATTGGGATGGAGAAAAAGTTCAAGTATGTTGACATGATAGTACATAAAGCATAGTTTGTTATTTGTTTATTTAATGGAATTGAAAACAAAGTTTAATATTTTCGAATGAGTTTCTCATCAGTTGGCAATCTAGAGTGTTCTGTTTTTCTCCTGTAATTGGACAAATTGTATACTAGAGTATACTCTAGGAGACAGGTACACATTGTCTGCTGCACTTGCCTTTTCTTTTTCTCAAGTTTTCAGTGAAATCACAGATTTCCACTCCTCTCCCCAAGCCTTGAAGCAATTCCTAACACTTCCGTGGCATATCTTTACCTGTATTTCAAGTACCTCTCCCTTAAAAAAAGCTTGGTGGTAGGCAGAGATCCATTATATAAAATAATGTTCGTTAATAGGCAGTTTGCCAGTCTTAATTACTCTGTCTCGTAATGCAAGAAAGAGGACATTAAGTGAAATTCAAAGTCTACTAATAGAAAAAGCATAAAAGGAAATGCTACAAATGCAATATATCTCTGATGTGTAGAACTCTCTTCCACAGGATATTTCATTTAGCAAGACTTCAGAAGGAACTTGATGTACATGAATAAGAATACCATCCACAGTTACATGGGCTAAAAGAGTAAAATTACATGGGACAGCAATTCATGTGCTCAAAGCATACAATGACTAGATAGACTAGGAGCAATTTTTCTTCCTATACAGTAAATGGAGTAGAACACTATCCAAGACTAAATTTCCCATTGGTTTGTTGGTTCAGAAGTCTAGACCTGAGTTAGGAACACTGGTACGTTAGAATAATCATTCATCTTATTTATTTAATTAAAGACTTGATTCTGAGAGGGGTAGAGAGTTCACAATTCCTATTGTCTTCAGTGGGAGATCCTGGAACTGTTAGGATAGGGGTCTTCGATAACAGAGATCAGTATTTGTCTCTAGTGTAATTCCAAAGTAACTCCACTGAAGTCAGTGGAGTAACTCTCGATATACACCAATATAACAGATCAGAATATATGCCAGCTCTCTTGTTTCTCATCTGCAAGGCACCATGCATTCCACTGGTGCTATAGAAATTGTAATGGACTACAACAAAATAGCCCATGTTTAAGACTGTAAAGTGCCTAATTTGCTAGATTGATGATAAATATCTTATAGCTAGAACTGCAATAAAACCATACCAGTATTTTTCTTTAAAATCACTAGCAACAATACCAAATGAAGGAAGACGTGTGTAGGTGGTGAACTTGGCTTACTGACACTAATTATGTAAGCCCTATGCTGGTCTGCACAAAAGCATACCTTTTTTTTTTTTTTTTTTTTTTTTTTTTTTTTTTGTTATCCTGTCCTCCATTTGTCATGACACTTGTTTGTCTCATCCCACCTATTATGTCTTTTCTCTGACACCTTAAACATGCTGCAGGGTGACTCAGTTGTCTGAGGGAAAGAAAGTAGGCTTGTGTTGCTGTTGCTATTGAAAGGCTGGGCATGGCAGGTTTGCACATGCCTGCTCTTGCTTCCCTTGAAAGAGGCACTGGAGCAGCAGTCTGAGCTTCCCTCACAGGAAGACTGGCATTGGACATCATTTTCAGATTGAAAACACTCTGTCTAGCAACAGCAATCTTCTCAGGATGGGACACAGCAGTACGAGATAGCCTAGTGCAAGATCACTTCACTGCTAATACATGCTGTGGGAATCCATGAATACAACTTTGAAAGGCAAAACTGAAGACTCTCAATTAAAGCCATCATGCTAGCAAGTGAATTGGAGCATATTCATGAGCCAGGAAAGCATGGGGGAGCAGCACCAAGGATCCAGGGGTACAGAGATCATGATCTCAGCAGTAAGGGTGAAGAGATCAATTATACAATCAAGTCTTCAGGAAGTGTTGGAAATACACACTAGGGAAGTCAGACCACTCCCAGATGGACAAACAGCAGGCAACTCCACATCAACAAAAGTGGCGCTTATGTGTTGAGATTGAGACATGCAGGTTTTTGGTCAAGGCAATGCCCTGATTAGGGACCCATGGGGGTCTGGGAATGAATTAGTGAATGCCACAGAGCGTTTGGTGTGCTGGAAGTGTGGAAAGTCTGGACACTAAACAGGATTGCCCACTGATTACAACAGATATTAGACAGACTATGCAGGACATAGTGCCGCAAACTGTGGACCAAGGTTCCATCCGCCTGGAAAGGTTGGGGAAATCTTATGGGACGTTCCACTTGTTTCTAGGGCACCAGCTTCTGTTAAATGAAAAGTCGGATGTTTTGGCCAAGAAAAGAGGATAAACACTCACTCAGCATATCTATTAGAGAAGCACTTGTTTAAAATATCCTTGTGTTAGCCTGGAATCATCTTTCTAGGATGTTAAAAATAGGTGCTCCATTAATTAGAGCACTGAGTGTTTATCATCTTTTCTTGATCAAATGTCTGTTTTGTTTACAGAGCAAACAAGAGACACACCTTCTTATTTTCTAGAACAATAAGTACTAAGTAGCAGCTTCTATTACTGATTTTAAAAATAGAATATTTCAACTATTCTCTTCACATGGACACATAAGAATTCAAAATACTACCAACTTTTTATCCAGATTTAACATTTCATGATGTGGGAATTTTTCAACAACATAGCATATTAGAAATAAATGCTTGTTAATATTTCACCTTCGTGTCCTGAACAAAAGCAGCATTCATATAATACTTACCCTTAAGTATTCCTATTTACACAGCTCCCATTAGTCTCTGAATAATCAGATTTACTACCATAACTGTGTACAATGTGTCATAACTGTAAATAATCTCCTCCAATATATGGAAACAGGAAATAGCTTCGCTGGAAGCTGTCCACATTTTCATTTACTCTCTTGTTAGACCTAACATTCATTCTTGAAGTATAGATTGATTGCAGATTTGTCAGAAGTGATATACCGAGGAAGGTTTGTTTGATAGCACCACGCTATCAAAGTCTTTTGTCAGTCATATAACAGAAGAATAAGAAAAGGTAACTGCAATTGCATTATACTAAGTGAGCGGAAACTTGACTGGCCTGATAACAAGTTTCTTCACCGTACTCCTTCAGCATCTGTCAATTTAACATATGGGAAATGCACTATCAGAGCTATAGGACTGTAGTCTTCACTGTAACATCTTTTATGTTTGTGTGCGTAGTTCAGTAAGTGAATTGAATTAAGCTGTTTCAATTTCACATCCTTTTCTTAATGCAGTTAGAGCTAATAAAAATACCAACAGCATAGGAGTATTCTCATTCAGTATTGTCTATTTTAACTGTTGTGTAGAAGCTGGAACATAGCTTTACTTTATCCTTGATCATGAGAATACCTTGATCATCAAAGCAAAAGGGGAAAAAAGTTGAAAAGAATTTGAGAATAAATGACTGATCATTATCAGTTATTTAAAGGGATATTGACAAGTAATAAATGTTTCTAAAGATAGAAGAGCTTAAACTGCTCCCACTGAATATCTCAGAAGACAATGCAAGTAAAAGTGGCAGGGGAAAACTAAATTCATTAACTTTCATAAAACTTGTATTATTTAATTCCTGATGTGGGCTCCACACTTGCCACAGGCTTCTTGGGTGAATTTTTTATGTCTCCTAAGTGACTTTGGGGGCTTTTGAACATTTTAGAAAAGACTTTCAGTGGGACTTTTGTTCTTAAGTCACGTAGGCATTTTGGAAAATGTCACCCAGAAAGGCCGATCCTTGCTCTTTAGTGATGCCCGAAGTAAATCAGTCCAGCTCCACGCAGTTGCATGTGTTCACCTATGCAGAGATTATCGGACAAAGCTGGCTGAATAATTATTTCATTCTAGTTCAGGAGACGTATAGGCATAAATCTTATTCTGAACTTTACAGAAGTTCGGCAGGGTCTGGACTGGATAGTGTTCCAAATGGGGATAATCTTAAATTTTATATATGAGTGTCTGTGTGAGAAGTCTGAGTGTTAACCTGTTTGGTCAGGTTGCTGATAGCTGCTGCGGATTGTGAATTACAACACTTTATTCATTGTCTCATCCATCTGTTGTGTCTTGTGGTTTAGACTGTGAGCCCTTCAGCACAGGGAATATTATTTTCAATGTTTATTCAGTGCCTAGCACAAAGGGACCCTGAGCTGCTGGCTTCATGGTGCTATGCACAATATAAATAATACACCATGAAAAATCTTGAACCTTCATATTTATTCTTAAGAATTTCCTGAGGCAGAAAAATACTAAGATGGGATAGGTAAGGGAATGTGTATGCTGGCAGGAAAGGGGCTCCCTTTTGATAATTTATTAAAGGATTTACAACTTGATTGCCTGTATTTGCAGGGGACTGGACTCTATTGCCCAAGAGGTCCCTTTCAGTCTTATGTTCTTGCATCTTCCCAAGAGATGAGCTTATCAGCTGTCAGACTGATTATGGGAAACCTGTCTAAAAAGGTAAAAGTTAGACTCATCTGGCTGAGTGCAGCAGGGTTTAAGTCAGTGGTTCTCAAACTGTTGTACTGGTGAACCCCCTCACATAGCAAGCCTCTGAGTATGACCCCCCCACCCCCATACATTAAAAACACTTTTTAATATATTTAACACCATTATACATGCTGGTTGCAAAGCGGGGTTTGGGGTGGAGGCTGACAGCTTGTGATCCCCCGTGTAAGAACCTCACAACCTCCTGAGAGGTCCCAACCCCCAGTTTGAGAACCCTTGGTCTAGGTGAACATAAATGTTTTGGTTTTGTTGAGAATGGAAGTCCGAGTCAACACTGAAGTTTAGCTAGTGTTTCTATACAGAGAATAACTGGTTTTAAAATAACCTGAACCCCTATCCAGCTCCCTTGTCTTACGTTTTCTTTAACAAATTCCATCTTGAATAAAAGTTATTATGCACGGAAATCCTCCAAAAATAGTTTGAACAAAAATTGAAATGCCTCATGTTTCTATTGCGCATGGCATAAAGGTTAGAGATCAAACAATATTTCATATCTATAAAAAACACATGGAATAATTTTATTTTCAGTTAGATGCTTCTTCCTCTGTTGTATCCCAAAACCACTGAGCAAAAGTAGATCAAGTACTTTACTGTATTAAATGGCTGGAGAAGGTACTGCATATAAGCCAACACACAGTACTGAAGAATTATAACCAGAGTTTGGCATATGGTTTACTTCTAATTCCCGTATACATTATTTTGTTAACTTACATAATATTGCCAGCATAATTCATCCTGAAATAGAAAAGTGAAGGAACTAGGCCAAAATGTAATGGCAAGTAAGAGAACCTTGGAATGGTGACAAACAGAAGCTGGGACAAGTGGCAACCACTCCACTCCTTGATCATTACTGCACCTCAGGGATATGTATCATGTGTGTTTAAAAGCACAGGGCTTTGGCTAGGTTATCTCTGCTCCCCTAAAAGGGGGATTCTCTGCTCTATTGAGGATAGTTTCCAGTCCTTTGCTACCTCCTGAGTAACTCAAAGGTTCCAGATACTAGAGAATCCAGTCCTATATGCTTAGGGTGACCAGATGTCCCGTTTTTAAGGGACAGTCCCATATTTAAGCCCTCCTGCAGGTGTCCCGACTTTATCTTGAAAATGGGCAAATTGTCCCATATTTTCTGTCTCCCCTCCCCACCATAAGTACTGGCAGGTCCTGCTGCCGGCTGGATGCCTGCTCGCCAGCTGCCCACCCACCAGCTGTGAGTGGGAGCAGGGAGGTATATCCAGTGACCAATGATGCAGGTTGGTGTGCAAAACTGGTGGAGGGGTGAAGATGCAGCATGCTGGGCCAACTGCTCCCTGTGCTGGTCTGTCAGTTCAGTCCCCTCTGTGTGCTGGCACTGTCTCTGAGCTGTGGTGGTCAGTGAGTGCTGGCAGGTGGCAGATGGTTACATGTTGTCTCTGCTGCCCACCCATTGGCCCTCTCTTGGTATTGATACTTCCTCATCAATTATTGGGAATGGACCACATCCACCCTGATTGAATTGGTCTTGTCAACACTGCTTCTCCACTTGTAAGATAACTCCCTTCTCTTCATATGCCAGTATATTTATGCCTGCATCTGTAATTTTCACTCCATGCATCTGAAGAAGTAGGTGTTTTTTACCCACAAAAGCTTACGCCCAAATAAATGTTAGTCTTTAAGGTGCCACCAGACTCCTCCTTGTTTATATTTAAATATTCTTTCACAATATCAAAGAGAACCTGGTGCTGACTGCAGCATTCTGCAATTCTAAATCCCACCCTACCACCCTCTTCACCCCTTCCAAAAAGTAGCAGCTGCTCCACAAGATAGAAATGAGTGCTAAATGGTGGCAGTCTTGTGAAATGAGTGCCTGACTACAAAGAACTGGATTAATAGTCCAACTGCTTTTACACACATCACACACAGTCATTTTTAGAATTAGGCATATTTGAATGAGTTTCCTAAGAGAGTTTGTATAACATTTTCTCTGAAAAATCTGGTCCCTTATGATTTCTGGCAAGCAAAAAGGATTTTATCAAAACTTACTCCAGTTATTTTGCCTTTAACCCATAGGGCCAGATTTTCAAAGGTGCCTAAAGATTTCCAGAAGCGCGTAAGCAAGTTAGATGCCTAATTCTCATTGACTTTTAACAGGAGTTACCCTCCCAAGTCCCCTTACCTTAAATTCTCACTCAATACAAGGAAACAGAACCAAACCTATATTTGAGGTTCCAAAAACCTGAAATAATTTCCCGATTTTTTTATTTACATACACCTCTGGACTTCAGGGGTTTAGTGGAAACAAAATTTAGAAGTGCCAAAATTCAAAGTTAAAGCAAACTCAGCACCCTTTTGAGGTTTTTATCATCTTCTTTTATTCATGGAATGTATGTGTGGGTTTTTTTTCCCTTTTCTCTTGAAAAATTGTAGCTAGACTGAACCATCCAAGAACATGCCATGTCTTTTTTTAGCAAACCCATAAATAGCTATGCAGTTCTCTCCCTATCTTACTGTTTTCCTAATCACACAACTTCATTGCAGCTGTTTTCCACTGCTGTTACAATAAATTATACATACCTTGAAAACATCATTTATTTTTAGTTCTTCATATTTAATTGCTTAATTTTAAACATTGAATTTTCTAGGCTGTTCATATTCTGTGTAAACTCCTGACTTTGGGTGTTTTGAGAAGTTTCAAAATAGCTCAGTTATTTAAGTTTTCCAAGTACTTATGAGCCAGATTTTCAGCCTCCATAAATCAGCATAGCTCTAATTGATTTGCACTAGCTAAGGATCTGGCCCATCGTATCCCACTGAAAAGTCTGATGTTTGTCATTGGAGCTGTAATACCAAAAGACTAAGTTATTTTGGTATGTTTGTATTTCATTTTTAAAAGTATGTGGTGTTAGATTTCTGTGGCTGCTTTTTTTTAAGTGACTCTTCATATACCTATTCTATGTTGTGTATCAGTTCTTTTTAACAATAGATGAACTTGCATGTTTAAACTCTTTTGTTCTTCAAATGTATGACTGCAATATTTTTGCTTTCAGTAAAAGTTCTGGGAGGTTTCCTGTCTGCAGTATTGTTTCTGCTCTAGAACAGCAGATAGGATTTAGGAGACAATTTAATGGATAAGTGGGAGTGGGCATGGGAAAGTTACTCTGAGTCTGAAGATGCACTTCTACAGAGGTCCTTGGAATCTGCAACTTCAGGGTGGACAAATATGAGGCAACTGGCTGAAACTGCCTTTGCAGGGTAGCTCTGCAACCTGTAGGGAAGATTCATTGCTTCCCCACCAAGCCTCAGTATGCATTTTCCCAATGCACAGGGAGGACGAAGGCCAATTTGCTGATAAATGTCTGACCTAGTGAACTTCAAGGCAACTGTCTGTCAGAATTTAAAACAAAAATGACAGACCAAGCTATATTAGAAGCCACTGGAGTTAATTGATCCTAACCCTGCAGTGTAACTTTTTGTAACCCTGATCTATGTCACATGACTAGGATGAAGTAAAGAACATGCTCCTTCCGGAGCTGTTGTTTCACTCTCTTATTCCACATTAGGTGAGAGGAACCTGTTTGTTAATCCATTTGTCGCAGGAACCAGCTTCTTCTCTAGCTACTGGCTAATAAACTAAATAGCTGCTACACTCCTGAAAGAGGGCAAGTGGAGGAGAGACCAAAATGTCCCTTGACTCCCTCTGATTTCATTGGAAGTCTATTTTGCCTGTGAAAGGAATGCCCATTGCCAGACTTGCAATATATGGTTTGTGTGGGTGTACTTTTTTTTTTCTTTTTTTTTTCCATGAAAGTCCCAGATCAGGGAGTCACAAAATCATGTGAGAGATTGTTATTTTTAAAAGTAAGTTCTAGCTGTCATCAGTTTATAGAGAAGCTTGAAAACATCATCTCTAAAGACACTCAACCGCTAGAAAATAAAAGTGAATTCCAAACTTATTTGGTTTAAAACAGAGGATTTTAAAGCTCTCATGACTTTGAGGCCTGACTTGTCTGTCTTCTCTCTCTCCCTCCCTCTCTCTAAACACTTGAGGTTGTCAAAACTGAGACTGTGTATGTGGACTCTATATATGTGTGTATATGTCCCCACTCCTTTTTATCTGTCTGATTGATGTACCACACTTCTTGTAAAACGGATATTTGGTGCAGATTCAGCCTCGGGGATCGGGGTGGGTGGCAGAAGAGGGTGGAAATGCATATGGGAAAAATCTATTGATACCCCGAAATGTATACACTTGTTATGAATCTCAGTAGTCACAGCTTCACCATAAACATCTGAAAAACATTGCTCTATCATGGAAAAAGCACCTTGGCTTTCAAAGGCAGCGAAGCAGTAACAGATTTAGCTCATCTTCTGTGTTTACCATATGGTTTAAGCTATTGCTCTATGTGATTAACGATTTGCTAAAATATAATCTCCTAGGATTACCTTTCCCTGTCAATATAGCAGAAAATATGTCCATTCCTTTTAAGGAGTTACTAAGAGAATTACCTGTATTTTAAATAAAGTTAAATTCATCACCTCCTGCAAAGAGAGGGCTTTTTTGTCTGTTTCCTTTTCTTTCCACGCTTTTCCATTAAAAGGAAAAATAATGTTATCTATCTCTGTTAGGTAGCACAATCTTGAGAACATTACTACACTTAAGGTGTCATTGGGATTAAATATCTCTCTCACTTTTCCTTTTATTTCAATAGAAGCTGTTATCTAGTTGTGAAAAATATAACTACATCCAGGATGCCATTTGGATTAAAAAGACTGTCCCCTTTCTTTTTCTGTCCTGAAAACTTTTGTTTAAAAGGTTAATTCAAATTTCTGATAGATTAATATACTGCATCATATCTGTGAATAAAGTGCTTAGGAATGCAAAACCCCAAATAGAATGACATTAGTTTTGTTCCAATCTTAATAAAAAAAACTGCAATTTATAAGTGTATGCTACTGTTTCATCAAAGACTCATTCACTAAGATTAACTCTTTAAGGGAAAAAGATACCCATTCCTTTCCCCCCTGCCCCCTTTATTGGATGCCCCCTTTATTTGACTGAAAGTATAAGAGTTACAGTCAAGTGACAGTAAACTATAGAAGGTAAAGTTAGAAACTGGAAGCTTGAGCAATCTCTTACAAGTCACTTGTTTTGAACAAGTGGGGATCAAGAGAAAGCAGAATGGGCCAGATGCTGGAATTCCATTATAGTGTTTTGGTAGTGGCCCCATTAGTATCAGCAGAATTTACTTTCACAAAGATATATATGTGATAGCAAATCTTCTTCTCCAATGGCAGCACACACACAACAAAATATGTTCCTCTGCAAATAGATGCAGTTTAATCTTGTAGAGAGACAGCCTTCAACAATTGCCTAAAGAGAACTGTGAACTACTTCCATCCATCTTTGTGGAATGTTAACTCTGAAGTCCAAGGATGACAGTTTAAAGGCCATAATTGTTAACTCATTCAGCAGAAATAAAAGCTAATAGGCCTGATTATGAACCAATTTACAATTTTCTTCACCGGTATAAGTCAATTGTCTTAATACCAGCGTGAAAGGAGAGTTGGGCTCTAGATACCTATTGGCTAACTATACTCAATACAGAAGTTAGATTGAAAAGACCTATTAGTTCTTCTAGTGCTCCCCTGAGAGCCAATACAGGATTCATCTCTAAAGTGTGTGCCAGGAATTTGCAAAATTTAGTTTTAAATAACACCAATGTTAGACTTGCATTACTCCCCTTGGAAGACTGTTCTATAGTTTAAAGATCTTTTTGGGAAGTCTTCCCTAATTATTTCACCCTACACTTTCCATTGTTTAATTTCATCCTGTTAGACCCCAGTGCATAAAATCAGCCAATGTGAAAAAGGGACAATGGTCAAAATGGGCCGATAATTATCAAAATGTGGTAAGACTGTGGGAGGGAGTAGGGCAAAGGATGTGCTACCAGAGGAAGGGAAAGGGAGGTACTGCAGCGGCAAAGCCACAGTTCAGTAGATGATCTAAGCATGTGCCTAATGTCATGAACTTCAGTGAAATTTAGGCACATGATAACTAAGTACTGAGGCGAGTAAAGATTGACTATTAAATTGAGGCCTAAGGGAAGCTGGACAGTATTGGATGGGCCATGAGTACAGGTCCATCACTTTGATGGCTGTGAGGAAGGGGAATCTATACCTGATTGCAAACAAATGTTTGTAGTAACCAGAAATAGCTTTATCTGATATAGGAAATTTTCATATGCAAGAGGGGTGAGGGTGTAGAGGGAAGGAACTGCTTGCAGTTGTTCTACATGGGACCAATATCTAATGGTATTAGCTGTGATGTTCCATGTCAAACATTGTCTTCAGTCCTTCTAATCAGGGGCTTTTCAGAACTCTGGATTTCTTCAGTATGGCTATTGAGAACTTTAACAGAGCAGTCAAGATAATTCTCCAGCCATACCTCAAGTTCACATTTGCACTTTTTGACACTTTTACTGTTTGGAGGAATATTTATTAAAGAAGAAAATATACATTTCATGTGAATAAAGCAAGCACTTATTTTTCTCCATAACCTAGTGTTCTAAAACCAGCCCATCTCTATTAATCATATAGCACTAATATAGTTCTTGTATATTTTAACCTAGGGAAAAGCTAAGCCCTTACTTGTATATTATTCACAATAAATCATACAGTGATGTGTTCATGGAAACCCATTTTTAAAACTCAACATCAAACTGGAGAAAGACTTGAAATGACCTCTATGCTTCTGATGGAGTTCGCTCCATCCCTTGATATTGCTAAATCATTCCTGCCTTGGTTGATGTTTAGGTCTGACACATAAAATACCTTTGAAGGCTACAGTGTTTGCATTGGAATGTAACAGATTGCACCAAAGGTCAGATGTTATTTTTAAGAAGAAGCCCAGCTGAAAATACTTCTGGGTCTGTTTACCAGGTTCTCCTAGCCCATTTCCCCACCCCTGCTAACTTCCAAAATTTTAAGGCAAAATCTAAATTTGTGTAGAAGTATTAATATGTACACTTATTTAAGTTTGCTGAGCAAGTGATGGTGCTTCCCTACTTAATCATAACCTTCTATTAAAAAACAAACAAACCTGCAGCAATTATCCAATTATAGCATCTGCAGTATTAGCATTGTAAGAGTCTGTCATAGTAACTCCTGCAGAGTACAAAACTATTTATATAGAAAGGGGGTGTTTGGGAGGTTTTGTTCTTTTTTTATTTAATTAGGAATTCAAAGTGTTAGATTTCCCTATTCTTCCCCATCTCAACCCTGGGTACACAAATAGCCCTGTCAAATGGAGCTTAGAACAGACTCAGGAGGATCTGAGGGTTGGGGAGGGTCAAGCCTCTGAATTGAAAGTTGGCAGAACCTCACTGAAGTCATCACTAACAAATGCACGTAGGTTGCATTATTCTGAAATATCATCTAATACTTTGTGCATTTTCTTACATCTTGCTTGTTGCATGTATTAACATACCCAATACTGGTGTTGATTCATTATTAGATGTATGAATGAGCAAATGTGCACTGGAAGCTTGTTCAGCTTTTATCAGTAATGAAAAACCATTTATCCACTTATCATTAATAATATATATAAATGCTTAAAATATGCCACATACATGAGTAATGACAAAAAAAGATGACAGCAGATAGGTATTAGAGATTTTATTAGTCATGGAAAAGTGAGGAAATCACTAGTTTGTGGGCTCAAAAAAGTTGGTTTTGGTTCCTGAGAAGGCATGCCTAGAGTTTATGCCAGCAGCAGAAGATGAGGTATAAGCAACCCACAACTTTCTATTTGCATATATTATGTGGAAAAATGCCAGTCCTGTCATATATCAAGCCAGATTGTCTCATGCCGATTTACATACGGAGGAGCCTCTGTGCTTGCAAATTGTCCTATTTCCATATAGAAAGAGGGAGGGCTACCTCCACTGCTCTGTCCCCAACCTTTCATTGCCGTGCGCAGAGGCCCCTCTACTGGAGATGTATGTTGGTGGAGCTGTATGGAGTTCAGGGAGCAGAAAAGGGTGAAAGTGGAGTCATAACTTGCAGTCATCTCATAGATTTCCATGTGTAAATGTAGCAGGGCAGAAATATAATTGGGATCTCTGTGTGTAGGGGTTGGGGTAGGGGGACATTGTTTTTTCTTCCTACCTTTCCTCCATTTCTGCTATGGAGCAAATGCAACTTCAAATCAGCTTGTTACTCATAGGCTCTGGGAGAAAAAGGGCTTATAGGTGCCAAACCCAGTTGGGCCTCTCAAATTCACCTTGGGCTGCAATGCTGAGCTCTAATCTAATCTAATCTAATCTGTGTGGTTCTACCCTTCAGAGAGGTGAAAAAATCCAAGTCTGTCACGTGAGGGGTACACTTGAGGGACAAAAAGGTGTCTAAAGTGTAGCTCATCTGTAACCATGACAATGTTATAACTGCCTAGATAGATGGTGGGAAGAGTTGCAACCTCCTAGCTCTTCAGGTATCTAATATACAGTTGTGAGGGAGGAAGACCATGAGGAATGGCAGCTTGGAGGGGAGGGCTCATGTAGAGCCTGCAGTTGCATATCCGTGCTGTGGGGTAATATATTGAGTTTTGTGAACATGATTGGGTGATGGGCCCCTCTAGGCACTGGTCCACTAAGATGGCAATGATTTAGTGACTACTGTCAGCTTTAAGTGACTACTACTTTACTCAAGTGCTGGAGGCCTCTGTTTTTGGAGTGGAAAGATTAAGGTTCTAGTATTAGCTCCATAATACTTGCATCTGATATCCCTGATCTTTGGCCCCTCTAAGCCTGCTTTACACTGTTGCAGTGGCATAAAGCAGTCTTACATCAGGCTTACTACTAGAGGGTCCCTTCATGGAGGAATCATTCAGTTGTGCACAGCCAGCCCTATATTCCAAAGGGAAGATTTTGTATCCAGAGCATGAGGGTGTTCTAGCAATCCCTAGCCACTAGAATGGATTCCTTGGGGCTATTAGCACAGCTAAGGCTTCTCCAAATTGGCTGCTCTACAAAGGTAGCATAAAAGTACCTTTGACCTGCCCACACCTGTCAGCAGAAAACTGAATCCTGTGAGTAGACCTGGCCCAGCACACTTGTGCCAGAGCAGCTGGGCTCAATTGAGCCAATTAAAGTGAGTAGAGCTATACCTGGGTCTATAAAGACCTGTCAGAATATCAGAAGAAGCATGAATTTGCATCCTTTGCCTAGGGGAGAAAAGCCAAAGAGCAGTAGCTTTAATGCATGTGGTAGGTCCCTGGAGTAAGGAGCCAGGTGCTCCAAAAAGGGAGCAGAGCTGGCTAGAAGTAGGAAACTGTAAGGAGCAGGATCATCAGAGATTCCTGTCGGGGTGGCCATGAAACTCAAGGACAAAGGGTGAGGTAAAAAAACTGTTTCTATTTGTTTTACTTGCTTGTGTTTGGACAGTAATCTTTCTTAAAAGAGACTTGTGGGATAGCATGTACTTGGAAGCTGCCCTTTGACACTACCTCAGGCCTGCATTTGGCTAGATCTAGATTTCCAGTGGTTCCTTGTATTTACTACATCTTCTTGCCCCCTGTGTGAGCCATTAACTGTTTCCCCCTGACCTACAATGGGAGCTTTTGTAGAAGTTGGGATTGTGAACCACTCCTTGTTCAGAAAAATGACTTCAGTGTATTTTTACTTCAGCAGAAGTCTCTATCTGAATTGGATTGAGCAAAGGCTGTTGGATTCTGTCCCACCATGCCATGGAGTGGCTTTCCTTGAGGTTGGGGAGGCAGTTAGGCCAGTATTTTATGACAATTTATTGCTTGAACTTGGATATGCTAACTCTAACATTGTAGATGGTCTTCAGAATAGGAAGAAAGGGAATTGTTCCTGAATTAGCCAGTCATGCTGCATGAGGATTTGATTAATAACCTCATAGTTTACTGTTACTTTCTCTTCTGCATACAAACCAGAGGATTGTTAGTGATGCAAACATAGATATTTTCTGTGTCATTCCTTCTGAGCCTAGATGGTATATCTTGCCCCCCCACCCCCCCCAAATAAATACTGCAGATTCGGTGAAATAGCTTAACAGTACACATTTTCTAGCTGATATGTATGAGAGGAACTTGGAATGAGCAAAGAACAATAGAAAAGTTGACATCCCATATTTTGCTTGACTGGATCAAGTTACATCCACTCTATGCTACAACAATTAATAAACTGATTGCCCTTGCCAGTTTTCATTGTCAGATATTACTAACTAGAATAGCATAACTGCTCTACACAACTGCAGGTAGGTAGACAATTTTAAACACACAATTATATATTTTTTCCAGATAACCTAATATTTTTATCTCCTGCAGTGACCAATATCAATGATTTAGGGGAAAACATGAAGCCCTTATGAAGTCTCTAACTATGCAGTATTGAATATGGAAGCAGATATCTCCCTTAATTCACATGATGCCAGATTGTGAGCCATATAATCCCACTGGGGAGGATTACACTGACTCAATGGGACAATTTAAGTAAATAACTAATATCCCATCAGTCTAAGTAACAGATTCACAATCTGGCCCAGGTGATCATGTTATTCCTTAACACAGGAGGTTTGATAGCCCTTAAAATTCTTATCCTAGTTAGTATAATGACAAGCAGTCCTTTTTTAGGAATACTAATGTTTTTATCAGATTATGATAATTGGACCTTCAGACTTACCTATAATGATAAATGCTGAGGTGCTAAAGGGAGCCAGTGAGAACTACTCTGAACAAAATATCCTTTTGATAGGGCTATGTTAAGGTTTGTTAAACAATATAAGAGTAGAATCAGAAACTAATTAATCAAAATGGATGTGTTGGAAGTTAGACCTAACTGGTGGACAAAATAATGAGGGAATGGACTATTTTGCCCATCACTCTTTTGCAAGGGGGAGGTCCTCAAAAAGAAAAGACTTTTTGGGGGGAAATGAGGCAGAGGCTACTCTAATGCTGGCTGACCGAAAGATGAGAAGAAAGGAAAGAGCAAGCTTCACCATCATGTTTGCCATCCCTATCGTCTCCTGGGACCCCAGATTTTCTTCATCCTAATCCTGGGAAATATCCAGGCCAGAGAGAGGGAACCAGATGACAGCATCACCTCCATCAATTCCAGCTAAATCCCAAATATCACCTGTGATGTTGATCTGTCACCTGTCTCTCCCCCCTCCCACCATGTCCTCTTCCTTCCCCATGTTATTTCATCTCTTTCCTATCCCTTTTCTTTTTTTTATTCTGTTTAATTGATTTTAACCAGCCCAGATTGAATATTTTGCAACTTTGTTGTCAGTCTGTGACAGAGAGGCAGATAAGTGTAATGCCCTAACAGCCCAACATTAGTACAAGTTTGTCAGTTCTTGGTGTGGTTTCCAACACCCCACCTCCACTTGTGTTTGTCTTGTTTGTTTTTTACTTTCTAGGGTTGGATTCTAACAGCAGCATCTAAACTAACTTTCTCTCCTTTTTTTTTCAAAAAGCACAGTTCCATCTTTAATAACATCTAAGATTGTCAGATGTGGGGGGAGAAGGCAGTCTTTCTAAAAGCTTCTACAGCCGAAGGAACATTGGATGTTAAATCTGTATTTACTATTTTATATTTCAAATGTTTTAACAGTCTTTTTTCCCTTTTTCTGTATCTTTAAAAAGATTTTTTTTAATGGTATGTTAGTCATGATACTAAGCTGGCTGAGGTCTCTATATACTAAACCTTTTCTAAAACTGTTTAATGTTGGATAGTAACAAAGTTAAGAACTTTGACTTTTTGTCAAAAGTCCATATAATCTATTTAAATTAATACAACAATCCTTTATTGACAGTTGCTAATTATATAACTGTTCTATGCAATGCAAGATTAATTGTCTGGTCCCGCTGTAGACACTGCCTTCTAATTTCAATATCTCCCACTCTTCTTCTGCTATGGGAAAGGGTAAATAAGAGTGGTTGGTTTATGCAATAGTCAGCTCAAATTGTCTTCTCTAGGAATAGTCTGTTGCTTTTAATCAATAATGGATGAGTGTGTTTCTGGTATATAAATAAAATCACTGGAACAGTAGATACATGAAACCACTCTAAATGAAGGAACATCCTTTTGAAATATATTATTTTAGACTTCTTAAATAATGCCAGCTAACTAAAACAAATATAGGTACAGGGATATAATAGTAGAGGATGCCAAGAAAGAATTGTGCTGCCCAAATTAATACGTGCCATCCAACAGGAGAAAACATCATGCTGAACTTTGTTTATGGCCTAACGCGGCCCAAGTGAACAGTAGCTTACAGCAACTGACTGCTGGTTCCAGGATTCTATTTACTAATCAGGCATTCAGCATTAGTATTTCTCCTAAAGGTAAGCGGATGTAAAATTTATTTTTACTGTTTCACTAATAAAGACTGAGGAACTGTATACAAATTGGAAAGCATATTTGAGGGAACAAGGAGGGTACGAAAGAGTTATAGTTCTGCAGTATTACATGCTCAGTCCTCTTGCTAATTTGAGATATGGTTGCTATGAGAAATGGATTACTGCAATGGTGTCTCAACATCTATCTGCACCAGAAGAGCAGGAGAATACTCAAGATCATTCTTATTTGTATTACAGTCAGTCCCATTGTGCTAAGTACTGTAATAAATAGTCACCCTTTTGTTGATAGGCTTCTTCTCACTTTAGTGCACAGGATGATAGTTGTATGAAACCTTCTATTTCCAGATAAGAATATATGCTTCATAGTTAAAAGGGGGCAGTTTGTTACCCATTGTGGGTGATTTATGCTCCTCTTATGTGGCTTCCCCTCCCTCCTTTGGCACATTTATAGGCATTTTTAATAACAAATTTAAACAACTTCTGAGATAAAATAGTGATTCCTACTATGGGAGTGATTCCTACTATGGGAGTGAAAGTGAGCTGTGGTCTTGAGGGCTGGCTCAGAGCCCTCCAAACCCCTGGAGACTCGCATAGGAGTTGAGCAGGGAAGAAATGAGAGGCTATTTCATGAACAGAGCCTTGCATATCTTAAACCATGTCAAACAGTCCCTCTCCTTTCTATGTCCAATGTCCTAGCCCCTTTGTTAGATGGGAGGTGGGAAGGAAGAAGAGAGGCAGTCTCTTCCTGAGATTGAGGAGGTGAATCCTTCTGAAAACTCCTTCTGTTGTCCAAAATTTGGAATCACTTTCCATCATGAGATAGGCTGCTATGATATATTTAATGTTGTTTCAGAACCTCTGGGGAGGAAGGATGGTCATGTGGCTAATACACTGCACTGGGACTCAGTATCTATGGCTTCAAATCTGACTGAGAATCCACCTGTTTGTGCCTCTGTTCCTTGTCTGTAAAATGGGGATAATGCTACTTCCACACACCTTCCATCTGTCTTATCTATTTAGATTGTAAAGCCTTTAGGTCAGGGACAGTGTCTTGCTTTGTTGGTATAGCCTCAAGCAAATTGAGACCTTGATCTTGGCTAGACCCTCCAGGTGTTGTAATGCAATTTTATTTTTTTTAGCTATGTGAAACCAAAGTTCAAGTTTTAGGCCAATGAAAAATAAAATGGTCTTAGGGATACTGTTCCAGGAAAAAGGACTGCTCAGCACAGATAAAGTCCACCTGTTTAGGAAGGTGTCATAAACAGATAGTTATGGGTTAATGTCTCTTTTACCTGTAAAGGGTTAACAAACAGGGAACCAAACACATGACCAGGGGACCAATCAGGAGACAAGATACTTTCAAATCTTGGTGGAGGGAAACCTTTGTTTGTGTGTTTTGCATTTTGTTTGTTCTCTCTGGGCTCTGAGAGTGACCACACATACCTACAGGCTCGCTAATCTTCTATTCCAGTTTTGTAAGTATAAAGGCAGTATAGTCTCTTTATTTGTTTTCCTTTATGTGCAAAGGTGTATTTGACTGGAAATATTTTAAATTGTATTTCCATTGGAGGAGGCTGTTTCTCCAATTTCTATAAGCTGATAGACCCTGTAACTTTTTTTACCATCTAAATTGAAGAGATAAACCTTTCACTTTTTTCTTTCTTTTTATTAAAAGTTTTGCTTTTAAGACCTGTCTGATTTTTTTCTCCTAGTTAAGGCTCAAAGGAACTGAGTCTGTATACACCAGGGAATTGGTGGGGAGAAGGGAAAGAGCAGGGGGGAGAAGGGAAAAATGAATTTCCTTTGTTTTAGATTCACGGAGTTGAATCTGGATTGCTTCTAGGGGAAGGTATCATTCCTCTGTGTGGTGATTCAAGGAGTTGAATCACAGTGATCTCCTAGTGTACCCAGGGCGGGAAAGATCTGGGAGGAAGAATGGAGAAGGGGGAATCCCTTTGTTTAGATTCAAGGAGCTTGAATCTGTATTTCTCTCCAGGAGCCCAGAGGGGGAACACCTGGATGGGAGGAGGGGGAAGGGAAATGGTTTATTCCCCTTTGTTGTGAGACTCAAGGAATGTGGGTCTTGGGGGTCCCCAGGGAAGGTTTTGGGGGAGACCAGAGTTCATCAGGCACTCTAAGTCCTGACTGGTGGCAGCCTATCAGATCTAAGCTGGTAATTAAGCATAGGGGAATTCATGCTAGTACCCATATTTTGGACACTAAGGTTCAGAATTGGGAATTATACTATGACAGAAGGGGAAGAGCATATTTGGATACAGACTGGCTAATCTAGTGAGGAGGGTTTTAAACTAGGTTCAAAGGGGGCAGGCAATCAAAGCACACATAAGTTAAAAACATGGAGACTTGGGAGAAGGGTCAGAATTTGAGGGAGCATGAGCTGTTATAGCAAGGATAAAGGAAAGAAAAGACAGAATGGGAGCGGGGGGAATCAAATCAGTATCTTAGATGTCTGTATACTAATGCAAGAAGTATGGGGAATAAGCAGGAAGAACTTGAAATGCTAGTAAATAAACACAACTATGAGATAATTGGCATCACAGACACTTTGTGGGATAATACGCATGACTGGAATATTGGTATAGAAGGGTACCTTACTCAGGAAGGACAAGCAAGGAAAAAAGAGGTGGTGTTGCCTTATATATTAAAAATGTATACACTTGGACTGAGGGTGAGATGGAAATAGGAGACTTGTTGAATGTCTCTGAGTAAGAATAAGAGAGAGTTTAAAAAAAAAAACAAGGGTGATGTCATGGTGGGGAGGAAGGAAGAAAAGGTGAGTAAGGTTTTTTTTTAATAACAAAATCATCCAAAGCACAGGACTTGGTGATGATGGGGGACTTCAACTACTCAGACATATTTGGGAAAATAACACCGCATGACACAGATTATCCAACAACTTCTTGGAATGTATTGGAGACCATTTTTTATTTCAGAAGGTGCAGGATTTGGTTGAGAATTTAAAAGTGCAAGGCAGTTGGATGAAAGTGATCATGAAATGATAGAGTTCATTATTCTAAGGAATGGTAGGAGGGAGAACAGCAAAATAAAGACAGTAGATTTATGCTTTAATGACTTTTTTTATTTTGGTTTTCACCAAGAAGTTTGGTGGTGATTGGACGTCTAACATAGTGAATGTCAGTGATAATGAGGTAGGCTCAGAGGCTAAAATGGGAAAAGAACAAGTTTAAGAATTACTTAGACAAGTTACATTTCATCAGGACTGTTGACATCTATCCTAGAATACTCAAGGAGCTGACTGAGGATATATGTGAGCCATTAGCAATATTTTGAAAAGACAGGGGAGATTCCAGAAGACTGGAAAAGGGCAAATATAGTTCCCATCTATAAAAAGAGAAATAAGGACTACCTGGGGAATTACAGACTAGTCAGCTTAACTTCTGTAACCAGAAAGAGAATGGAGCAAATAATTAAGCAATCAGTTTACAAACATCTAGAAGACAATAGTGATAGGTAAAAGTCAACATGGATTTGTCAAGAACAAATAGTGCCAAACCAACCTGATAGATTTCTTTGATGGAGTAACAAACCTTGTGGATGGGAGGGAAGTTGTAGACATGGTATATAGACTCATAGGTCAGAAGGGACCAATATGATCATCTAGTCTGACCTCCTGCACAAGGCAGGCCACAGAACCCTACCCATCCACTTTTAGACAACCCCTAACCCAGGACTGAGTTATTGAAATCCTCAAAATTGGTTTGAAGACCTCAAGCTGCAGAGAATCCACCAGCAAGCGACCCATGCCCCACGCTGCAGAGGAAGGCGAAAAACCTCCAGGGCCCCTGCCAATCCGCCCTGGAGGAAAATTCCTTCCCGACCCCAAATATGGCGATCAGCTAAACCCTGAGCATGTGGGCAAGACTCACCAGCCAGCACCCAAGAAGGAATTCTCTGCAGTAACTCAGTTCCCATCCCATCCAACATCTCCCCGCAGACCATTGAGCAGACTTATCTGGTGATAATCCAAGATCAATTGCCCAAATTAAACTATCCTATCATAACATCCCCTCCATATACTTATCAAGCTTAGTCTTGAAGCCAAATAAGTCTTTTGCCCCCACTACTTCCCTCGGAAGGCTGTTCCAAAACTTCACTTCCCTAATGGTTAGAAACCTTCGTCTAATTTCAAGTCTAAACTTCCTAATATCCAGTTTGTACCCATTCGTCCTCGTGCCTACATTAGAACTAAACTTAAATAATTCCTCTCCCTCCCTAACGTTAACCCCCCTGATATATTTATATAGAGCAAGCATATCCCCCCGCAGCCTTCTTTTGGCCAGGCTAAACAAGCCAAGCTCTTTGAGTCTCCTTTCATAAGGCAGGTTTTCCATTCCTCGGATCATCCTAGTAGCCCGTCTCTGGACCTGTTCCAGTTTGAATTCATCCTTCTTGAACATGGGACACCAGAACTGCACATGATATTCCAGATGGGGTCTCACCAGCGCCTTATATAACGGTACTAACACCTCCTTATCCTTGCTGGAAATACCTCGCCTAATGCATCCTAAAATCGCATTTGCTTTTTTAACAGCCGTATCACATTGGCGGCTCATAGTCATCCTGCTATCGACCAATACCTCAAGGTCCTTCTCCTCCTCAGTCGCTTCCAACTGATGCGTCCCCAACGTATATCTAAAGTTCTTATTATTAATCCCTAAGTGCATGACCTTGCAGTTTTCACTATTGTATTTCATCCTATTACTATTACTCCAGTTTACAAGGTGGTCCAGATCTTCCTGAATAGTATCCCTGTCCTTCTCCGTGTTAGCAATACCCCCAACTTTGTGTCATCCGCAAACTTTATTAGCACATTCCCGCTCTTTGTGCCAAGGTCAGTAATAAAAAGGTTAAATAAGATTGGTCCCAAAACTGATCCTTGAGGGACTCCACTAGTAACCTCCTTCCAGCCTGACAGCTCACCCTTCAATACGACCCGCTGGAGTCTCCCCTTTAACCAGTTCCTTATCCACCTTACAACTTTCATATTCATCCCCATCTTTTCCAATTTAACTAACAGTTCCCCATGCGGAACCGTGTCAAACACCTTACTGAAATCGAGGTAAATTAGATCTACCGCATTTCCTTTATCTAAGTAATCCGTCACCTTCTCAAAGAAGGAGATCAGATTGGTTTGGCACGATCTACCTTTAGTAAATCCATGTTGCAATTCGTCCCAATTACCATTGACCTCTATGTCCTTGACTACTTTCTCCCTTAAAATTTTTTCCAAGACCTTACATACTACAGATGTCAAGCTAACAGGCCTATAATTACCCGGATCACTGTTTATTCCCTTTCTTAAAAATAGGGACTACATTAGCAATCCTCCAGTCGTACGGCACAACCCCCGAGTTTATCGATTGCTTAAAAATTCTCGCTAACGGGCTCGCAATTTCACGCGCCAGTTCCTTTAATATCCTCGGATGGAGATTGTCCGGGCCCTCCGATTTTGTCCCATCAAGCTGTTCAAGTTTGGCCTCTACCTCAGTTGTGGTAATATCCACCTCCATATCCACATTCCTGCTTATCATCCCTCCATCATTGCTAAACTCCTCACTAGTCTTATTAAAAACTGAGGCAAAGTACTTATTTAGATATTGGGCCGTGCCTAGGTTGTCCTTAACCTCCATTCCATCCTCAGTGTATAGCGGCCCCACTTCTTCTTTCTTTGTTTTCTTCTTATTTATGTGGCTGTAGAACCTTTTACTATTGGTTTTGATTCCCTTTGCAAGGTCCAGTTCAATGCGGCTTTTAGCCTCCCTCACTTTATCCCTACATGTTCTGACCTCACCAAGGTAGCTTCCCTTGCTAATCCCGCCTTTCTTCCACTCCCTGTAAGCTTTCTGCTTTCTCCTAATCCCCTCTCTGAGTTGCTTGCTCATCCAGCTTGGCCTACAACTCCTGCCCATGGTTTTTTTCCCCTTTCTTGGGATGCAGGCTTCCGACAATTTCCGCAGCTGCGACTTAAAGTAATTCCAGGCCTTCTCCGCATTTAAATCCGCAAGTTCCTCCTTCCAATCCACTTCCCTAACTAATTTCCTTAACTCTTTAAAATTAGCCCTCAAGAAATCGAAAACCCTAATCCGAGATCTACATTTGTTTATCCTTCCATCTAGTTTGAACTGAATCAGCTCATGATCACTCGAACCAAGGTTATCCCCTACCACCATTTCTTCTACGAGATCCTCACTGCTCACGAAAACCAAGTCTAAAATAGCATCCCCTCTTGTAGGTACTTCAACTACTTGATGAAGAAATTCATCCGCTATCACATCCAGAAAAATCTGACCCCTGTTATTCTTGCAAGCACTCGTCCTCCAGTCTATATCCGGGAAGCTGAAGTCTCCCATAATCACACATTTCCCCTTTGTGTTTACTTCATTAAAGAGGTCTCTATCCATATCCAAATCAGATCCTGGCGGTCTATAGCACACCCCAAGTGCTATCTCTGGGGAAGCTCTAGTTGCTTTTTTACCGAGTGTGATTTTTGCCCAGACAGACTCTGTCTTATCCATTCCATCGCTTCTTATTTCATTACAGTTAATCTCATCATTGATGTACAAGGCTACTCCACCACCTTTGCCTTTCTTCCTGTCTTTTCTAAACAGCACATAGCCTTCAATACCTATACTCCAGTCATGAGTACTATTCCACCAGGTTTCTGTATATCTTAACTTTAGTAAAACTTTTGATATTGTCTCCCATGACCTTCTCGTGAACAAACTAGGGAAATGCAACATAGATGGAGCTACTATAAAGTGTGTGCAGAACTGGTTGGAAAACCATTTCCAGAGTGTGTTCAGAGTCATGCTGGAAGGGCATAATGAGTGGGGTCCTGCCGGGATCAGTTCTGGGTCTGGTTCTGTTCAATATTTTCATCAGTGATACAGAAAATGGCATAGAGAATACACTTATGAAGTTTGCAGATAATGCCAAGGTGGGAGGGTTTGCAAGTGCTTTGCAGGATAAGATTAAAATTCAAAATTATGTGGACAAATTGGAGAAATAGTCTAAAGTAAATAGAATGAAATTCAATAAGGACAAATGCAAAGTACTCCATTTAGGAAGGAACAATTAGTTGCACACATACAAAATGGGAAATGACTGCCTAGGAAGGAGCACTGCAGAAAGGAATCTGTGGGTCATAGTGGACCACAAGTTAAATATGAGTTAACAGTGTAACACAGTTGCAAAACAAGTGAACATCATTCTGGGGTGTATTAGCAGGAGTGTTATAAGCAAGACACAAGAAGTAATTCTTCCTCTGTACTCTGTGCTGATTAGGCCTCAATTGGAGTATTGTGTCCAGTTCTGGGTGCCACATTTCAGGAAAGATGTGGAAAAATTGGAGAAAGTCCAGAGAAGAGCAACAAAAATGATTAAATGTCTAGAAAACTGAAAATATTGGGTTTGTTTAGTCTGGAAAGGAGAAGACAGAGGGGACATAACAGTTTTCAAGTATGTAAAAGGTCATTATAAGGAGGAGGGAGAAGAATTGTTCTTCTTAACCTCTGAGGATAGGACAAGAAGCAATGGGCTTAAATTGCAGCAAGGGCGGTTTAGGTTGGACATTAGGAAAAAACTTCCTAAAGGTTAAGGGTGGTTAAGCACTGGCATAAATTGCCTAGGGAGGTTGTGGAATCTGCAACATTGGAGATTAAGTGCAGGTTAGACAAACATCTGTCAGGAATGGTCTAGATAATACCTAGTCCTGCCAAGTCCCTTCTTCTCCTTTGATTCTTTGGAGATAAAGATAGGAGTATAAAGTGGATTAAGAGTGACTTTATTTAAAAAAAAAATAAAGCTACTTGTTCAGACCTACCATAATGAAATTCTATTATCATTATTTATTTCAAATTAGTCAAGTCTGGTGATGGTGTGTGTTGGCTTTTTGGTTTTTTTGGATTGTTTGTTTTTGTTTGTATTTTTTTGGGTGTCATGAGACTAGCTCTTCAGTACTTTTGGTTACCTCCCCCCCATTTTGTATGAAAAAAGCATTTTTAATAAAACAAGAAATTTGGCAGGCACTTCGGTATTAATCTTGTCTGGTGCTTTCTGCTATTTATATACAAAATGGCTTCATACAACTACAAAACTCTTAATAAATGACATATATGGAAGTTTAATAGACCAAGCTTCTACTGTCTTCAAAGAGGTGACTGGATCTTTGATTGTGGATTTTTCATAGCATTCCAATAGGCTCCACCTTGACTATTAAGTATTTTAATATTGTAAATTGGTATGAATGAGTGCTTATATCAATAGGTTTTTTTATAGACCAATATAAACTGTTTGTTTTGCCAAAGGTAAAAATATTGAAATATTTGATCCCCATATCATTCTCAAACACTTTATTCCTTTAGAAAAATTTGTATAATTTATAATAGGGATAAATCCAATAGGGTTCTACAGAAAATTAATAAGATTCTGAATAAGCAAATCTTTCTTGCCCAGACCCACCTGATAGTCTGTTTATGGGAGTTTTCCCACACCAGGGTTTTAATCTTCTAGAGTTGCACTGCTTTCATTGGATTGGTCATCAGCACAGTCCCTGTTGAACTCAAAATACCAATGTAGCCAAAATTAACATCACCACAATTACAATGGGTGACTTACCCTTTCACGTAAGAGAGAGACCTGCTTCTCTTTGCTTACTCTCTCCTCCTACTCTCAGATTACCTTCCTTCACTCTGTGTAGAACTATAGCTGGGGCTGGTAAATGGGACCTATTGAGAAAATGCTGCTGCAAGGGGGGGCTCTCCACACAGGCAAGGGGAAATTCTAGTATAAAGCACACTTCTACTCCAGCATCTTGAGAAGAGGATTAAAAGTTGCTTCATGCTGCCTGAGAGCTTAGTAGTGATAACTCTAATCCCATGTGGAATCAGGATGTCTCCCCATCCTACTTACCTGGAAACCTCCATTTATTATATTCTCTCCACAAATGTGCATGGTAGTTCTGGACCTATTGGGCCAGATGTTCTGGCAGATTACTGAGTTGACTTAGGTACCACAAAAGAGCTGTAATTTGGCTGCAAATGCTCAGCATGAAATTTCCTTGGCGTTGTCTAATTCTCTACTATTGCATCTTTGCTGCAGAAGGTCTCTATACCTCTGCCTTACCCACTACATGGAGGGTAGGGGTAGGGCTCGCTGCTAAAGTGTTCCTCTATTGGTGTAGGGTCCTCACTGGTAGCCGATTTAAACTGGGCCAACCCCGTCCCTGTGCAGAGAATCAGGGAGACAGAATCAGCTCCTAAAGGTTGTGCCTTTTTGCCCCTATTCCAAGAGAAACTAGCCCATTCTTTCTCTCAGCATCCGATTGAGGGACAGCTGTTGGAAAACAGTGATAGGTGCTGGGGGGAAGTCCAGCACTGAACATTGGACCTTGTAGCTAGGGGACCAATCCATTTATTAGAGATCCCATATTTACCTGAAGTAGTCCTAGTGGTGGATTTTCCTCACTCAGTGGTTGTTTACCATGCTAGGCTGGCTGGCTTCTTTCTCTCTAGACCCGTTGTTAAATTCTGTATAATTCCATATTCAGTGATACAGGCTGGTTTAAACCTAATATAGAACGGCTGTTGTTGTTGTTCCACAAATCTGGTAAGTAGTATCAGTATATCCTATTTAACTTCTACAGAACACAGTTGGTTTAATTTCCCATTAAATTACCTAGGACTCTTCCATAAAGATAACTAGTAGGCACTGCTGCCTGGCGGATGACCCTTTTGTTACCACATATTATATGGAGCTACGTATTGGGAATATTGATGTAGCATCAGCTTTGCAAATACCAACATGTGAGTGACAAGCAGCATAGTTACAAGACCAGAGACCTGTTCAGTGCAGAGAAAGATTCCGGCACAGCAGATTTGAACTCATGTGTATTAGTAAAATAAGCTTGGTGCTGTATAGGCTATAGAGAGCGACAATTACTCCCCAAAGGGCTTACACCCTAAAGTGTGTCACTAAGTCTGCAATTCAGATGACCATCCTCCCTGAAGGTAATGGTAAGTCTGATGGGAAAAATATAACATACATGAATTTCCTTGGACTGTAAACTCTTCAGGGTAAGGACTGTAGTATTGTACTATTTGTACTGCACCTAGCAGAGTGGCATCCTAATCCATGACTGTGGATCCTAGATGTTACTGCAGTACAAATATTGAATAACTCAGTCACCTCTCTCTTAAGGGTACATTTTTAGCCTGTTTGAAAAACTCATGAAAACATTCCTTTTCATCACCTAAGGATCTGAAAATAAACACATACATTCTCTGTGGGTTTTGGAAAAGTATATTTTCACTAGTGGCTTTTTCCCCCCAAGAAAGCCAAAAATGTGGCAGTTGGAAGTGAGTGGGGAATGATTTGCCCACCCTGTGAAACTTCTTGAGATTTCAAAAGTCCCTATTCCACATTTAGACAAAACTGAGACCGGCCAAAGATTCCCACCCCCCACAAAAAATGAGAACTCCCCCACGCTCCCCCTCATTCCAGAATAGCCACATAGTCAGGCAGTCACCTGGAATGTAGGAGACCCAGGTTTGAGTCTCTACTCTGCCAGATATACATACCAGGAACTTGAACCTGCATTTCCATTTCCCCAGATGTTTCCTAACCAGCGGTCTATTGGCTATCCCATGTATGTGTTCCCACATCTGAAATTCCATCCTGCGTGTGAGATCTTTCCCAATGAAAATTTAATCGAAAATGCTATGTTTTCCTTTCAGTTACAACGAATTGTCACTTTCTGGTGGAGTGTGGGGGAAGGTGGAAACCACTTAATTGGAAAATTCCCAGCCCTACCCTAACAGTGACTGACTCCATGCAATGCAGCTAATAGAAGCCACTTTGTGAAATTCATTCACATGGCTCTATACTTTAAAACAAACATAAAAAACATTAAGGAACAAACCCTTTTTTGAAATGTTTCAAACATCTCCATTAACCTTACTCTGAGTGAAGCATGATGCTCCAGGATGATGGGTTAGCCCTCCTGACTGTCAACACCAGTTTTTGCATACTCACATTATTCTAATTAAAAAGACCCTGGCTGCTTCTGCTGTTCACTCTTGCTACTCACCGAAGACTGACATTGTTTGGAATTTAAAAAAACCATCAGTTTTCTAGAATCTTGACTGAACAGCAGTCCAATAGGCCAGCCCAGGAACCTTTCTAATGGGAATCTTGATATGTGATGAGGGAAGGGTTTTATTATGTCTCTGCCTTCTGTGGCCAGCATACAAGAGATGTAACAGACAGAAGATGGAGCAGAGAGAGTTGAAAAGAGAGAGAATATTTTTCAAGGTGTTGCCTTTTCACACCACCAATAGGAAACCATAGTATTTTCTTAGACACGTTGGTCACTCAGCACAATACACTATAGAACATTAAAGCCAAACTTAATTGTTACATAAAAAGTGCTAAAGTCCAAACTTGCACATGCAGCCTTTCACACTGTAGACATGTTATTACACAAATAAAACTCTCACTGCTGCTATGCAAGACTCCAGAGATAAGTGCAACGCTGTCCAAAATTACCCTTTTTGAAGCTGACATCTTAAACCTGAGCTCCCTTCTGAAATGGCTGGATACATTTCAACCACTGGCATTACTTTCTTCTTTTTTCACTATCTATCAGCATCCTTGCCACAAACATGTTGGCTTACTTTACTAAGAATTCCATTTGATCTATGCAAACTGAAAAAGCATGGAATGAGACTTCAATTTCTTTATACATTTTGATAGTTGTTTATTGAAGATCAAAGGAGGTGAATGTAAGTCAAATGTTCATGTACAGCTGAGGGCAGAAATTGACCCTATGATTGAACATGTATTCAGTTTAGCTTAACCGTTTTATATTGGACTCTTCTGTTATCCATTTCAAGAAAGCTACAACTGTCGAACTTGTTAGATAAATAAATAAGTCCTAAGTAGATCTAAGAGTTTTACCAGTGTGAAAGGGAGTCTGATTTACACCATTTTCCACATCAGCTCTGACTCTGGTCCACAGCTTTTCCTTTTCCTTTTCCACCATTCATAAGCTTACTGGAATTAGTTTACTGTCAGAATTCTGCTTGCCTTTTACATCTACTATACTTTTTTTTGTCGTCTTCTTTTTAAGGCTCTGCATAGTTCCACTCCTGTTTTATCTCTTCCCCTGTGTTTTCCTTCACCCCTAATCCCTGCACTTCCTCTGTTCCACTCTTTCTGAATCCTTCTTTATTTCTCACCTTTGTGTCTTCTTCCCCTGAGTCCATTGAACTTGGAACAATCTCCTGTCTCATCTTGTTTCTGCCCGTCAACTACCCGTTTTTTTTCCCTTTCAAATCATTTTGTAAAATACACACATTCAGTTGAGAGTCTGATCCTTAATCTGCCAAAGGCAGAATTCTAAATGAAAAATACAAATTTTACTCTCCTCTAACTTTTCTGCCTCTTGGGTTTACTGATGTCTTTTCCCCAACTCTTGCCAATATAACTCATCTTAGGCTATGTTTGAATATTTTGTGTGTATGTTCATCATAGCATTTACATTGCAAGCTCTAAAGAGAAGGAATTTTGGGCCACTTTTTAAATATATTTAGGTGTCTAACTCCCATTGACATCAATGATAGTTAGGCACCTAAATACCCTTTTAAACCTGGCCCTGTCTTTTCATTGGCTTCTAAAGTACCATACCAATTGATGGTATTATGTGTGTCTTATTTACCTTGATATTTTAAAGATATACCAATCAATTAGTCTAGCCACTTTAGCTCTCTGAATCCTGAAACCATGCAGTGGCTGGGCTGCATCCCTAATACCAATTGGAGCAATGTTTAAATCTCATTGGCTGCCTGTGGCCATTGCAGCTGTTGTCCAGAAGGGCAGGTGCCACAGAAGCTGAAACAACTTCTCTGTGCCTCTAAAAGATTCCTTTACCTGCAGGGCTGGCTCCAGGCACCAGCTAAGGAAGCAGGTGCTTGGGGCAGCCAATACAAAGGGGTAGCACTCCATCCGCTATTGGGGTGGCCCGTCCGGGTCTTCGGCAGGAATTTGGCAGCAGGTCCCTCAGTCCTTCTCTTCCACTTTGAGCTGCCGCTGAACTGTTGCTGAAGAATGGAGCAGCGCAATTGAGCTGCCGCCGAAGTGCTGCCGATCGTGTTTGGTTTTGTTTTTTTGCCGCTTGGGACGGCAGAAAACCTGGAGCCAGCCCAGTTTACCTGAGCTGGTTCATTCAGTAGCCAGATCTGCCAAGAGGCTCTGGGTCTGAGCCTCAGAAAGATACTACTCATCCAAATGCCAGGTCTAGTAGGAACTGTGTAACCCACTCAATTGCTGAGGGCTATATGCACATTGTAGATACAGCCGCTAGTCCCTTTTCACTAACATCTCAGTCCAATGTCCACTGAAATCAATGGAGGGGTCTTTCCAATGGCTTCAATGAAAGTTGGATCAGGCCAAATCTTCCTAATACATGTTGAACAAGACTCAACAGGGACAACAAAATGGCATCCAGTGGAATTTCACATGAGTTCTTGGGGCAAATGAATAACTGGGCAGTACTCTCTGATCTCTAATTAGTAATTCTACAGGATTTCAAGTATTGCTTTCATATCTTTGAATAGATTGTGGCTGTAGAGAACAGAGCACCATTTCACACCTATTTGTAGGTACAACTGACACAGACATCTAACTAGATGTTACATGCATATAATTCAGTAGTTAGGTGTCTAGGGGTCATTATACATGCCTAAAATAACTGAGGATGATGGGGAAAATACCTCCACAGTTATGTATCTGGGTAAAATTGAAAGGGTGAAATTAGAGATTGGGCCTCAAATATCAGACCTGAAAAGTTCACATTTCAGCATGTCACATTTCTTCTGTGCAATGTATTAGTCATTCAATCTTGTCTTCTCCAACTAGAACCTAGAAAAGAACAAGAGGGGATTGTTACAACTAGAAAAGGGCTCCTCAAAAATCACCTTACTGAATAGAGTAGGCTAGTTGGGGATACCTCATAGATAGATTTTAATAGTATTTATTTCTCATTATTCAGCACAGCCAGGGTCAGCGCTACTATTTAGGCGACCTAGGCAATGGCCTAGGGCCCCAGAATTTTTGGTGGGCGCTATTTTGCTGGGGGGCGGGGGCGGCACGCAGGTCCGGTGGACCTACCGCAGTCATGCTGGCGGACGGTCCGCTGCTAGAAAGGCTCTAGTGGAGCTGCTGCAGGCATTTCGGCGGATGATGCACTGGTCTAAAGGCTCCGGGGGACCTACCGCAGTCATGCCTGCGGCAGTTCCACCGGAGCCTTTCCAGCAGCAGACCGCCCGCCAGCATGACTGCAGTAGGTCCACCAGGGCTGCGGAGAGCGGCGAAATGGCCGTCCGCTTAGGGCGTCAGAAACCCTAGCGCCGCTCCTGAGCACAGCACTTGGTTAAATTGATTCTGGCTTCTCATTATTTCTTATCAAATGATATCTTTACGTTCCCAGAAGCCTAACATAATCATGGCAGGCATGCTCCCCCCCTCTCCCTGCTCCCCCCCACCCCCCCGCAAGCCTCCACACCACCTGGTTGAAAGTTAGCCTGAACCTGATTACATCATAGAGGGGTGTAGTTCCAGATTTATTATTCTCTAAAGGCTATTACATATACATATTACTAGGTTTCAGAATCATTTCTAGTTGTCATGCTGTATTATTTCTAACACTGGACAGTGAAGTCGGAAGTCTTCACATCTCATTAGAAGCCACCTTGTGTATCAAAAATGGTGACTCTCATAGTAAAAGCCACTTTTTTCCTTAGTTTCTCTCTGAAATGCCCACACATTCATTGTACTTGTCTCTGGCTGTGGATTGAGCAGCATCATGTACTTGATACTTAGTGGGACATAAATCATTAACAACAAGAACACTGTGCCTTCAGCCGAACTGTTTTGAAATTTAAAGAATAAAATCCCCAATTTCATTTTTTTTTTTTAAATAGCTACTGCCAAAAACTTCTAAAAGTTAGTTTTGGCCAAGAAGTCTCTCAACAATATTTTTAAGTATGTTAAAGTGAAATGTTTTATGTCTTTAAAATACTCAGGTATGCATGACTGCACAGTGATGATGCTTTACCAGAAGAATAGTGCATTATACATAATGATACCTTTAGCAAATATACACATTATAATTACTATTACATAATGTTGGTGTGGATTACTAAGGACCAGTTCTTGTTTGGGTTCTGCCTATCTATCTGGCCTGCATCACTACAGTATCTGATTTCTTTTCACATGAGTAGCCTGACTGAAATTAGTGCTGAGTTACTCACCGAAGTCCTAAGGCTGTTGTAGGGGAGGTGTGGCAGAGGAGGGACACCTAAACTCTGACTCCCCACCCTAACCCTGAATCCCATGGTGTCTTAGCAGGATTGGATGTAGATAGTCCTCCCATGAGCAGGGCTCTACTTGGCTTTCAGACCTATAGAAGTACAAGGTATCATTACTATGTATTAACACTGAAGCATGTTTCAAACATGAGACTTATAGTATGTTTGGCAAGTTTTGGTCTTTCCTGTTGTGGGACTAAGAGGAGCACCATGGCAGTCAGGGATATCTTTCATATGGGGGAAGATTGGACATTTTTACATTTTTGTGAAATAAAAAATTGGGAAACTCTCTTTTTTGCAAAATACTAAACAGTTTCTCTTATTTGATGCTTTTTGTTACAGTGAAGTCTAGTAGTCTTGAACAGGCTACTAGTCTTGAACAAATATCACTTCAGGCACAAAGATATTGTACTGAAAAGTGAGAAATCACAAAAGAGAAATTAAAAGTCATGGTTATAGGTTCTGTTCAGAGTGTTTGCAAGTGCTGGAGCTTCAAAGAGTTAGAAATGCATGGCTTGCTTTCTCTCCTCCAGATATGTCCTCTACGATTCTCTGTCAGGGCATGGGGGGGTGGGGGATTAGAGGAGGAAAAAGAAGGAAAGGCAGACACAGTGCAAGTGAGTTATAAAACATCTGTGAGAAATTAACAATTGAGTTTAATTTTTTACCTGCTCACCTGTTTATAGACAAACTTGCAGTAGAAACACCACATCCAAATAAATAAATAGCAGATTCACATCTCTTAAGCAGTGACATTTTTTGTGTCAGTAAACTGCAATAGCAGGGATTTGCTTGTGCTAGAGGGACAGTGGAACATTCCAGGTCTTCTAGTGGGGAAGCTTGAAAGAGAATACTAATGAAGACTTTCATTTGTCATAGCCAGACAAATAAAAGTATCATGCTGGGATCCAGTTCATCCCTAGGTCATTCCAATACAGGGCAGATTACTCACAAAGTCCAGTTTGTGTTGTCCTTATACTCCACAAGTAGTACCACTGATATCTGAGAGACTGTCTGTGGTATAAGGTATTGGTCAGCATCAGTATGTGTGTCAAAATCAAGCTTAAGTCAGATAGATACTGCAATATCTTTCTCGTGCAAACAGCCTGGTCTTGAGTTGTTCCATGGGGAACAATGGGACTGTACATGCAAGTAGGACCAGGTTATTGACAAATATGGAAGTATGCTGACCAAATGAAACAGAAGATGACAACTTCAGTTAATTTTTACTCTCGAGTATAAAATAAGAAATTTAACATTGTTTCCGTTCAGAAAATATAGGTTTAATTTTGATGTATTGCATATTTAAAACATAGGGATTGGATATTTCGATATTTTAAACAAATAAAATATACAATACTTTAAAACCATGTTAGTGAATTCATCTGTTAAATCACATTTAACTTGTCATTAAGGCAAAAAAACTATGCAAGGAAAGTGGTAAGGTCAAAATGATAAATTTTACTTAAATCAGATCATCTGACACTTTTCATGAACACAGGCTTTTGGCATAATTCTTTTCTCATGAGCACACAAGGATTTTCAGCCTTCTAATGCATTTCTAGTGTTAAGTTTTGTGTTTCCTAGAATATATCTTCTACTCAGTGTTTTGAAATTTTGTCACTTCTCTTCAGATTTTAGTACAAGACCATTTTATACCTTGTAATAACTAAAATATATATTGTTGTTTAGTTGGCATTTCTAGAATGGAAATGTAAAAAAAACCTAATTTTTTTTAAAAAGTATTTATTATTGGTATGACCATGGGCAGGTTAGTGATTCATGCATATGGTGAAGATGTTGAGTAGCTATTGACTACTTTTATTACTGAAAACTCAGTGTGACTTTCATAACCACAAAAAGCTGCTAAACACAAACTCTTTCAAGCATTTTCAAACCAAATTTAGTGATCTATACAATGAAAGATTGATCAAGGAAGTCTCATTCAGAACTGAAAAGTTTACAGAATATCAGTTCCAGTTTTATACTTATTGTAAGTGAATGGTGGATTTTTTCCCTCCGTGAATATGCCTTAAAAATCAAACTCAAAATTTGATTCAACAGTGTTTGCAACCCTTGTGCACTGGCTTTCCATATATATCAGAGCATTTATGCTTTATTAGCATGAATACTTTGGAGGTCAAACTTTAAGTTTCAATGCATCAATATTTGCCAAAAGCAGATTTCAAATTGTATACTCAGTGATACTTGAAATTCACATTTTGTTGTTTTACTTATATAAATCAGGGGAGAAAAACAATTCCTTCTTCCCACTATGGGGTTTTTTTACCATCCTCTGAAGATTGGGTCATTTGGTATTGGCCACTGTCAACAGGGCCGACTCCAGGCCCCAGCACGCCAAGTGCGTGCTTGGGGCGGCATGCTGCGGGGGGCGCTCTGCCAGTTGCCGGGAGGGCAGCAGGCGGCTCCAGTGGACCTCTCGTAGAAGTGCCTGCGGAGGGTCCGCTGGTCTCGCGGCTCCAGTGGAGCATCCACGGGCACGCCTGCGGGAGGTCCACCACAGCTCCCGTGGACCCTCCGCAGGCACGCCTGCGGGAGGTCCACTGGAGCTGCGGGACCAGTGGACCCTCCGCAGGCACGCCTGTGGGAGGTCCCCCAGAGCCATGGGATCGGCGAGCAGCAGAGTGCTCCCCATGGTATGTCGCTGTTTTTGGGGCGGCAAAATGGCTAGAGCTGGCCCTGACTGTCAATGACAAGACACTGGACTTGATGGCCCATGAGTCTGATCCAGTATAGGAAAACTTTTGTTGTGATTTGCCCACACTGAGAATTTCATAAAAGCCTGAAGGTGCCAAGTTAGCACCGTGATCTCGGGAGGCATAAAGATGCATACAAAAAAGTCACATGCATTTAACACTTTTCCCTTGAGGATTCCCTGCACTTGCTTCTGAGCAAAGGCACAGTCTTCAGATATTAGGAAATGTGTATAATTATCTACATGGAGTGAGTAGAATGCCCTGTACATAGCTAATTTAAGCATAGATAATTTAAGCTAATTTAGTTCCACTGGAGTCAATGAGACTATGCACATGCTTAAGTACATAGGTACCGACTCCATAGATGCTTCATGGCTGGAGCACCCCCCAGGGGAAAAAAACAGGGCTCCCACCAGCTACAGCTGTTAAGCGGTGGTGCCACTTCCGATCAGCCAGTCAGGGGCTCAGAGGAGCTTTAGGGAGGGCGGAGAGCAGTGAGCAGGCAGGGGCCTCGAGGAGGAGGTGGAGCGACGGCAGAGCCTTGGGGAGGGAGTGGAGCTGGGGGTGGGGGTGGGAAGAGGCAGAGTGGGGAGTGGAGCAGCCCTGGGGAAAAATAAGTCAGTACCTATGCTTAAGTACTGCTAATCAGGGCCTTAATGAATAACACTGCAAAAAAAAACCACCGCCTCAATTATTTGGTTGGAGGTTTTTAGTTCAGTGGCCAAACCAAAAAAATCTTGAAAATTTGGGTTGACTCAAAACACACAATAATTCATTTGTTTTGGTTTAATGAAAAAGTAAAACACAAACAACAAAAATACTTTTTGGATCAAATCCAGGTAGCCATGGTAAGCCGAAGGGACACAGGGTTGGTTTCTTCTGCCTTCATAACATGTGGGAATGATTTCAGACTGCAGTGCCTTCCTTTTCCATAGCCAGTAATGCTGGTTGGGTTTGCCATTTAAAAGGAGAGGGCTGTGGTTTGGGGTTGGATGTGCAGCACACCCCTTCCCATACCACATGGCTGTTCTCAGGGATGATCCCTTTTAGCCAAGTGCAAACAGCCCAGCATAAACTTTTTACTGTCCTTTTACTGTTCCTTTAAAGAAATTCCCTTATTTCAGCCAGGTGATCATGAATAATACCACTCTCTTGAGGCTCACACAGAATGATAAAGACCAAATGTTACATGAATGCAACCAAAACCCGGGATCATTTGCTGCCATGCTTTGTGCTGGAATGATTCCAAACTACTTGCTACTGGCTTGGTGTGGTAAAGTGTCCTATCACGGAGGACAAAATAAGGCAGCCCTCCCCAGAAACCTTCAGCAAAGGCTTTCAGAATATCTTCAGGAGACCTCCATGGAGATGTCCCTAGAGGATTCCTGCTCCATTCCCAGACATGTTAACAGACTTTTCCAGTAGCTGTACTGGCTGCGAATGCATGCCAATTCTTCAGGGCAAATCAAACATTAAACACAATTGCTTTCAACCCCTGTAGTGTAGTTACAAATGTGCACTCACTGGGGGTACCTTCTCCACCTTCAAGATCCAGGAACCTGCCTTGTGAGGGTATTGGCTCCAAGGTGATGAAAAGGTCCTGACTGCTGGGGAGAATGGATTCTTCACTTGCCTACTGCACATTCTCCTCTTCCTCATCCACAAAATCCTCCTCCATGTTGCTTGAGACTCCCCCCTTGCAGGTGTCTGGGGCTCTGACCTGGAGTGACCATTTGCCTCCTTTGTCTTGTGGTAGGCTTGCCTGAACTCCTTAACTTTCACACGGCACTGCTGTGTGTCCCTGTTGTAGCCTCTCTCCACCATGCCCTGTGCAATTTTGGCATATGTATTAGCATTTCTTCTTTTGGATCAGAGTTCAGCCTGCACAGATTCTTCTCCCCATACAGCAATCAGATCCAGTGTCTTACATTCACTCCATGCTGGAGCTCGTTTGCAATTCTAGGACTGCATGGTCACCTGTGCTGCTGAGCTCACCACGCTGACCAAACAGGAAATAAATTCAGAAGTTTCCAGGGCTTTTCCTGTGTACCTGGCTAGTGCATTGGAGTTGAAAGCGCTTTCTAGAGCGGTCACATTGGAGCATGCTGGGATAACTCCTGGAGGCCAATACCGTTGAATTGCACTATGCTGCATCTGCACTACCCCAAATTCGAACCAAGAAGGTCGATTTCAGTGCTACTCCACTCGCCGGGGAGGAATACAACAGTTGATTTTAAGAGCCCTTTAGGCCGATGAAATGGGGTTGGTTGGGTAGCCACATTGCTTATAAAATCGACCTAATGGCTAAGTTCAGCCTAACCTGGTAGTGTAGACCAGGGCTAAATCTGGTTCCTTTGATTATGTTGGTTAAAACCTGACACTTCTTGTTTCCTTAAGGATGGGTAGGATTATACTTCAAAATGATCTGGACACACTGGACTGAAGTACATGGGATGAAATTCAGTAAGGACAAATGCAAAGTACTCCATTTAGGAAGGAACAATTAGTTGCACATGTACAAAATGAGAAATGACTGCCTAGGAAGGAGCACTGCAGAAAGGAATCTGGAGAGTCATAGTGGACCACAAGTTAAATATAAGTTAACAGTATAACACGTTTGCAAAAAACGTGAACATCATTCTGGGATGTATTAGCAGGAGTGTTATAAGCAAGACACAAGAAGTAATTCTTCCTCTGTACTCTGTGCTGATTAGGCCTCATCTGGAGTATTGTGTCCAGTTCTGGGTGCCATATTTCAGGAAAGATGTGGACAAATTGGAGAAAGTCCAGAGGAGAGCAACAAAAATGAATAAAAGTCTAGAAAACATGACCTAGGAGGGAAGAATTGGGTTTGTTTAGTCTGGAAAGTTGAAGACTGAGAGGGGACACACCAGTTTCAAGTACATAAAAGGTTGTTACAAGGAAGAGGGAGAAAAATTGTTCTTAACCTCTGAGGATAGGACAGGCAATGAGCTTAAACTGCAACCAGGAAGATTTAGGTTGGACATTAGGAAAAACTTCCTAACTGTCAGGGTGGTTAAGCACTGGAATAAATTGCCTGGGGAGATTGTGAAATCTCCATTGTTGGAGATTTTTAAAAGCAGGTTAGACAAACACCTGCCAGGGATTATCTAGATAAAACTTTGTCCTGCCATGAGTGCAGGGGACTGGACTAAATAACATCTAAAAGTGCCTTCAAGTCCTATGATTTTATGATTCTTTAAGAATAAATCAGTCTATAACCTCCATAAAGACAGTTTTGCAACTTGTGCAATTTTATTAAGTCTCATAATACAGTATCTGGTTTTTATTAAAGTCTGAGTTTCTGATGTCAGCTGATGGCTGCAATCATCTTCTTTCCTTCCCTTTCTTTCCCATGGATGGAGACAAAAGCCTGGAATTGTGAAATGGGTATAATCTAAAGGGTCAAACTAGATGTCAAACAAAGAATCCAAAGTTTACTGGTTTAAAAATAAACTCATGATTTTGGGGAGTCCGACTCTTGACTTCTGAATACTTTCAGTTCACAATTCTGTAAAGCTCTCATAATTAGACTCTTTAGTAGACCAACAGATATTCAACAAACTTATCTGTAGCTCATGGATGCTATTTAGATGCAGGCCCAAGCCAGGACAGAGCCATGGTCCCCCTGAGGGAGCTCTGGGAAGAGTTTTGCCCCAAAGGACTATATCCCACTCAGTGTGTGCAGCATACAACCCACTGTGCTATCAGCCAGTTCTGCTTGCCTTTGTGTAGAAGGAGCAGGTTGTGGGCCTTCCTTGTCCCTGCCCCATTTGAGCTATCTTGTGCTGTAGGGAGCATACAATGGAAGCACTGACTCATTCCAGGGAGCATCGGAATTGTAATTATGCAACGGCCAACGAGAAATTCATCCCAGTACAGGAAGTCAGTTGTCTAGGTTCTAGTTCCACTTAAAAATTTGGGTTAGATACTCAGTGGGGCATATCAGCATAGCTCCATTGACATCAACATCGCTACAATGATTTACATCACCTGAGGATCTGGTCCCTTAAACTTGAGTGTGGGTGTAGTGGTGCACAGGCCTTGTGCTGGCCCCCTATACAGTGGGGGAGTTTCACCTCCATTAATCAGACAGACAGTCTGTTTCTTATTCATAGAGTTTAAGGTCAGAAGGGACATTAGATAATCTAGTCAGAGGCCATTGTTTTTCACCCAGTTACCCTGTGTTGAGCTCAGTAACTTCAGTTAGACTAAAGCATTTCAGTCCTCAGAAGAGAAACTGTTGTGTGCAGGGAGCAGGACAGAACAAGTTGCCATCGGTGCTTTAGGCCCTTTAAATGTTATACCATGTTGCACAGGAAGGCAAAACCCCCTCAAGGTCCTTGCTAACCTTCCTGGGGGAAAAAGTGCTTCCTGACTATAAATCTGGTAATCAGTAGGACCCTGAGCACGTGAGAAAGATGTATGAGCCAAGCACCTAAGGAAAAAGGATTTATTTGCATCATCTCAGAACACTGTCCAAACTGTTGTGTTCCATCTCCAGATGTAGCTAATCCTTGATGAGTCAGAGGAAGGCACCCCCTCCTGCAACATAATGTTGGTTAATTTTTCCCAGGGGTTAGGGGAGGGAGAAAAGTCCTTATTGACCCCTTCAGGTGACTAGCTGAAGCCCTAACACATGAGATTTGATTATAGTCATTGTCTTAATGCAGAGTTTCAAGCTCTGAACATGTTGAGAACAATGGAAAGCTTCCCGTTCTCTCCATAGCCCATGAAGAGAGGGTCTGAACAGAAAGTTAGAGAGTTTTATACACTGCAAGGCCAGAAGGGACCACTATTATCAGTAATAATGCAGAACAGGCAGAAATGGTCAATATATATGTCTATTCTGGGTTTTTTTTTTTTGAGAAAAAACAGAAGAGATAGTTTCATCATATGGTGATAGCACTCCTTCCATTCCACTAGTTTCTCTGGAGGGTGTTTAACAGAGAAACAAGTTATCCTGGAGATAACTTGTATCCAAGAGTTTTAAAAAATGCTGGCCAAGGAACAGGGGCGACTCCAGGCACCAGCACGCAAGTGCGTGCCTGGGGCAGCAAGCTGCAGGGGGCATTCTGCCGGTAGCCGTGAGGGCGGCAGGCAGGTTGCCTTTTGCGGCATGCCTGCAGACAGTCTGCTGGTCCTGTGGCTTCGGCAGACCTCCCACAGGCATGCCGTCGAATCCGCAGGACTGGGGACCTCCTGCAGGCAAGCTGTCGAAGGCAGCCTGCCTGCCATGCTTGGGGTGGCAAAATACCTAGAGCCGCCCCTGCCAAGGAACTTGTTGGATTATTAATATTGATTTTCAATAAGTCTTAGAGCTTCCCCAGTGCTCCAGAAGACTGGATGAGAACTAATGTTCGGGAATCTTTTTTAATGTGATGACTCACACATTACAGCCTGTTAGCCTGACATCACTCCCAGGCAAGATAGTGGAGTGGCTGAAATAGGGCTTGATTAATAAAGAATTGAAGAAAGATAATAAAATTAGTGCAAATCAACATGTTTTTATGGAAAATAGATCCTGTTAAACTAACACTTTTTTTGATAAGATTATGTTTGGTTGATGAAGGTAGAAGTGTTGACACATTTCTAGAAGCCATTTGACTTGATACCACATGATATTTTGATTAAAAAAACTAGAACGATTTGAAGTTAACATGACAAACTAAATGGATTAATAACTGGCTAACTGATAAGTTTCAAATTTGTAATAATCAATTGGGGATCCTTAGAGAAAAGTGGTATTTCCAGTGGGGTCCTGCAGAGATCGGTCCTGTGCCAATGGTTTTCAAATTATTTTTGTCCCCTATTTGCAGGCCCCTAAAAAAAAATTCAAGTGAAGATGTGGACCCCTTTGAAAATGTTAGACAAAATCTCCGGACCCCCAGGATCTATGAACCAAAGGTTGAAAAGCACTGCTCTATGCCAATGACCTTGAAGAAAACAAAGTCATCACTGATAGTTTACAGATGACACACAAAATGGGGGAGTGGTAAATAATAGGAAAAGATACAGGTAATTGATTCAGAATGATCTGGATCACTTGGTAAACTGGGTGCAAACAAACAATAGGCATTTGAATATGTCTAAACATAATTGTATACATTTAGGAACAAATACAGGCTATACTTACAGGATGTATCCTGGGAAGCAATGATTCTGGAAAAAAAAAATTGGGGAGTCTTGGTGGATAATCTCTTGAATAGAAGCTTCTAGTGTGGTTCTGTGGCCAAAAGAGCTAATGTGATTCTGGGATACATAAACAAGGTTCTCTCAAGTAGGACTAGAGTGATTATTTTACCTGTGTATTTGGCACTGGTGTGACTGCTGTTGGAATACTGTGTCCAGTTCTGGTGCTCACAATTCAAAAAGAATATTGATAAATCGGAGAGGGTTCAGAGAAGATTTGTGAGAATGATTAAAGGATTATGTCTAATATGATTAAATATCCTTTATAGTGATTGCATTCTTTGAGTCTATCTATTTAGCTTAACAAAGAGAAAGTTAAGGAGGACATATAGATTTGATTACAGTCTATAAATATCTACGTGGGGAGCAAATATTCAATAATAGCCTTTTCAGTCTTGCAGAGAAAAGTGTAACACAGTTCAGTGATGGAAAGTTGAAAGTATCCAAATTCAGACTGGAAATAAGGTGTCAAGTTTTGTCAGCAAGGGTAATTAACCACTGGAACAATGTAACAAGGGTTGTGATGGATTCTCCATCACAGACAATTTTTAAATCAAGATTAGATTTTTTTTTTCTAAAAGCTATGCTCTAGGAATTATGTTGGGGAAGGTCTGTGGCCTGTGTTATACAGGAGGTCTGACTATATGATCAAAATGATCTCTTCTGGCCTTGGAATCTATGCATCTAGGCGACTCCCTGCACGCATGGGTCATAGGATTTTTTTTCCCAGATGCTGGGAAACTATATCTCTTAGAGGATATCTAATCTTCTCTTTATAAGAATGGCCCTACTATGTCAGACCAAAGGTCCATCTAGCCCAGTATCCTGTCTTCCAACGGTGGCCAGGGCCAGGTGCCCCAGAGGGAATGAACAGAACAAGTGATCCATCCCCTGTCGCTCCTTCCCTGTCTCTGGTAAACAGACTCTGTGTGATGGCAAGTCCACCACTTCCACTTGTAAGATGTTCCAATCCTTAATTACCCTCCCTGATAAGATGCAATTTCCTGTTTCAAGGTTGAATATGCTTAAGTTCAGCTTCCAACCACTTGATATTATGTCCCTGTCAGCAAGATTAAAAAGTCCCTCCTCTATCAGATATCTTTTCCGCGTGTAAGCACCTATACACAGTGATCAAGTCACCTGTCAACTTTCTCCTTTCCAAAGGCATTTAGATGCATGAAGATGCAAATAGGTGCCTCGTTGCTGTTGTCTGTTCCTCCCACCCCCAAGTACCTCAGCAGGTAAAGCATCCAACTCCCACTAAGCCCCTATCTACCTCTTCAGGCATATAAATCCTCTTTTAATAATTCAGCCTCAGGTAACTATTTCACAACCACACATTTCAAAAAGTAAAACCAATCCAACTTCTTTTTTCCATAACGGGAAACCCATGAGTTCCTTCCTAATTTATCATGAGCTAAATGGCCTTGTTTTCACTTTGCCTGAGATTATTCTGGAATATTAACAAATGGTTAATTGTATTCAGCTGGAGTTTGCTCTCCAAAACAAATGAGAAATTGTTATAAGTAAACAGCATTTGTAATTGTTTAAATTACAAAGGAATCTCTTATCTGGCATTATTAGACTGTTTGTATTGGTTATTCTAAGATATTCTAGCTCATAGCATATGGTGAAACACATTTCAGTTCTTAATTGTTCTGCTTGTAATACTTTGCAAGTCAGAATGGAGTTCAGCCTTTAATTATTGACAAACTGACAGATTAAGATACTTGCTGAGCTACCACATATTAGAAAATTATGGGGTGGATTCTGCAACTGCTTAGCACTTACGGATGCACATAATCTCATTGGCTTTGATGGGACTACTCTTGTAAATTGTACTCCCTGTGAGTCAGGAATGCCAAATTAGGCCCTATTTAATACATGGATGTAAAGAGTGACTAATAGAAATCAGCTGATGAGTAAATTACTGGCCATCTGTAGGGAAACTAGTATCAAGTATTCTAGCACTACCATAGGTTTGTAAATTTCCTTTTCTAGCCAATCATTGCAAACTGTTAAAAATCCAGGATGTCAAATAATTTTATAATACCATTATATTTTAAAAAACTTCTCAATTTTTAATGCTTTTTACTTTCTCATTTTATTTGAGAATTTCAATAAAAGAGGTGAGGGAAGGAGGAGAGTGTTCTTATGCTTTAAGCTTCCATCACAATGCTTTGTCATCTGCAGGTGGCACTACATTCCACACAGTATTGTTTACTACTAGTGAGAAGATATCAAAATTACCATATCTCCTAATTCTGCAACTCTTAATTGCACTGAGTAGTACTTGTTTATGTAAGTGCATTCTTTGAGATCTGTGGGTCTACTCATGAATAAGTGCTGCTCTATAAGACTTAAGGTTGCAGAAAGAGGCTCACAACAAGCTAAGTATTTTCCTTGCCCCTGGACAAAAGTGCACACTATAAAAGAAGAAGAGTAAAACAGAGGAATTGTGTGTGGTCTGACATCCCTAAAGGTTATAGTGGTAAACTGAAGAAGAATTAAGGGAAAAACTCATCCAGAATGTAGGAGGCTACTTCCTAGAGGAGTTAGGACTATCCAGAAATAGGGGTGTGTGTGTGTGTGTGTGTGTGTGTGTGAGAGAGAGAGAGAGAGAGAGAGAGAGAGATGAATCGTGTGAAAGTGATAACATATCCATGAATATGTGTGAAAATTTTAGCAGTCAGAGACACACAAGATGGATACGGTAATACTGTATCAACTTCTCTTGGTTAGAAAAGCTTTTACAGAACTCTTCAGGTATTAATCACACCACTAGGCAACCTGCTATCCCATGAGTATGCATGTGTAAGGACAAAAATCCTGTGTCCGTGACTGTAAAAGTGGCTTATGGTTTGCCTTGTGGTGGTAGGAAAGACACTTGCCTGTAACCAGAACCATGTGGTTATTGTAGAGAGCTAAGAGTTACAATTCACCATTCAGCAGTCCTTAAGGGTTGGTGTGAGCTCTAGCTCTAATGAGGAGGATCTAAAATGAAGAGAAGCTGATTTTTCACAGTCAGTCCATATATGGAATTTTGAGAGCACCCATCACGCTGGTATATGCCCCCAACTGTCTCAAAACAATAGCTAGGAAATGAGATGCAGTTTACATAATTCTAAATGAGAGCAGGATCAGGCCCACATTTAATATTTAAGATATTATTTTTGTCAAGATGCAAAGCTTGATCCTGCACCATTTCAAGTCGAAGTATCAAATCCATTAGCTTCAGTGGGAAAAAAATGGTGCCTTAACTGTTTTCTAACCTTGTGTCTTAGTAACAGTGGCTATATTTTTTCTTTGGGTATTCAAATATTTCCCTCTCTTTTCACCTCTTTTTAAAACAAAGAACCCTCCATCCCACCACAAAACAAAGATAATGCTGAAGGGTTTCTTTAAGCATGTACTCCAGAATTAGGCCATGGGGACACTGGCCCTTTACAGCACTGCAACTTTCACGCTCAGGGGTGTGAAAAAACACCCCCCCGAGCACTGCAAGATACAGCGCTGTAAAGCCTCAGTGTAATCAGTGCTGCAGCGCTGGGAGCGCGGCTCCCAGCGCTGCAAGCTACACCCATAAGGGATGTGGTTTACGTGCAGCGCTGGGAGAGCTCTCTCTCCCAGCGCTGGCACTCTGACTACACTCACACTTCAAAGCGCTGCCGCGGCAGCGCTTTGAAATTTCAAGTGTAGCCATACCCACAGTGTGGTTAGACCATGTAGCTGAAGCAGCATTATAAGCTATTAGACTATATTCCTAAAGATTGCTTGGTGTTTGAAAGGTTAGTGTTAGGAACATAATATTAGAAGTCTAAGAATAAAAGAAAGTTCCATAATATAGTGTTCCCATGAGAATGTATTTTCAGAAGTTAATATTGTTGTTACTTTTTCTAATTCATGTAAACCATGACAAATAGAAAATATTGTGAGGCGGAGGCAGGGGCCTTGTCTGTCACACTGAAGAATGATTAATAGCATTTATCTCTTATGTATCTACTAGAAGAGTACTGTTAAAAGACTCAAATATAATTACTACTAGCGGAGCCAACTCCTTCAGCTGTCCCTATAGAGCAATTTATGTAGTTTACAAACCCAGCCCAAACTGGGTTTATATAATTGTAAACTTACACTGATTATTGAAGCATTTTAATGTTAGTTTGCTTATTGTGAAGGTTCACAGAAAGCAAACATCAAAACAGCTCCGAATGTGGTGTGACAAAGTTCCTCCTCTACCGGTGGGTCCTGCACTTATTTGGCAGACTTGCTCACCTCAGTGACCTTCCCCACAGTCTAGGTCAACTTCTCCTGTGTCTGATCAGGAGTTGGGGGGAACCTGGGCCCACCCTCTACTCCAGGTTCCAGCCCAGGGCCCTGTGGATTGCAGTGCCTCCTATAACAGCTGCATGACAGCTACAACTCCCTGGGCTACTTCCCCATAGCCTCCTCCAAACACCTTCTTTATCCTCACCACAGGACCTTCCTCCTGGTGTCTGATTAATGCTTATACTCCTTAGTCCACCAGCAGCTCTCCCTCTCAGCTCTTTGCACCTCTTGCTCCCAGCTCCTCTCTCACACACACACTTCCTCTCCTCTGGTTCCCCCTCCCTGACTGGGGGGGGGAGAGGGTGAGCTCCTTTTTAAACCCAGTGCCCTGATTAGCCTTTTTAAACTCAGGTGTTCTAATCAGCTTGTCTGCCTTAACTGGTCCTATTGGCATCCAGCGGGGGTGGGCGGGCAAAGCCCGCCCACTTCTAAAGGGCCTCCCCCCAGCCTAAGGGGAGGACCCACAGGTCTGGGACACCAAATAATTACGAGGGACAACTAATGAAAAAAACAGGATCAGGAGTGAGGTCATAGGGCTAAACGAAGGGAACCCGATGGGGACACCGAGCAGAGAACCCCGGACAACGCCCACTGCTCCTCGAAGGCGTCAAGGGAGCCAGTGGACGCCGCCCAGAGGAACTCTGCCCGGATGCGAGAGCAGACGGAGGAACGGAAATAGGCCCCACAGTCGCAGGAAATCCCGTCGGCCAACCTCCTCTCCCTGGTGTTGTAGATGGTCAGTTTGGCCAGGGCCAAGAGGAGGTTGAGAAGGAGATCCCGCGACTTCGTGGGGCCACGGATGGGGAGCGTGTAGATAAAGAGGTGAGGGGAAAAGTGCAACCAAAAACGCAGGAAAATATTCAGGAGGAGCCGGAACAGGGGCTGCAACCTGGCGCACTCCAAATAAACGTGCGCCAAGGTCTCCTTCTCACCACAGAAAGGGCAGGTGCTAGGGACAGATGTGAACCGCGCCAAGTACACGCCCGTGCTCACGGCTCCGTGAAGGACTGCCTTAACTGGTTCTAGCAGGTTCCTGATTACTCTAATGCAGCCCCTGCTCTGGTCACTCAGGGAACAGAAAACTACTCACCCAGTGACCAGTATATTTGTGCTCGATCAGACTCCGGTTCCTCACTGGCCTGGGTTTGTCACGGTGGTCAAATAGAATATTCACTGTGATCTTGTAATAATTATTGCTCTCCTTTCCAGTGTAAGGCTGCTGCAGAAGATGTAAGAATTTCAGTTTGTAACATCTGCCTTTTAAAAAGCGATAGGAATTTCTCAACTGAAGGTTTGAATTATGCCTCTAGTGGCCCCTCCTGCTGCAATGTGATTGGAAAAAATACTTGACACTTACCAGTTTGGCTGATTTCAGGGAAGTGACCTCAGTCATATACAATTTGAAAAATACTTAAGTCTGAAGAGCAGTTTAAATGTAAAATTGTTACCTTTGTCATAAACAGATAGCTAAGGGTTAATGTCTCTTTCACCTGTAAAGGGTTAACAAACAGTGACCTGCAACACCTGACCAGAGGACCAATCAGAAGACAAGATACTTTCAAATCTCGTGTGGAGGGAAGCCTTTGTTTGTAGTTTTTGGGTTTTGCTTTGTTCTCCCTAAGCTCTGAGAGTGACCACACATACCTACAGGCTCTCTAATCTTCTGTTCCAATTTTGTAAGTACAAAAGTAGAAAGATAGTTTAGTCTTTTTAATTGTTTTTCTGTATTTGCAACTGTGTATCTGGCTGGTAGAGTTTTACTGTGTATTTGGGTGAAAGTATTCTAAATTGTATTTCTGCTGGAGAAAGCTTTCTTTCTATTGTCTATAAGCTGAAAAACCCTGTATATTTACCATCTTGATTACAGAGACAAGTTTTATGTTTTTTCTTCTTTTTATTAAAGTTTTCCTCTTTTTTAGAATCTAATTGATTTTTTGGTTCTTTTGTAAAACTCCAGGGAAGGGAGTCTGCACTCACCAGGGAATTGGTGGGGGAAAGATCTGGGAGGAAGAAAGAAGAAGGGGGAATCCCTTTGTTTAGATTCAAGGAGCTTGAATCTGTTTATTTCTCCAGGAGCCCAGGGAGGGAACACCTGGAGGGGAGGAGGGGGAAGGGAAATGGTTTATTTCCCTTTGTGAGACTCAAGGAATCTGGGTCTTGGGGGTCCCCAGGGAAGGGGTTTGGGGAGACCAGAGTCTATCAGGTGCTCTATCAGATCTAAGCTGGTAATTAAGCTTAGGGAAATTCATGCTAGTACCCATAGTTTGGATGCTAAGGTCCAGATTTGGGAATTATACTATGACAACCTTTAAAACAGTAAATGGTTTGGGACCAGGCTATCTGGCACTGATTGACTACTTGTGCCCTAAATATGCAGTTGTGATCACCAGAGGCATTTGATCTGGAGTTTGGTCAGCCAGCAGTCTGATAAATTTCCAGACACATTACAAAGTCATTCTCAGAGGGTGCTCATTTAGTAGTCTGCTGTGGAAGGAATTTTATTTTCTTGTGATCATTGGTGGGTGTTTACTAGAATCTGTGTTCTGCACTCTTCATTCAATTTACCCTTTCTTTCTTTACTGCTTCAAGTTCAAAACCCTTTAGGTTAATGTTGAGATGCAAAGGTAATTTTAGGTTCACCTACAGGTAATGCATTGGGTAGATTAGAGTATTCTGGGTTCATGTAAGTTTTTTAATAATATTTGAATTTCTTCAAGCAGCCTAAGCTGGAAGAAACAGGAGTGAACAGGAACATCAAACTCTAAACAATTCAAGGGCATTCTAATAATTTAGATTTTTTTAAATTAAAAATTAATTATTTAGGTAGTATGAGGACATGATTGAGTAATAGGCTCTGCACCAAGAAATGCTTTTGATTAAATGGGTTACAACTGGCATTGTTCCAGTATATTCCCCCTTTCTCTTTATTTCTGTTGCCAATAATGTGTAAGCAAAACAGAGACCTGGAATACTTCCAGCTTCTGGGACACTCTAATGAATTATAAAAGGGAAATAATTACATAGTCTTCTGAAAGAAATGTTCAAGACTGGGTAAAATAGGTAACAGCAACAAGGGGAAAAAGCTCAAATAACATCTGTAACACAGTGATTTAGAAAAGTAAAACTCTGTTAATGAACTTATAACATATTGCTTGATCTTCTCCAGAAGCTTTTAACATTGCCTCAGACAGTACACAGCAGCAATATCCATTTACCAGGCAGCTCTAGTTGCATTAATCTGGGCTTTGAAGATCAATGGGACAAATATATTTTAATTCATGTTCCCTTTTATTATTAAAAAATATGATCTGATAGACAGAAAAGCCCATGGCTACTTCAAAATAACTGCTGCTTGTATTCAGCTGGCCTCTTAAGCCATGTGAAACATGTAACCTCAAATTTTCTGTTGGATTTTTTTTTTGTTCTTTCTCTGGAAAGATAAGGCAATTGAAAAGCTGGGTTTTATTGTTTCAAAAAATACTGAACTGGGATTTCATATTTTATTGTAACTGCTTACTTAAAATTTATTTTCTGAACTGCCACTTTAATTGGGGGTTTTAGTTCTCTAATGCTATGCTGTCAAATGTGATCCAACATGAGCCAAACTAATGAATATCTACAACATGCTATCAATCTTTTTTGAACACAGAAGCTACCAAGCTTGTTTGTTTTCAGAGGACTTGGAAATATTATCCTGTGATAATTGTCCATGAGGAGAACAATGCCAACAAAATGGAGAACTGAACAGTTCATGTTTTCTTTTCTCAATAGCCCTAAAATAGATGGCATGGCAAAAAGAGTTGTTATTGGTCGAACTTGCGCAACGGTGCCTGCGATGATGAGACAAAAAGGCCTTATGTGTTTATGAAGGGTACAGGTGTGCTGCATGACTCTGTAATTGAAACTGCATAGCAATTGAGCTGTTCCACCCTAAATTATTTTGGCCTTGGCATAATAAATACCTTAGGATGAAAAAGTTGGCAAGAATCACTGCCTGGTGAATGCCTGCCCATGATTCGTCCCTAGAGTGACTATTAGAGAACTATTTGTCTTTTCTCCTCCCCATCACTGATCCAGAGAATATTTCCAAAAAGGTTAGGGATGGCCAAGTACTGATAATTCTTAGTCACAAATTCTGTGGTTTTTCAAACCTGGTGAAAAGAACAGCTTGCCTCACTTTGACCTTGTATTTCACCAGAAGCTGCCTGTAAAGAAGCGGGAAATATCTGTTTGGTGTTTTTTTTTTAATAACATTATACATGCTTCTGTGTTTGAGTTCCTTGATATGTCATTAGTATCACAGGCACCAAGCAGGAAAGGTAACACAATGATCTAGATAAAGAGCATCCCAACAAACACTTGTGCACGCAATAGCCAAGTTAATAGCAGCAAAGAGGAGACTTGTGTGCCCCATCTCCAATTCTATAGCTGTTTTGCCATGGCTGTGAACATGGAGGTCAAAAGACACTGATCTGTTAAAAAATCTGCCCTGCAGGGAAGGAAGGGAAAAACTGTCAGCTGCAGCAGGCTGAGACCGACTGACTGATGATCTGGGTCTGCAGTGAGCAGGCTGTATGTTGGTCTCCAAGAGAATGCGGGGAGGGGCACCAAGGCTAAAACTTGTCTACCTAAGGGCTTAAGGGGAATGACTGGCATAGATTAGACAGTATGCATGTAGGTCTCTGCTTTAAATCAATTTCTCTGAGTACTGTGGACCTTTTTGGCAAATAGATTACAACTGGTTTTGAAGAAGCTGTTTGTGGTACTGCAAACTATTACTGTTCATGGGCTCCCAAAGGGAGACTCTTGCTGGTGCTAAACCCATTTGGGCCTGCTAGGTATCATGATTGGCAACAAGGTGATATAACCTGTAGACCCAGCTGGAGTGCAGTTGAAAGATGAGTCCCACCCCACAAAAAAAAATGGAGGCATGGGTTGTCACTGGAAGGGGTGGCACGCACAGAAGGAAGGAGTGAGCTGGAAAAAGATCTTAGAAGGACAGCTTACCAAGGAGTTGTGACAGCCTACGGCTCAGCCGGGTATGTTTTGCTGAGAAAATCATGGTAAAATTATGTTCCTTTCTTTTACCAAAGAGATTTCTGTAAAATCAACATAGAATCTGGAGTGGAGTGAGGCTTAAATTCAAGGAAAAATCCACACCACAAGTTAATTCCAGAATTTGATGTGTTTTCCTAATGGTACAAAAAGCACTAGGTTTCTCCCCATGTCTAACCAGAAGCTCAGTCTCTAGTGGTAGTCTGTGGATTTCACAAGTAGTGGACTTCAATAATTTACATTAAATTTTCAGCAAATTCTGCTTTTAAAATGGTGGTGGTGGCTTTCAGTGGGTTGCAAACTTTTCAGGTTTTCAGAGGAGTCTATATGTAATAAGACTAGAAAATTGTTCTGATGTGAGATTCTCAATAATGGGAATTATATTTTTGGAATTATACTATAACAAGCTACCTGAAGAGTTGCAGAATGTTTCATGCTATCTGAGACCAGTGGAGCCAGAGAAAGTTTACATCATGTCTAATCTGCTGGTATCTCAGAAAATGGATGCTATGATAAAGAGGGGTCTAATGGCATGGCCCAATAGATGAGTCTTTGAGATAATGTCTTACAGAGAAGGTGTGTTTTGTTTTGGTTTTTTTTTAAGTTGGAAAGGATCCTGTCAGTAAAGAAGTCTACTGATTTTGTCAGAGGCACTGTCTGTACAAAGAGTAAAAACCAAATGGGGCAATACTCAAGCCCTTACATTGCACAGAAATGGCATAAAGTGCACCCAATGAGCTATGTACACATGCTTATATGCTTAGTAGGTATCCTAGTGTAACGCCGACAGACCCCGGTTGTTGGAGGGTGGAATCAAACCAGGAGCCTCTGGAGCTTAGTGCATGAGCCTCTACTACATGAACTAAAAGCCATATGGCCCTTAGCTAAGGCTGTAGAGTAGACTCATTAACTCTAAGTGATCTCGGTGCCACTAGATGAGACAGAACACTATACCCAGGAGGTGTGTGCGTTACACTAGCAGCATCTACATCATGCAAAAAACTCCACAATATGCCAAGTGGTTCAGGGATACCGCCTGTAACCAAATGCAGATATTTACTGTAAAACTAGTAATATGTACTGCCAGGGATTCATAGTCAAAGAAATACAAAAAAAAACCCCTAACACTTATAAAAGGAGAAGGAATTAAGATTTCTTGAGAACCTAAGGTGAGCATATATCTACATCTTAAGTTGAGGGATCCGTATTTGCTGCTTAGAGGTCTGCATACCACGTCCCAATTATCTCTTGATTTGCACTACTGTGGGTCCTTTGGCTGTATTTCTGTGCTATATAGTAAAGGCTAATCGAAGTTAACGATCAGTACTGAGGGTGGGAAGGACTCCTAAAATCTACTAGTCATGAATTATGGTTTTCTGGTAAAAGTATGAAGTACAAAAGCTAATATGAATCATTGAAATATACAATGAAAGAGGAGTTAAATTTGCATCTACAAGAATATAAAAAATCCAGATCAGAAAAAATAATAGGAATGGTGTCATTCACAGTGAGACTCAAATGGATACTGTTTAAAAGTAAAGTTAAAAAACTATTTAGAAAAATCAGTATCCATACAAGATAAAATATGAATTTGTTATTGCTTGGCAGATTTTAATGTAGAAGTGCATAAAAAAAAAGGACAAAGGAAAATATGTCAAATAACTGAGGAATCAAATGTGGAAATCTAAGTAGAGATTAGGCACAACTTTCAGAACTAGAGAAGATAGATAATATGATGGAGCAAAAGTATATCTGATAAATCCAGTCTCATTCTCCTCCATGGCCACACAGGGAAGGAGGTGCAGGAGATATGGATTCTACAGTGTAAGGGAATGCTAGGTATGGGGGAACAATACAGGGAGTACTTAACCCCCACACATTGGTAAGCTCTGCAAGGTGTCTTAAATGGCAGTATACAAGGAGATGGTAGTGAGGCATGAGCTGGCATTGCTGGACAATCTGTTCCTGCACAGATAAACTCAGCATCTTTCTTACTCCCTACCACAGGGATCTGAGTAAAGGCTTGAGGAGGTTGTCAGCTACTGGAGTAAGGTGGCTTTAATGGAGCAGCTTTGCAACCACCCCATAGTATATGAAAACAGGTTTCTCTTCTCCAGCTTTCCCAACCCTCTGTGCATCTGTTCAACACAAAATCCAGCTACTCCTGTGAAGCACTGGACTTAGATATGGCCTACAGTGAAGAGGGGAATACTGAAGACATGGGTTTCCAATGTGCAATTTAGGAAGAATTTGTAATGCACTAGCTTAAGCATTTAGGTGTACCATTTCCCTGTTCTGTTTCCTCTCAAGTGTTTGTGATTATATCATCTTCTAGCAGATGGTTTACAAATAGAATAAAAGGCCCTGATACTACTGACAGCTAATAGTGGTTCTGTCTTAGTTCAAGTGATAGAGACCATGTTCTAGGAGCAGCTAGGTTTGGATTCAGCAAGGTACTTAAACATATTCTTAACTTTAAGCATGTGGGTAATCTCTTTAGTATCTTGCTAAACAAGGGTCTGTGATGACTTAGAAACCTGTCTGTACAATTTTAGAAGTCTGTGTGAAATGACAAATTCTATGTATCTGTCAGGCTGCAAACTCCTTTTTGAATGTGCAGGATTTTTTAGCCTTCTCTATTGCCTATTTTCTTCCATGTTGGCCTAAAGTCCCAACATGTAGAGATAATGGGCTGATGTCAGAGGGTAGCTGATTTTAAGTACCCAGTCACTGGAGATCTAGTCACTCTAGACAAAAGCCTAGCTCTGACCCAGAACAACTGGTTTAGCAGGGTGGGGAGGTTGCCAAGTGATTTCATTCCCAGGTAGAGTTTGTGCTCATGTAGGTAAGCTGACAAGGGAGTCACCTGATAGAGGGAGCTAGAAGCTGTTTTGCTCAGGGGCTATTTTCTTCCAGTCCACAAAGGAGAAACAACCCAGCATGCTGCCGTCCAAAAGCCATACTATGAAGCAGAAGAACTCTAGACAGCCTTAGGGATTCTGACCCCTGTCCAAAAGAGTGTCCTGAAGAGCTGAGGAAACTGAGGCAAGGACTGTGGTTTAATGTGGTTTTATAAAGGAGCATTAAGGTGTTAGACTCTGAGTAAAGTGTGTCTCTGTATTAACTACATTAGAATTGCTGCATGCCCCTGAGAGAGTTTACTCTTCCAGAGCTTCACAACCTCTCCCAGAACTCCAGCCCCAAGGTAAGTTTAAGTAATAGGGAGTCTGAAGGTAGACAGGTGAGCAACTGGCTCCAGCTTTCAAAGGAGGTGTCAGGATAGGTCTGTGCCCTGAGAATATGCCTAAGGACCCTAGCACTGCGGCAGTGGCTGTACTCTGTTCAGGCTTCAGGGGGTTAAAATACCTAGAAACCCAGAGCAGCAAAGGGTTGGATTCTTCATGCAATAATCCTAATACATGGCTGGAAGGGGAACTCTCTAGTACCAAGTAGCCTTGGGTGCTGATCTATCTCCCTACTAGAGACCATGTTGTCTAATTCAGTGTCCTATCCCTGACAGTGGCCATTATCAGATGCTTCAGAGGAAGTGTAAGAACCCTGCAGTGGGCAGATGTGGAATAATCTGTTTCCTACATACTTCTCATCTTGAACTGTAAGAGTAAAGTGTATATTTGATAATCATGAAGGCTGTGCACCCATAGGAATAATAAAAGCCCAGAGATTAAGGAACCGGGTAAAACCAGCTGAACAAAAAGAGGAAAAGCTAAGTGAAACCAGAATAGAACCCTAGTATCATTTTCTGAAGGACATGTCATAAAAACTAAGCTAAAGTACACACTTTAAAAAAAATCTGAATACAAGAAAAGGATAACATGAGAGAACTGACTAAATCATTGAACTGTAGGAGACAAAATAGAAAAATGTCAACAAGATCAATGAACCTCTGTAGGAAGCAAAAAACATACACACAGCTACCAAAAGATGGAAAGTCAGTTTGAAGATGACTGAGATATGAATAAAACTATTTATACAGGTCAAATCCTGAAAAAAGAGCATAAGGTCCATGATAATAGATCTAAGCAAACAGAACAAACATTTATGTCACAGATAGAGACCTATCTCTCTGTACTGAGACAACTCTGGACCCAAGTGTATAGTAAGAACATAAAGACAATTATCTAAAATGTTCATAGATATAGCAGGGATACCAATTTTCAGAAAATTGGTTTTACTGAGATCATTTTAATTCTACACAAAATCAACAATAGTTTCTCACTTTTGTCTGAATCTACATAGCGTACCAAAGCACTGACCCTGTATTGGATGTTAGCCAAGTGAGTACACAAGTATCTAAGATTCTCAACAATGGAACTGAACTAGAAGAGACAATAAATATAACCTGTTAGTCTGAATGTCTTTCATGAAGAGTAATAGGAAAAATATTATCCTATTAATTTGTATTATATAGAGACCCCTCCACCCATTGTGCTGGATTCTGTATAAATACCACCACCACAGACTGCCCCTGCCCTGAAGAGACAAGGGGTGTGAGTGAACACAGAGAAACAAAGTGCCTTTTGTTGAGGTCACACAGCAGATCAATGACAGAGCTAGGACCAGAAGCCAGGTCTTATGATCCCACTTCAGTTCCTCTATCCACTCCCCTAATATAGTCTCACTGGAAGAAGAGAAGAAAATAACCTAACTTTTTTTTTTTTTACTGTTTTAACATACTTGATTTAACATATACATTGCAATAATACCTAAAGGCTATAATCAGGTTTGACTCTGATGCATATAAAGAATTACTGAGCAATCTAAGATGGATAATAGGTAAAATTTTGGCTCCCCTGTGCATATGTACAAGAGAGGAAAGTACACAGAAAATCTCTTCTATTTTGTACAGGGACTTAGATAAGTAAGTTTTCTGTTTCCTGTGGTGCCTTTACATTAATCGCCAGCTTGTTTTTGTACTTGAAACCCATTGAGGAAGACTCAGGAAGCGTGATAATAGCAAAGTTAAGGTTTATGCCCTCACTCTTTCACAGAGCTCACCTTGTTTCCTTTTCCTCTCTCTCTCTCTCCCCTACCCCTCTCTGATGCATCCTGCAAATTGTAGTTCCTAGACTCAAAGCTACAGGAATGAGATAGGAACAAACTTAAAAACATAAACTGGGGTACCTATCTGCACCTAGTTACATAAACCATCAGCATCTCAGTTCTTGCACTTCCTGAGTGCAGCCACTGGGAAAAATAAAGCGCTACCAGTGTCATTGAGCACCCAGACTGGATTCCACCAGGCAAAATTAGGCCATAGCTAAAAGCAAAATGTTTAGGACTTTTTCCCCTTCATGAGAAGAAAACACTGAGGTCTTCACAGACATCTTTGCACGGACACAAATACTTTTCAGTTCTGTATGAAGTCGGCTTCAGTTCTCCAGAGTATTGAGTCTATCCTCCTTGGACTACTTCATCTATGAGGGACAATTGACAACCTGATTAGGGCTCTGTCTGAAAACATTTCCCCCAGCCTATGGCGTATCCAGTAAAGAGCTGCAGCATGATGGACTGCAAATCTCAGATTTCTTGGTCAATGAGGACCAATACTCCTGAGGACTTGCTCTCTTGACCATCATTTCACTCTCTCTTCCCACCTTCCTATACACCTATACACTGGCCAACCTAATAAATTGTATTGTACAAGTATTAAAATAGTCTGGCTACTTCCTCAAATGAGGGGTAAGTGTACAGCAGGGGTAGGCAACCTATGGCATAGGTGCCGAAGGCGGCACACAAGCTGATTTTCAGTGGCACTCACACTACCTAGGTCCTGGCCACCGGTCCAGGGGGCTCTGCATTTTAATTTAATTTTAAATGGAGCTTCTTAAACATTTTTAAAACCTTATTTACTTTAGATACAATAGTTTAGTTATATATTATAGACTTATAGAAAGAGACCTTCTAAAAACGTTAAGTATTACTGGCACGCGAAACCTTAAATTAGAGTGAATAAATGAAGACTCGGCACAGCACTTCTGAAAGGTTGCCAACTCCTGGTGTACGGTGTTCAAGACTTCAGTGGTGGACTTCTGTAAATATTTAAAGGAATTGCAATAATTAAAAAAACAGGGATTGAAGAAACCTCCCCTCACTCCCTTCTTATCTTCCCATGAACACCCTTCCGCTGCTCATGCAACTGCCCATGAGGCTCACACTGCTCTTTTCCTTTTCCTTTTCTTTCTGCTTAAAAAAAAGTGCCATATTTTATACTGTCCTTCCCAACCCTGTTAGTTTAGGTGTAAAGGGTTGCCACTGGTGACCACATGACTGTTTTGAAAGGAGGAACTTGGATCACAGAATTGTAGATAGAGAAGACCGGTTAAGTCACTTAATCCTTCCCACTGCCAATGAAAAATTGTTCCCTGCAGCATTTTATTACTATTAAGTTATTTGACTATTATATAGGTCATTGTTTACATCTGTTTAAATAAAGAAGGGGGAATAATTAGGTTTGGACAAATCTCTGAAGATTCAGAATTTAGAGTGTGGTTGGATAAATTATCTAAATCATTATATGCTTATCTGAAAAATGGATGAACTATTGAAATATCCTGGCATTGGAAGTCTCAGAGTAATAGACTTCTTTGTAAAGTTTTCAGTAATTACTGAATTCTGAGACTCAAGTATCCTGCAAATGTAGAGAAATGTATGAAAAAGGAGGGTGTGTGTAAGAGAGAGGGAGTGTAGGGGAATTAACAAAGCTTGTTTGAACATCAAAAAGTTTTTTATTTGGTATTTGGCAGTGGGGTCATTGTTTGGTAAAGGAGTTTATTTTGTCCAAAATGATTTGCCCATCCTTAGTAAAAACAGAAGAGAGGAATAAAGGGCTGGAGGAAAAAAAAATAAAACTCGATTTTGATTACTCCTCTTTACAGAGATATTGAACAGATCTTCAGCCAGTGCAAAGTGACATAGCTCTACTGACTTTAAGGGAGCTATGACAATTTACACCAGCCAAAGAGCTTCCCTATTGCCTTTCTTGGTCTGTTGGACAAAGTAACCCAGTTCTATTCAAAATATGTTTGGGAATCAGCAAAAGCTAAAGCAAGATGGCTTACTGCCACCAACTCTCATGATTTTCAATCATTTTAGACCTTTGTCACAATTCTATAAGCAAGTTGACCGCAGAGTAGACCTCATTGTCACAGGTAAAATAAAGACTAATCATGCCCTTTATTTGCACAAGGACAGAGACCAGCCAGATAAATCCTCTGAGGCAATGCTAAAAGGCAGAAAGATTGCACTCAGTTTACCTGATTATCAGATAATTAAATATCTTATCAATAACATGGAGCCCATGTAGAGAGGCTTAAATGATGATCTATAATAAAATTTGAGTTATCCATGTATTAGTTCACTGAAGTGCATTTAAGATGGCATCCTCATCTTCTGAAGATATCATACATATAGACATGCCATTCAGCACAACTTTCACTCATATGTAACAAAACTGGGAACCTCTTCAGATGTAAATATTCAGACTTCCTTATATTTCTAAATAATGGTTAAAATAATGAAAGGAGCAGAAATGTTAGCATTTTATGAGGAAAAACTCAATGTTTTGATAGAACAATTGGTGCGAGTTAATGAATGATGAATAATTAATCAGATCTGAGAACATTTTAATGGGCCTTGACTTTGCTCTAGGCTGTTAAACACTAATTCAGTTCTTAAATAGCAAATGAATTAGAGGTACTAATACTATATTATTAATGTCTTCAAACTTCATTTTAAGACACAGATGTTCTTGGAAAATGTTGCTATGTGAAACATTCAGAGGTCAAATTTACTGTTGTGATTGATGAAAGGGTTGGAATTCTTGATGTACTAGAAAAGTTTTTGTACACTTACCATTACTTCCAGAAATCTGCAGCTCAATTTGAAGAATGTCCAACCAGAAGAGAATCTCTTTTAGCAATTGATTAAAAATAGCTACTACACAGCATACAGACTAAACTGTCCTGCTGTGTTTTACCTATGACCAGGTTTATCTGGCTTTTGTCTCATTAATCACAGAGAACATTAAACCTGTTCTTTTCACAGAGAGTAGTGTGACTAAGGGTATGTCTACACTACAGGATAAATTCAAATTAGCTAAAACCGATTTTATAAAACAGATATTAAAAAGTCGATTGTGCGCGTCCACACTAGGCACATTAATTCCGTGGTGTGTGTCCGTGGTCCGAGGCTAGCGTCGATTTCTGGAGCGGTGCATTGTGGGTAGCTACTGTAAAAGAATGAGGCCAATAACATCGATTTGCGTCCACACTAACCCAAATCGATATAGTAATATCGATTTTAGCGTTACTCCTTTAGTTTTGTAGGAGTACAGAAATCGATTTAAAGAGCGGTGTAGTGTGGATGGGTGCAGCGTTAAATCGATTTAACGCTGTTAAAATCGGTTTAACAGCATAGTGTGGACCAGGCCTGATTCTTATCTATTACTGTTTTACTGCTAAAACTAGCAAAAACTGCTGCAGGTGTTCATTGGACAAAGCCCGGTCCATATAACAATGAATGCCGGTTCATTTCCCAGTGGAAGCACCTGTCCTGCTGAGCCCAAGTTGGTTTTAATTAAATATCTTTTTTTCATAGTAGGATTAGTTGTGTTTCCTGTAAAGATTTTATGCTATTTTGTCTCTGTACCCCAACTCAATATTATATTTTCCCTCTTAGTTTTTTAAACCATATGTTAGAGAACAAGCACATAACTAATATTCTTATATTGATATAATTAGGTCTGGCAAATTCTGGATTGATTCATCTCCACATGTGGATGACTTAAGTACTGATGTGTCAATGGCTCAGTGATCAAGACTTTAAAGAAGATTCTGGGGCATTTTGCATAGAGACTACCTGCAACATGGAGTACTTAAGTACTGATCTTACAGCATTTACAAATGTGGAGAAATAAGTGGGTCTTTTTGTTGACCAAGTTGACTTTTTCAACCTACCAAGCCAAGCAACAGCAACATGCAATACCCAGATAACAACTGAAAGCAAGGAGAAATAAAGTGAGAATTGAGATTCAGGTTCTGAATGAGAGTGGTAATGTATTTGAGATGTCTCATCAGGGGATTCCACAGAGAGGATACTGTGAGAGTCAATTAATTAACAAATTACTGCATTACTTCAGTTTCACATAATTTTGGTTTCACATCAGTCGAATTACTTTGAAATCAGTGGAGCTACATTGGTGTAAAACAGGAGTTACACAACGGTGAATCACACCTTGGTGTGGCACATTTAGGTCCTGGAAAGACAGGGACGCTAACATCAGACAACCTGTGCGGGTTCTTGAGGATGCACAGGAGATAGCTAAGACCAAGGTTGCGAAGGACTTAAAGATTAAGAGAAGTTTCTTTTAATGTTAATGCATAATTTAAATGGAATTGGGTTACAGTATGTATTCTCTCTGCACGCATCCAGACAAATTCCTAGCTAGAGCATTTTGGACAGATGGTCGATATTTTTGCTACATGCAGCGATATCAATATACAGGACATTACAGTAGTCTAAATAGCATAAACAAAGGCATAAAGAAGACCACATTAGGAAGAATGCCTGTATTCCTAAACTGCCCAAAGGCTGATTAACCAGAGTAGAAATGTGTGCTGCAAACTTTTAACTCAGCGGGGTTTCTGAGGTTCTAACAATAAAACAGCCATTAAGAGTCAGTGTAGGTGGGTGATAGAAGCTCGTATGTGTATCCCACTAGAAATAGTATCCATTTGTGAGAATGTTCAGAAGTGCCAAGCCAGAATAATGATTAGACAAGCTGAGAGTGGAAAGATAGACAATTGCAAAGTAGGTGCATGTTGGTAGACCACATTGCCTAATGATAACTATCGCAGATTGAAAAGCAGAGAGAAAAAACAGAAAGGCGTGGGACACCCGAGACAGTGACTGAATAAACAAAAGCTGGAACACGACAGGTAATTTCCATTCCAACCTACACTTGTCTCAGGGTGTGCAAGAACCACATGACTAGTTCTCAAAAATAGTTTAGTTTCGATGTCCTAGAGGCAGGGCCGGTGCAAGGAAGTTTCGTGCCCTAGGCAAAACTTGCACCTTGTGCCCCCAACCCCTGCCCTGCAGCAGCTCTGCCCTGAGTGCCCCCCCCCACTTGGCAGCTCCCACCCATTGCCCTGAGGTGCCCACCCTCCGCGGCAGCTCCCCGCCCCCTGGGAGCCCTGTGGCACCTCCCCACTCCACCTCACATCTGCTCCAAAAGCCCTGCTGTCACGCCCATCGCCAGGCTCATGCCACGTGTGCTAAGCAGAGCTGCGGAGCTCTGCCCAGCCACAAGCGCCACCCCTGCAATGAGAAGAATCGCATGGGATAGAGCAGCTGCTGTGCTGGGAAAGAGAGGGAGTCTGAGCCACAGGCAGGAAGCCCAGGGGTTCCCCTGGGTCAGCCCGCCACAGGCAGCCCAAATCCCTTTGCTGCTGGTGGCACACTGACCCAGGGGAACCCCTGGGCTGGCTGCCGGCTGCGGTGTGCTGACCAAGGGGAACCTCTGGGCTGGTTTCCGATGGCAGCGCACTGACCCAGGGGAACCCCTGGGCTGCCTGCCGGCGGCTCAGACTCCCTCTCCCTCCCAGCACAGCAGCCATTGAAATGCTTTAAAAAATATTGGAGGAGCCTCTTTTTGGTGGCCCCAAATCTTGGCGCCCTAGGCAACCACCTAGTTGGCCTAAATGGTAGCACCTGCCCTGCCTAGACGATTAGGGTTTGTCACAGGGTATGTAGCTGGTCTCTGGGAATAGACTGAGCCCAGCTCCCCCTGACTGGAACAAGTGAGATTGATACAACTAATTAAAGAGGGCTGGGCTACACCTAGGACTATAAAGGGCTGCTAGTCGGCACCTGGGGAGAAAGGATTCAGAAGGCTGAGCCTTGAGCAGCAAAAGCCACACTGGACTGGAGCTAACTCCCGTGGTGGATCCCTGAAGCAAGGGGGCCAAGAGCTCAAGGAAGCAATCCTAAGGCTGCTGCTCCAAGGGGGAAGCAGAGCTAGCTGAGGCTAGGAAGCTGCCAAGAGCTGGAGTGCCAGACCCTGCTTGGAACAATGCTCCTGAAGCTGGAGGGCCAAGGGTTGGGTTAAGTCTGTGTTTTGCTTTTATTTTATGATGAAAATAAACCTCCTTGTATGCAACTGGGTGTGGCAGTGCATGCTTTGGAGCTGGGAAGAAGCAGTGGACCTCGGTGACAGGACCCAATCCTCAGAGTGCTGAGCTCCTGTGATGAGATGCTTAATCTACCATCAACATGGTAGAATTGTGAAGAAAGTACACTTTGTTCAATGAGAGCTGAATTTAATTCATCGTTACTCAACAGGAGGCACTTTCCGCTGCACAGGATTGAATCGGTGATGGGCCTCACACCCATCACCTGGAAGGCAAAGGAGAGAACCCCAATTTAATCATTTTCTGTAGCTGGAGCAGTGGCAACTAACTTATCATATCATGTCCAGAAGAAGTGGAGTTATACCGTAAAGAAGCTGAGGGAGCGCAACTGAGGGGAGGAGAACCTAGGGGGAAGCAGCTTGGGAGTTCCCATGGTCTTTGGGATGGGCCTGGGGTAGGCAGACTGAGGGAGGCTGCTGCAACAGAATTGATCCCTGTGACAGGCACCGGAAAGGGAGCAAGATCCAGAGAGATATTGCAGAGGGGATAGCAGTTACCTACAGAGAGAAACCCATAGGGAACATAGGATGCTGTGAGAGGGAGCCCACTGAGATGAGGGCTTTAAGCTGAACCAGAAGACTTCAATATCCCCAGGGATAGAAGACTTTTTTGGATTTTCATTTGGACCTTCCAATCCTGGAATAGGATTCAACTTTGTGACTTTGCAGGAAGGCTGAGCGACAGAGGACCTCATAATACCTGGTAAGACCCGGGGTCAGCCAGCAGGAGGTGCAGGAGCCATGGATACTGGCGACATTGGGCACAAATGCAAGACAGTGCTCCAAGGGTGCATGCACCCTAATCATGATGGCACCCTTCTTTTTGCATGGTAAAGATAGTAAAATTAGGGGCTAGTTCCTCAATTGATATAAGTTGTTATAGCTCTGACTTCAGTAGCGCCGTGACGATTTACACTGTCTCAGAGTCTGGCCCTGTATATTTGAAATGGATCCATTTTAAATATGCAATGTTCCTCTACCTCTACATTTGCTTGCTAATAATGAGTTATATTCTTACAATCATGTCACTTGTTTCTAAATTGTTTTAATTGTAAAGTCACTGATTATTCCAATCGCATCCGAGTCTACCACAATGGAATGCCAAATTAGAAACACTCAAAGTGGGTTTTGGCATGCGAAAAAGGAGTGATGTTAAAGAAGTACAGAAACAATGGCGTTTGCCCTGCTTGTTGTAGCTGTCCATACAATTTGCAACTACCTATGGAGGCGTTGAAGGCAATCTAATAACACATAGATGGGGATGCAGTTTCACATTCTGCACAGTCAGAAAATGGGATATAAAAGATAAAATAACCTGTAATTTTGATATCATTGAGGCATGGGAATTTGATTGCATACACATACAACACATAGTGGAAACAACAAAGCCAGTTAAGATAGGAATAATCGCACATAAAAGTGTAGGAGGAGACAAAATCCAATCCGAACTCCTGTGTGGCAACAACGCTTCAAGGTAAAATTGCACAACCCATCTCAAGTTTCACACTGAAGCAATTAAGAAACCAAGAAGAGGGTATAATAAACCCTGTTGCAAGAAAGGAAAATCTGCTTGGCTTTTATTTCTCTGCAGGCTTTATGGTACTCCTTAATAAAGTGACTGTGGACCAGGATTTTGTATTCCCTCTAGAGAGGAAAAATAAACATTAAGAATCCATTTCAGTAGTGGTATAATTGTGATAAACTTCATGAGATTTCAAATGGCTGTAGGAAAAATTCCTATCTGAACTGGTAGGGGATGAGCTAAATAACATTTTTTATCTAATTCCTATGTTTCTATTCACTTATGCCATTATTTCAAACCCACTGGATCTTTTGGAGAAGTTTGTAACTTTTCACTAAACTAGTATTTAAAAGCCAATTTTGATATTTCTCTAAAAATTGGACCACATACTTCAAAAACTTTTTTTTTTAATTAATTTGGTGCCTGTTGCAATATTCAGTGAAGTCATTGAGGGTATGTTTTGATAACTTCAATAGGCTGTGTGCCAGAATTTTGGGGAATAGGATGGACCCTATTATAAAGGTAATAGGTATTTTGATTGTGAACCAGGTTATGTAAAGTCTGACCGAATTAGTACTTGACTTAAATGTCTCCATTAAAGGAAGGGGATAGAACATAGCAAAAAGTTAGAAGTTCCCATTACAGTACTTCATTTGTACGATTGTGAATAGTATACATTAGTTCTATGAATTTTTGTTAATTCACTAAAAAAATCTGACTGTAAAATAACTGACTTATGCATGAGAATTTTGTGCCTCAAAATATATCAAAATTATGTATGCATACAAATGAACACAAGATTCATTAAATGAAATTGTTCATTACACTGAATGAATTGAAGATACTTTTCCTCTTATGCAACATCTATATACTGTAATTCCTTATCTCTATTAACATTTAAATAGAATTACAGAGGAATTCGAGTAAATTTACCTGTGTGTCTCATGAAGGTTATTCAGTTGAATGCTGATAGACTCATGAGGTTTACATAAATAAATCAAAAGTAGAGATGGTCAAACCAGTTCAGGGAAAAAAGAACTGGCCGCAAATCCTAACAAATACCAAATCAAACGTGAAAGTTTAAGAGTCAGGGGTGGGGGGAAAAAACCAAATCCTTAGCTCATTTCAAGGTGTGTTCTGTCTCCTTCTCCAGCCACATCACAGTACCTCCAACATCTTTGCTGATATCTCAGGAAATCCATGGTAGGATTACAGTAAATTAGGTAGCCTCTTCTGATTTCTAATCTTATAAAGACAGATTCTGTCACCTCTTGCTTCAAGTAGTGTCTTTCATTTCATTGTGCAGTGAAGTAGTACTTAATGTGAGTCAAAGAATTGGCCCAGAATTACTTGGAATTCCAGGAGGAGCAGAGACCACACACATGTGGATAATACTTACCTAGGGGAGCCCAATGGAGCAAATGCTCTGAAAAGAAGAACCCAGACATCTTGCATTCAGCAGAGACCACCATACTTGCAAAGAACTAATGAAAGGAATATCAGCAAAGACAAAGAACATGTTCTAAACTCAAGGAAATGAAAGTGGACTGGATCAGAGGAGGAGAAAAACTGAGCACAAAGAAGGAGAATCTCTACTTTGGATATATAGGGTAATTGGAGATTTTGTACCTCCCACTTTAATAGTGTCTGATCCTTAGATATTTTTGGCAACCAAATCTGCTTCTTTTTCTTTCCTAGAGCTCTGCTAAAGCACACTGACTGTCTCAAAATAATTAAAGGAGTCTTAAAGTTCTTTGAATTTAAAATAATTTATCTGGTAGATAAAATTGTGAATGAATGAATTCATAGTCTTTCTAGACTTTTCTTTCATGATCTAAATACATGTGCAGTCTTGTAACTCTAAACAATTTAAACTTGTGGAAAATAGGTCAGAGCACAATTTTCTAATGTAAATTAAGATGGTAATGATTATGGCGAGGTTGTGGGGGTACCTGGAGATGGTCTATATATCTTAATATAATGAAGAAAATGATCAAGACCTGGCTGATGACCACCTGCTAAAACATCACAATAGATTTAACCTTTTCTCCTACCTTCTCCCTCTGGGTGAAATCCTGGTATTATTGAAGTCCAATAACATCAGTGGAGCAAGGACTTCACTCTTCCTGTATTTGTCTCCTCTGAAGGTAAGCCCCTTGGAGTGGGGATGATGCCTTCTTTTGTTTTTGTGTAACACACATCGCAACCTGGCTGCCACCGGAAACAATTATTTGTATTGCACCAGTGCCTAAAGGTTCCAGTCCTAGGCACTGTATACATGCATTTAATGTCAAGGCTAGTGTAAAGGTTTGTGATGATGTAGTAGGAGAATGGTAGTTAAGAGAAAATGGAGAGTCTGATTTCTCTGGTGGCTAAAAAAAGAGGTGGTTGCTTTTAAAATCACCTAGGGAAAGCTTTACTTCCTGATGAAAGAAATGGTGGGGGGGGGGGAAGGTAAAAGCAATGTTGTCTTTATGTAATATATTCCTTTAGCATATGTACCATTATATACAAGTCTATTTAGGGTTGCCATCTACTTTATAAAGCTTAATAGACAAAAAATCTTTTAGCTTTCTTACTGCATCCATGATAAAGGGGGTATTCCATTAAGGCTGAAAAATCCCACTACTTATATTGGTCCTGTCTACACTACTAGCCTCTTTCTCATGAAAGTTCTAATTGTTGCTAACACTGATACAGCTGCAAGATTGGTAGCCACAGGCATATCTACCTCTGTGTCATCTAGACCTTCTCCAAGCAAGAATAATCAACAAGGTGCTAAAATCTCTGGAATCTGCAGCAGCCTTGTCTGTACTAAAGCCTAGTCTATATCACATGGTTAAGTTGTTATAAGCTGCCTCACAATGACTTAGTTGTGGAAGTGTCTTCACTTAAATTTGGCTCCCACTAATGTAAGTGTCTCTGTAGCACCAGCTCCTTGAGCAGCGTAGATTCATGATGGATGTAATTAGGTTCATGCAGAGTCAGTATAGACACTGCATTGCTTATGTAGACTGTTACTGGTCTACAGAAACTGTCCCTCAGTGCCCCACACTGACATTACAATTAGTACAAGCACTTGTGGTGAGGATGTGCACTGCTGGCACAAGGAGCCATGTGGGCATACACAAGCAATTAAATAACTGTATGCCTACATAATTTAGGTCGACATAATTCTCATAGACTCCTAGAGTTTAAGGTCAGAAGGGACCATTGTGATAATCTAATCTGACCTCCTGCACATCGCAGGCCAGAGAACTAAACCAATCCACTCCTGTAATAGACCTCTAGCTCTGATTGAGTTACTGAAGTCCTCAAATCATTGTTTAAAGACTTCACCAATCTTAAAGAGAATTCACCTTTTACACTAGTTCAAACCTGCAAGTGACCCATGCTACATGCAGCAGAGTAAGGTGACCCAGGGGGAAATTCCTTCTCATCCTCAAATATGGCAATCAGTGAGCCCCTATGTATGTGAGCAAGACCCACCAGGCAGATACCTGGGAAAGAATTCTCTGTAGTAACTCAGAGCCCTCCCCATCTAGTGTCTACTCTTCAGTTGTTGAGAATTTTTGCTATTGGCAGTCACCCGTGGGCCACATGCCATTATAGGCAGTCCCATCATACTATCCTCTCCATAAATGTATCAATTTCAGGCTTGAACCCAGTTGGTTTTTTTTCCACCATTGCATCCATTGGAAGGCTCTTCCAAAATTTCACTCCTCTGATGGTTAGAAACCTTCACCTAATTTCGAGCCTAAACTTGTTGATGGCCAGTTTATATCCATTTGATCTTGTGTCCAAAATGGTGCTTAACTCAACTCCTCTCCTTGTCTGGTATTTATCCCTCTGATGCATTTATAAGAGTAATCATACCTACTGTCACCCTTCTTTATGTTAGGCTAAACAAGACACGCTCTTTGAGTCTCCGTATAAGGTAGGTTTTCCATTTCTCAGATCATACAGTAGCCCTTCTCTGCACTTGTTCCAGTTTGAATTAGTTTTTCTTAAATACTGGACACCATAATTGAACAGTGATTTCCAATTAAGATGTCACCAGTGCCTTGTATAATAGTACGAACAACTTCCCAATCTCTACTGGAAATACCTCACCTGAGGCATCCTAGGATTGCATTAGCTTTTTTCACAGCTGAATCACACTATCTCAGGATCATCCTGTGATCAACCAACACTCGCAGGCCTTTCTCCTCCTCTGTCACTTCCAACTGATAAATCCCTAGCTTATAGCAAAAATTCTTCTTGTTAGTCCCTAAATACATGACCTTGCACTTTGCACTATTAAATTTCATCCCATTTTTATTATTCTAGTTTACATGGTCATCCAGATCTTCTTGTATGATATTATGGTCCTCCTCTATATTGGCTGTACCTCACAACTTTGTGTCCTCCGCAAATTTTATTAGCGCACATCCACTTTTTGTGCTAAGATCAGTAATAAAAATATTAAATAAGATTGGTCCCAAGACTGATCCCTGAGGAACTCTACTAGTAACCTCCCTCCAGCCTGACAGGTCACCTTTCAGTGTGACCTATTGTAGTGTCCCCTTTAACCAGTTTCTTATCCACCTTTCAATTCCCATATTAATCCCCATCTTCTCCAATTTAACTATTAATTTGCCATGTGGAATGTATCAAATGCCTTACTGAAATCCAAGTGGATTAGATCTATTGCATTTCCTTTGTCAAAAAGACAGTTATTTTCTCAAAGAAGGAGAATCAGGTTGGCCTGGCACGAATGACCTTTTGTAAAATCATGTATTTTATCCCAATTACTGATCACCTCTATGCCTTTAACTACTTTCTCTTCCAAAATTTGTTCCAGCATACAGTTGAGGTCAAACTAACAGACCTGTAGTTTCCTGGATCACATTTTTACCCCTTTCTTAAAAATAGGAAGTAGATAAGCAATTTTCCAGACATAGAGTATGACTCCTGAGTTTACAGATTAATTAAAAATTCTTCATTTTGGACGTGCAGTTTCATGTGCCAATTCCTTTTAATACTCTTGGCTAGGGCCTCTCTGGGCCTCCTGATTTGGTCCCATTAAGCTGTTTGAGTTTGACTTCCACCTTGGGTGTGGTAATTAGCCAGTCTGTCACTACCCCTAAGCTCTTCATTAGCCTCATTAAAAACTGAGGAAAATTTTTTATTTCTCTGTTGAGCCATCCCTGGATAATCTTTAATCTCCTCCTCTTCCACTTTTTATATGGTTTTAGAATCTTTTACTCTTCTTTTTAATTCCCTTTGCAAAGTCCAACTCCGCTTAGCTGTTGGCAATTCTCACTTTATTCCTACACTTTCCGATCTCCAAGAGGTAACTGTCTTTGTTGATCCATCCCATCTTCCATTCCCTGTACGCTTTCTGCTTTCACTCATGCACCTGTTCGAAATGTTTACTTATCCAGCTTGGTCTGCAGCCCTTCTTTTATGACTTTTTTCCCCTTGTGGGGATACAGGCTTCAGATAGCATCTGCAGCTTTGACTTAAAGTAATTCCAAGCCTCCTCTGGATTCAGATCCTTGAGTTATTCAGTCCAGTTCACTTCCTTAATTCCCCCTTTTTTTTTAAGTTAGCCCTTTTGAAATCAAGTACCCTTGTTGCAGAACTATTTTTGTTTATCCTTCCATTTAACTTAATCTGAATTAGTTAATGATCAGTCAAAATAAAGTTATCCTCTACAACCAGCTCTTCTATGAGGTCCTCAATACTCGCCAATACCAAATCTAGGATTGCAACACCTCTTGCTGTTTCAGCAACTATTTGGTGAAGAAATCTGTCAGGTATCACATCCAGGAAAATCTGGGCCCTACTATTATTAGTAACACTTATCCTCCAATCTAAATCTGGGAAGTTAGTTTCCCATAATCACACAATTCCCAGTAGTATTTATTTAATTAAAAATATGAAATAGTAATAGACTTTAAGATCAGAAGGGACCATTATAATTGTCTATTCTGACCTCCTGCACAACGCAGGCCACAGAATCTCACCCACCCACTCCTGTAACAAACCCTTAACCTATGTCTGAGCCACTGAAGTCCTCAAATCATGGTTTAAAGACTTCAAGGTGCACAGAAATCCAGCAAGTGACCTGTGCCTCACCCTGCAGAGGAAGGCGAAAACCCCCAGGGCTCTGCCAATCTGCCCTGGAGGAAAATTCCTTCCTGACCCCAAATATGGTGATCAGCTAAACCCTGAGCATGTGGACAAGACTCATCAGCCAGACACCAGGAAAGAATTCTCTGTAGTAACTCAGATCCTAGCCCCTCTAACATCCCATCACAGACCATTGGGCATATTTACTGCTAATAGTCAAAGATCAATTAATTGCCAAAATTAGGCTATTCCATCATACCTCCCCTCTATAAACTTATCTAGATTAGTCTTGAAGCAGATACGTCTTTTGCCCCCACTACTCCCTTTGGAAGGCTGTTCCAGAACTTCACACCTCTGATGGTTTCTAACCATCAAATTTCAAGTTTAAACTTCCTGATGGCCAGTTTATATCCATTTGTTCTTGTGTCCACATTGGTACGGAGCTTAAATAATTCCTCTCCTTCCCTGGTATTTATCCCTCTGATATATTTGTAGAGAGCAATCATTTCTCCCCTCATCCTTCTTTTGGTTAGGCTAAACAAGCCAAGCTCTTTGAGTCTCCTTTCATAAGATAGGTTTTCCATTCCTTGGATCATCCCAGTAGCCCTTCTCTGTACCTGTTCCAGTTTGAATTCATCCTTCTTAAACTGAAAGACCAGAACTGCACACAATATTCCAGATGAGGTTTCACCAGTGCCTTGTACAACGGTACTAACACCTCCTTATCTCTACTAGAAATACCTCGCCTAATGCATCCCAAGACTGCATTCACTTTTTTCACGGCCATATCACATTGGCAGCCCATAGTCATCCTGTGATCAACCAATACTCCAAGGTCCTTCTTCTCCTCTGTTACTTCTAACTGATGAGTCCCCAGCTCATAGCAAAAATTCTTGTTATTAATCTCTAAATGCATGACCTTGCACTTTTCACTATTAAAATTTCATCCTATAAATAGGTCTCTCTCCATATTCAGCTCTGATCCTGGTGGTCTACAGCACACCCCAGCACTATATAAAGGGATCCTCTAGTAGCTTTCTTCCCTAAAGTGATTTTGGCCCAAACAGACTCTTTTATCCATTCCATCACTTCTAATTCCTTTACGTTCTATTTTATCATTAATGTACACTGTTACTCCATTACCTTTATCTTTATTTCTGTCTTTGCTGAACAGCACATAGCCTTCAATACCTGTGTTCCAGTCATCACTACTGTTCCAGCATGTTTGTTGTCTTTATAATATATAGTTTCAATTCTTGCACAGTAGTTCTAGTTCCATTTTTTTTTTACCCAGGCCCCTTGAACTGGTGTGAAATCATCTTAACTGTTGCTGTTTGACTTCTCTCACATTCCTTGCCTGATTGGATACAGTCATTTTACAACCAGCATCATCTATCTGACTAGTATGAGCACTATTATTCCTCTTAATGTCCATTCTCCTACTTATTACTGTTCTTTTCTCCATTCCTCTATCATTTCTTACTTGATTTTCCTCCCTCTCAATGTACTCTAGTCTGTAGTATAGACATGTCCTAGATCTCTCACCGCTGGTGAAGCTGTATCAGCAATAGCAATAGTGAGACATTAATATACTCCCAATAGTATTTTTGCCTGAATAAAGGGTGTAAGACTAAGATTATTTTTGTACTTTCGTGTGAGCCACAAATAACAATCAAAAGCTCAACTCCATTGTTCCTGTGAAAGTAAAGGCTTTGGGGTCAGCAGAGAGGAGCAAAAGAGAGAGTTTTGTAACTTGATGCCCAGCCCTATCATTATAGAAACATAGTGAAATCTTAAATTGCCCTTTTTGCATTTACCTTGTATCCTGCAGAGTGTACTTTACAATTAGTGCATATAAATCTGTTGTTTACAGCATGCCACTTTGCCTTGCAGGTTCATAACATCTAATTTTAAGCCATTATTCTTTTGCTTTTCCTCATCTCATATTAAATAAACAAAGTAAATATAATTTCTACAAGTACATAAGACACTTAATTAGAATATAAGCTACTCTTGTAAATCTCCAACTACCTTACTGTATTTTAAACATTTATGATACAAATAGGTTTCATAGCTATATAAATTGGGAATTAAACTGTAATCTAAGCATACAGAAGGTTAGCATAAACTATGTAAAGCAATTACTGAACAGTACACATCTAATGTATTTACAACTTGGTTCCTAGTATTTATTTTATCTCAAATGGAAACTACTTAAATACTTTAGAAATTTATCTTTTTGGTGTTTTTAGGAGAATAATGTACTTCTATGATCATCTCAGGATAGAGGAATATGTGTACAAACCCATGTAATGAAAATAAACAGAATTATTGATCTAAAAACTACAGGCTCCTAGATCAGGTTCTATAATGTTTGTAAAGATTACATACTCAGACTCTAAAGAAGTTATAAAATGTGCCAGAGTGACAATAACAAGACTGGTTACTTAAACCAGCTGTGTTATTGACAGGCTGAATGGGTTGTGGAGACATGGTTTGGAGAAGCACTTTTTGCTATACATGACTGTTGTTCAGAGCAGCTCATTTTAGAACATACAAGAGAAGAGGTTAGTCACCCAAAGACCCATTTACACTATTAAACATACCATTCTAGAAGATAGTATAAGAACACAACATTCCCCCCAACTATATTATATGATGGATTTGTTTTGCCCATATTGTCTAGATTTGCTTTGGTGATGGCAAGACAAAATACTGGTTCAGGGCTGTGGGCTTACTCTAATACTCCCTTCGTTGCTAACATAGTGAAGAAACAGGAGGATATATATTAGAGGGGAAAGGCTAGCGTAGATATAAGTGTGACTGAAATGTGTTAGCAAGGAAGTGGTTGTATTATGTTTCTAGCAGTTTACTAAATCGGTTTGGGCAGGAATGTTTTTGTCTGAAATCTGTTAGAAACATTAGAAATGATACTGTAGGGCCATCTAGAGAACTAGGGTGAAATCCTAGCTCCCTGTAGTCAATGGGAGTACCACAGTCTATGGCACAAGACATGATAACGTAATCCTCAGAATAAAATCCTTGTCCAGATTAGGCTAGGAAATCATGCTGGGACCTTGTAAAGCCCTATCTGTTTACTCTGTGAATCTGCACTGTTGCTGAAAATGAGTATCAGCGGTTCCCTCTGAACTGTACTTGAAAATGGCTACATTGCTAGTGGAGAAGGGACAAAGCTATTTTCAGTATAAATTCAGAAAGATTTAGAAAGACTTGATGGAACTGAGGCTTAATCAGATTTTTTTGAAATGGTATTAGAACAGTTGAATGGTATTAAAACAGTTTCTTTTAGTATAGTTCCTAAGTTGTTTTCAACCCAAAATCATGCAGAACTTGTCTGGGTTTTTTTTGTTTGTTACAAATTTGAAATGCAGAACAGTTTAACTGAAAGCTTCATTAAGACTCATGAATCTTTCTTGACGTCCTCTGTTATTAGCCGTCCTTCCCTGCTAAGTAGAAGAACTTAAACTTTCTTTTATCTTTCTCTTGTTCCTAATGTATTTCAAAACACCTTTCTTACTGACTTTTATGTCCCTTGCAAAGTGTAACTCTTTTCTTTTTTATTTATTTTTTTTTTTTTTGCCTTGCCCTTTCCAGCTTGGTCCCTACATGCCTTGTGCTACTCTTTTGTACTTAGGAATTGGTTCTTGTTTCCACTTTTTTTGTAGGATTTTCACTTGATTTTTCAGGTCATTAAAGAGCTCCTAATGGAGCCAAGTTGACCGTTCAGTGTTCTTCCTATCTTTCCTTTTCATTAGGATCGTTTGCTGTTACACTTTTAATAGTGTTTCTTTGAGGTAATTGCCAGTTTGTCTGAACTCTGTTTTCCCTTAGATTTTCTTCCTATCAGTTTCTGAATTTGTTAAAGTCTGCTTTTCTTGAAGTTCAGTGTCCTTATTCTGCTGCTTTTACTCCTGCCTCTACTTAGAATAATGAAATCCATTATTTCATGATCATTTGCATCCACATTGCTTTCAGGAGTTGCAATCAAGTCTTCCTTGTTAATCAAAATCAAGTCTAAAATGGCTGTGCCCCTGGCTACTTCCTCCACCTTCTGAAACAAAAACTTGTCCTCAGTACGTTCCAAGAAATTATTGGAAATTTGTGTTTTTGCTGAATTACTTTCCCAACAGATATCTGGGAATTTAAAGTCCCCCATTACTAACATGTCTTTTGTTTTGGTTATTACTTATATTTGTTCTGCTTCTTTCTCCTTTTGAATAGGTAGTCCACAGTAAACCCCTACCATGACATCACCCATATTTTCTTTTCCCTTTTTAACTTCATTCAGACTTTTAATTGTTCTGCCCCCAACCTCCTTCTGGACCTCAGAACAGGTGCATATAGAACAAATGCATTAATACATCAAGAACATATACAACACCTCTTCTCCTTTCCCCTGCCTGCCTCAGCTGAACAAGCTTTACCCCTCTATACCAATATTCCAGTCATGAGACTAATCCCACCAACTCTCTGATGCTTAGTTAGCTTCTGGACTAATACTTCCATTTTTTTCCTGTTTATTTCCCCTCCTGCTTGCATTGTGCATAGGTATCTCAGATGTTGCCCAGATCCCCTCACTACTTTTTCCCTGGCTTCTTCTATGCAGGGGACTGGACTAGATGATCTCTTGATGTCCCTTACAGTCCCATGATTCTATGATCCTAATGTAATTTTCCATTCCTCGTCCTCGCAACATTTAGTCCTCTGTTAAGGTCACCATTTTTTTAAATACATTTTTATATGTGGGCTTTTGTCACCTGCCTCCTTTGAATCTTGTTGAAAGCCCTGCTCACAAGGTGGTTGAGTTAGAGTGGACAAGTTGATGTTAGATTTTTCTGATCAGGCTACAGTCCATTGGCACCACTGAAATAGAGAAACTACGCTGGTGTAGGAGAATTCTGCTGATGCATCTGCCCGGCAACCAGAACGCTTTCCCTTCTGCCTCCACCTCTAACATAGGAGATATGGCAGAGTTACACTGTGCCAATCCTCTACTGTCATAGTCTGTTAAGAACCCCGAGACAAGGGATCAAACATAGTTAGGTGGCAGCAAACCTAAGATGTGCTGTGTCAGGCACTCAAAATTAGGAACCAGCTCTGATATTTTCACACCTCCTTTCTCTCCTGCACCAAAGGAAGGTTGTTTCCAAACAGTATACAGCTAGACTGTGTGACCCTGAGCAATGGTGATTTTTAGACAGCAAGCATTGCAGCAGTGTGAGTAGATTTTGCCCAATCTAACATTTCAGGTTTGAGGGATTTATTAATAAGTAAAATTGTGCTGTGCCTCTGCCCCCTTTGATATCACTGGCAAGCAATGAAAAGTTTCTCTTACTGAATCAGTTTCGTTTTCTTAATATTTATTGAATATTTTGCCTTGTATCATCTCCCTTTTAGTAGTTTTAGAGAGATTTTGGGTGAGATTTTTAACAAATCAGCCTCCCCTTGTTTTAGCCTCGCTATTATATGCAGGTACCGGTATGGTCACCTAAGCATTGCAATGCTTAGCATCACATCACCTAAATTTTAGGCACCTAGAAAACCACAGGAATGACACTGCAATCCAGAAAGTCTGAGTTAGGCTCCTAGAATCCTGATACAATGCTTCGGGAGAGACAGGTGCCTCAGAGTATGATCTCCAAAAACCACCAAACTAGGCAGGGAGCTCTCTAAGCTAGCCAATGGAAGATTCAGTGAGATGGGTGCATGCCCCTCTCTTGGAGTTCTGCACCTAGAAAGAGGGAGCAGTTCATGTGCTCAAGATTTCGAACATAGGTGCCTAGGGAACTTTTACTACAAAATCTTAGACACTGAGAGAATATAGGTGCCTACAAACTTAGGTGACAACAGAGTGGGGGTTTTGTGGATTGCATGGGTGCCTAAAATGTTATCTAAGTACCTTTTTTGTGTGTCCCATCCTTAATTGTCTGCCTAATAGAGGTAGCTACCCCCTCACAAAAATAAATCTGATAAGCATTTAAACAAACTACCTGCATACATGTACATAGTACATATGTATAATTGTAGGCATAACAATGTGCCTCTAAGATAGAGGCCCAATAAAAGAAGGCTAGCTTTTAAAAGTCTGGCCCTTTTTCCTTCACTTTTGAACTTGATGTGGGTTTGTGTATTAACAGTAGCATGTGTTCTTGGTAAAACTAGACTGGAATTCAGTCTTGTAGTTAATGAGGTCAGTGTAAACCATTAACTGAACAATGTCCTTCTGTTTTAGCTGGCATTATGTGATGTTCTATATATGAATAAATATAGATATGGGCAGAAACTGCATTACTTTCCACTTTCTTTCACAAAGCATTGAACCTGAGCTCTAATCTCACTGGAGTGAAGCAATGGCCGAAAGTGGGGGGAAATATATGGTCTGGTTTTTATATTCTTTGTAATCTGGATCATGAACAATGAAATTATATCATCTATACACTTTTTCAGAGCATGTATAATGAAGATATTTTAATGCAATCAGGCCCCTCTTCAGTTTTCAATCTATCAGCCAAAAGAGAGGAGAACTTGTAGCTACAGATTTTGTAAATAAAGCAGTTTATAAAAAGTTTTGACTAGCTTTATATAGAGTATTTAATAATATTACTGTCCAATATAAAAACAAAATCCCATCCTGGGCTCAAGTCTCCAACATCAACATTAGAAAATAACCAATTAGACATCCCATAAATTCATTGTATCTCTCCCTGCTCAAAAAAACTAAAGAGGGAAACCATTCCCTGCTGCTGCTTTTGCTATAAGATTCTCCAACAGCAGACTGGGGGATAACAAAGCCCCAATGTTGTGAACTCCATTAAAAAAAAAATTGACAGGTGTATACATCCTCTATCAATGAGGCAGATATAATCCTCTCCACACCTGTTGGTTGCTCACCTCAAACTACTAACATTGTTTGTCTGATTCGGAGTGAGCTTCAGCCATCTAATTCTCAGCTGCACCCCAAACACTGGATAAAGCATTTAGCAAAACCTGCTGCATTGGATGAGACAGAAACTGATGCCCCTCACTGGCAGAAAAGGGGTTAAAAGCAGCCCTTGAGATACTGTGCTTGAGGCAGCCAATTAGAAAGGGACTGAGAGGAGCAGCTAGTCATGGCCCTGCAGGCTCATATAAGAAGGATTGCAGGGCACAGCAGAGTTGAGTAGCTCTCTGGAGCTCCCCGGAAGAAGACTAGGCTCCTAACAGGAGGAAGATGTGCCAACACCTGGAACAGTGCAGTGCTGCAAGCGGGACTGCAGGAGCTAGAGAGCTCCTGGTTGGCTGGTAGAGCCTTCAGGCTGAGGCCTGAGGTAAGGGCAGAAGAGGGTGCTGGAGATCATGGGGAGCAGCCCAGGGAAAATGAACCACAGTTGCCACTGACAGAAGTGTCTGGACAGAGATTGCAGGTCCCTCGGAAGGGGAGACCACAGTGTGGCACAGCCAGAGGGCAGTGTCACTGAACAGGATACCTCAATCCTGGGAGTGGCATGGGTCCTGGAATAAAAGTGATGGTGGTGAGGCACAACTAGAGGAGAGCACCCTGGCGAGCAGAGCTAATTCCTGTGACAGCTGCTAGGAGGCAACAATGTGGTTAGCTGCACACTGCCACAGAGGGGAACAGAATTGGGTGTCATCTGCATGATTGTGGTGGGTACTAGAGCAGATGTTTGCTCAATAATCTCCCCAAATTCTTATACACATTGGACAGGAAGAACAAGATGGAACTCTGAAGATCCCCACATAGGGCTAGCTCCTCAAAGGTGACTTACGCTTACCATTACATCACCTAACATTACGTGTTCTGCCACCTAAAGCAATCCACAGCCCCTGCGTAGGCTCCCCAACTGCCTATTCCATTCATGAGGAGCATTAGGTTTCTAAGAATGGGATTCAGAAAAGTCACTGTGTTAAATGGGGAACCACCTAACAGAACCAATAGGAAATGCTGAGGAGAGGCTTAGGTTCCACCCATCAAAATGGAGTTAAGCAGCGAAGTCTGGGCTGGAGAGGAGGTATCATCCTCTGCTTGGGGTTCACAGCCATGATTCTTCTCCTGGAGTTAAGCGTCTAAGCCTTTTCTCACAAAAGAAGAGTGGTAGTGGCCACCACCCCATGCTTATAACCTCTAGCCCATTGGTTAACATGCTTCTCTAGAATGTTGGAGATTCAGACTAAAGTGCCCCCTCTGCCAAATGTTGAACATGGATTTAAACCCAGCTCTCCTGCCTCTCAGGTGAGTGCAATAACAACTGACTTATGGAGTATTCTGTACTTTCCTGTAAAAACTGTTCCATTTTGGCCTAATGACTATTAAGTATTTAATACAGAGAGAGTGAAAATGAGTGACTCTGACAATAGCCCATTGTAGGTGAGTGCCTTAAGCAATGTGGCAGACCCAAATCCATGCTCCAATGACTGACTGACTCTCTCTAATTAATTGGATGAGATTAAGGGACACAAACTTGAAATAAAAAGCTCTCTCCTAAAACAAACCACCTAGAGTAGAGTACCCTGGAACTGTCAAATCAGGACTAGAACCTGAGGAGTGCTGGTCATGAGCAGCTCTGTTAAAGTCAAGTTAATTTAAATCATTCTGATGAGAAGGGTTATTCCATTCTTCACTTGTTTCTTATGTATTTTTTTATTTGTTGAGAATGTGTACAAGTGGCATAATAGAATTCCCTTTGAATACCTTTTATTTAAGACACTTCTTTCAGGGCATTTCTTGGAGTCATATTACCTGTGATTATCAGTGCCTAAGTGTTCTGAATTTATTGCAGGGCAAACACAAGTGTGTTTGAATCACAGATCCAGACCCCCAGGAAAACATTGTTTCATTCCAAACCAAGCCAGAGATAGTACTACTGTTATGTTATTCTGGGAGTCCTTAAATATTCCAATTGCATTCTCTGAAAGAGCACTGAATGGATATGGTATCAAGGCATCTAGAAGGAAAGACGATGACAATATTTATATACTACTTTCTTTTCAAGGTACTTACTGACACACACAAGATCTAGGGAATGATTCTCCTGTGATTTATGTCAGCATGACTCCAATTGAGAAACTCCTGACTCAAGGCCTGAGTCAGATTTCTGACTCGTGGTGAACAGCTCTTTACTCCAAGAGTAGATCTATACATATTAGTGGGATATTTGGAGTAAGGTGCTATTAAATGCAAAGGTGACAGAGTTTGGCCCTTTATCTAGCTCAAGAGGAAAATTGGGCCTGGAGCCTTACATCCCACTGAGTTAGCATGTCTGAAATTAGCTATACTTTGTCAGTGACCCTTCATTTTAATTTATCGTGTTAATTCATTTTAAAAAGGCTCATGTGCCACTGGAATAGATATTCTGCTTAATTTTATTTCGAGAAAACATGTAGTAAACAAAACCCTATTAGAAACTGTTGTTTAGACTGATACTGACACAGCTGTATACAGACGAGTATGTTTCTAAACAAAAGGAGTTATTCAAATGAAGACTGGGTGCCTAGGCACCCAATCAGCTCATAAACTGATGGGGTTTGAAAGTAAGGTATTAAATGTTCATAGTAATAAATCATAAGCCATTTCTTGCAGTGTTACTAATAAAACTAATGTTTAGCATTTTAGCTACTAATAAAAAAACTTATCTTATAAATGATATATCAATTTTAAATCAGAAGGACTCTATACCCACATTCTTCCTGAAATGGCAGAAACTGCTTTTCAAAAGATAGCTTATGTCATGTGTTATTACATTACAGGCTTTATCTTAAATGCACAAATACAAAGATAATTAAAAGTAAGGATAGCATTTCATTATATTTGTTTTTCTGATAGTGACTTACACAAGTTCTAGAGTTTTAATTAGCTTAGTTTGCCTTGCACAGGAGCATGAGCTAATCAACTTATGACTTACTCCCTTTTCCTGAAATTCATAATAACAAAACTCCATCTGAAATGGAGAGGTCCAACTAATTAATGAAAGGGATAGTGTGTACAACTTTAGGTCTCTCACCAGATTATATAAATTGAGGAGAGAGAGTTCATTTGGTTTTCTAAAGCAGTCATTTCAAACCTCTGGTACATATATGAGCACTAGACTGTCATAAGTCTGGGCAGAGCTGCTTTAATAGTAACAAAAAGGATTTATAAATGCTAAGTTTGCTTTGGTTTGTGATTTGCTGGGTCACATTATCTGTTACTGACCAGTATTCAGAACCTGGAAAGGTATTTGTGAAAATACACATGAATCAGCAATGTTTTCATAAACATTAACACAAATATTTTTCCATCTTAAAATTCATGTCATCGGTGTATGGTTCACCTCATGTGACCAACCAAACAAATACTGGATTGTGAACTTTCAAACTGAAGAATTTTCAGATGATCAACAGTTTGGATCAATTATTCTCAGTTTATCTGGAAAATGCTGAACGATCAATACATGCGATGAAAATCACAATCAGTTTAAATGTTTTGCTAAACAAAAAGAAATTAATAGTATTCATAATAAAAAAAATCACGTCTTCTATTTTTTTTGGACTGATACAGTAGGCACCCAGTTCCCACCTTACAACACCCAATCTCATTCCCACTGACGTCAGTTTTTTTTTTCCTGTTGGCTTCAGTAGAAGTAGGATAGCACCCTTAATTCCAGGGCTCTAAGCTTGGACCTTGTGTGACACTGCTGCCCATCTCATTTTCTTTGTGACTACACAGTTTTCCAATACAGTTTGAACTTCCATACAGTAAAATAAGAGGTTGGTATAGCCCAGAAAATAGACTGGTACTGTGGTAAAGTGGCCTAAAATGGCTAAAATATTTTCTTTAGATACAGCATACAATCCATAAGGGGAAAAAACACCTTTGTTACCACAAAACAGGTGACAGGAGTTTAAGACTAGACTGAAGTTTTGCTCCTGACCCAGAGTAATAGGTGTTCCATGGCTGTTCCCCTCTAAGGGGAATGCTAAGTAGGAACTGTGGATCAGAGTCACAGCACCTTTTCTGATCCACTTTTATTTTGGAGGGCGATATACATTTCTTCATCCCCTGGGAGGGCGGGGGGCAGCTTAATCCCCATGTTGTGCCAGACCAGGTGGTAATTAGTGGCTAAGTGGGGGACAGCAGAGGCTCCATCATTCTGCTCACTGCCTGCACTTGTCACCCCCTTTCTTCTCCTTGTGCAAGCAGGAGAATATTGGATATATAGGCCCTGTTCCTCCTCCCCTGCAATCATCATCCAGGTAACCATGACAAGATCATCTGGAGGAAGTAGGGGAGCTCTTATTCCCGCATGCAGCTGTGTTAAAGCTAGTCAAAATGCAGGCCTCATTGTTTTTCTTACCACTATTCAATGTCCCAAACATCTGCTGTCTCAGATTTCACATTATTATAAAGAGTTGTGACACATTTTGGCAGTTTTATGCAGACAAAACTTTTGGAGACAAAACAGCACACAACTAAGACAAGAGTGGCCTTAAATTCTAATCTGAGAAAAGTTGTGCAGTATTTTGAAATGCAGAATGACAAGTAAAAAAGCTAGCACTCTTAAAAGTAATAACTGGAAGTCTTCACCTATCCCAGCATGGCTTGTTTAAGCCATTTGGATTCATTAAAAATTAACATGTTGAAGCTTTGTCTGGCCATTAAGGAAGCCTCCTCTTGCCTTAATTGCTGTATCATGTCAACTTCTGGTAGAAACAATTTCCAACCTTTGTGTGTTTCTGTGATCTTAGATGTGAATAGAGATACACAGTGAGCTAAAGGGAAATGTAGGTCTTATGTGGTTTCATAGCCAATTTTGATTTTTGGCCTGCTTCTATAATATTTATTATTGTACGCAGAGTCAAGATAAGCTCTACCCTGACATCTGGTGGAAAGAATGTCAGAGAGTGTATTTGCATAGGCACGCCTACCCTATCCCAGACTGCTGAGCTGTGGGACTGCTTGGTGACAAATGACTCACCCTCAGTTGGGTGGTACTTGCTAGACAAGGGACATGGGTTCCAAAACCCAGTGAATTGAGAGAGGCTGGGAACAGGTATCTGTGCCTGGTGGTGCAGTCGCCTTGTGGAGCCAGAAGCACCAGTTCCACCCCCTCCTCTCTCCACTGTGGAATGTCAGAGTTGATTTTTTTATTCCCTCAAGAATCTAAATACAGGTTACTGAGCTGAACTCACTTTGGGCTAATGGTGCACTAGCACTGGGGCTCCCCTACTAAGAGCTGAGGTCACTAATCACTAAAGAGCTGAAATTACTGAGCTGAGAGCACTGAGTACTGTGCTAACTAGTAGGGGAGCCTGGAGATATGCTGTGGAACAGAGCGGCTGGAGGAGTGGAGCAGTTTGTGGGGACGGCTGGAGCGGATCACGGGACAGCTGGTGGCAGCGGAGTGGCTGGCAGAGCGGAGTAGCTGTGGGACGGGTGGAGCGGCCCACAGAGCGAGCGGAGCTGAGCAGTTTGCAGAGAGAACTGGAGCAGCTCATGGAGCAGAGCAGCTGGTGGAGCGGAGCAGTTTCTGAGGACGGCTGGAGGAGCAGAGTGGAGCAGCTGGTAAAGCGGAGCAGTTCGTGGAGAAGGCGGAAGCAGAACCCATGGAGAGGCAGGGCAGTTGGCCCCGGACCACGTAAGGTGCCCCTTTCTACCCAGGCTGGGGGGAGGGACCTCTACAGATAAACTCTCGAACTCTGGGGTGGCATTGACCAGAGACTTTTGGGTTGTTGGACTTTGGGGTGATTGGACTTAAAACCCTAAGGGGAAAAAGGACAGTGCCAAACATACTTGGAGGTGGGCTTTTGTTTATGGTTTGTGTTATAACCCTATTTGTGGTGTTTCTCCAATGGGATGCCACATTGATTCCTTCCTTTATTAAAAAGATTTTGCTACACTCAGACTCTGTGCTTGTGAGAGGGGAAGTATTGCCTCCTAGAGGCGCCCAGGGGGGTGTGGTATGTGAGTGTCCCAGGTCACTGGGTGGGGGCTCGAGCCGGTTATGCATTGTGTTACTGAAACGGAACCCCTGGATACTGAACCCGGCCCTTGTTGCTGCCAACTCAGAGGGGCAGAAGGGTTACATTATTTTTGTCTGAGTCGCCCTCTAGCTGTGTGAAACCTGTTTCTCATTTGAAGGCAGCTAGTAGTTGGGATCTGTTTTTATGATTGAATTCATTAAGAAGCTCCTCTTCATTAGTATAATTATGGAAATATAGCTTGTGTTTTTTTAAGATATTTCTTTCTCATAATCTTTTTTTTCTACTATAAGGTTGTTCTTCTAAAATACCACTGTATAAAGTACAAATTGAAAATAAGTATCTGATCTGTTAATTAATTATTTATTTGTATGGTAGCATTTAGGGGGCACAACTGAGACTGAAGTCCTACTGTAGTAGGTAGTATTCATATATAAAGTGAGAAATAATCCATGCCCTGAAGAGTTTACAGTCTAAATCAGTGGTTCTCATACTGGGGGTCAGGACCCCTCAGAGGGTCAGGAGGTTATTACATGGGGGGTTGCGAGCTGTCAGTCTCCACCTCAAAGCCCACTTTTCCTCCAGCATTTATAATGGTGTTAAATATATACAAAAGTATTTTTAATGTATAAAGGTGGTCGCGCTCAGAGGCTTGCTATGTGAAAGGTCACCATTTCAAAAGTCTGAGAACCCTTGGTTAAATAGACCAAACCAAAAAAGGATTGGAGGACAAGTGGAGGTATGGAGAGGTGATCTGAGTTGGCTAGAGTTATATAGCAGGTCAATTGCAGAGCCAGTAAGAGAACCCAGATTGCTTTCTTTGCCCTGTCCATTAGATTACATTGCTCACACTGCTAGCTAGAAGAAGGGCATTCCTAGACCTCATTGTTCTATATCAGTAGTACCTCATTGCCTCACAGCGATTCAGTTGCTAGGAGATGCAGTGTGTGGTTAATGGCTTTAAGAAACACCCAAACTAGCAGATTTTTTTTTCAAATAATAGCACCCATCTCCCATCATTTTAGTGGCATACTTGCTGAGCACAATTTACAACACAATCTTTTACTTATTTTCTGTTATAAACCAGGAGCATATTATGGAAAACATATAGGCAAAATCCTTTTTTCTACTGTACTATATTTACTGCCCTTTCATTGAGAACTATGAGTCAATGAACTTCCCCTCATTTCCCAATGAAGGAGGAAAAAACAATAATAGAAAATGTGGAAATAGCATAAGTGTTAAAAGACTTTTTTTCTCTCCAAAAAGATTAGTAGTGATTAGATATCCAACATAGTGAATGTCAGTGAAAAAGAGGGCAGATCAGAGGCTAAAATAGGGAAAGAATACGTTTTTTAAATTACTTAGACAAATTAGATGTCTTCAAGTCACAAGGGCCTGATGAAATAAACCCTAGAATACTCAAGGAGCTGACTGAGGAAAGATCAGAGCCATTAGTGATTATCTTTGAAAAGTAATGCAAGACAGGAGAGATTCCAGAGGAATGGAAAACATAGTGCCAATCTATAAAAGAGAAATAAAACAACCCAGGGAATTAGCCCAGACAGTTTAACGTCAGTACCCGGAAAGATAATGGAGCAAATAATTAAACAATCAATTTGCATACATATTAGGGTATGTCTACACTACGAAATTAGGTCGAATTTATAGAAGTTGGTTCTTTAGAAATCATTTTTATACAGTTGATTGTGTGTGTACCCACAAAAAAATGCTTTAAAAGTGCATTAAGTCAGCGGACTGCGTCCACAGTACCAAAGCTAGTGTTGACTTTAGGAGCGTTGCACTGTGGGTAGCTATCCCACAGTTCCTGCAGTCTCCACCGCCACCTCTCCTCACGTTCATATTGTGCTTTCCTGCACTCTGACATTGTCTGCCTCCACACATTCTGCTGTGCTCTGTCAGTGTGGGGGGACACAGGAGCTCAAAGAACATTTCATCCCAAATATGTTTTTTTTCACCTCCTAATCTTCACTAGCCTCTGCGAAGGAGAAACATTTGTAGCTGGTGGAGGAAAAGGGAGAGTGGTAGTTAAAAAGACACATTTTAGAGAAAAATGAGTACACTCTTTCACATTACACCTTGCTGTTCACATTACACAGTACATGTTTTTGTTACAAGGTCGCATTTTGCCTCTTGTATTGAGGGCCTGCTGGTTGAGAGATCACTCACGCTTCACTCCTCCCCCACACTGCCTTGCTAACAGCAGAGAACATTTCTGTTCGGCCACAGCCGAGCAGGAACGGGCACCTCTGAATGTCGCCTTAATAAAGTACCCTATTTCAACCAGGTGACTATGAATGATATCACTCTCCTGAGGATAGCACAGAGAGATAAAGAGCGGAAGTTGTTTGAATGCCAGGAAACACCGGGACAATACACTGCCATGCTTTGTTATGCAATGATTTCCAACTATGTGCTACTGGCCTGGCATGGTAAAGTGTCTTACCATGGCAGGCGGAATAAGGCCGCCCTCCCCAGAAACCTTTTGCAAAGGCTTTGGGAGTACATCCAGGAAAGCTTTAGGGAGATGTCCCTGGAGGATTTCTGCTCCATCCCCATACACATTAACAGACTTTTCCAGTAGCTATACTGGCCATGAATGCCAGGGCAAATTAATCATTAAACATGCTTGTTTTTAAACCATGTGTAATATTTACAAAGGTACATTCACCAGAGGTCCCTTCTATGCCTTCAGTGTATGGAAACACGCCTTGGGTGGGTCCGGGGATCACTGGCTCCAGCTCCAGGGTGAGAAACATATCTTGGCTGTTGGGGAAACTGGTTTCTCTGCATCCTTGCTGTGAGCTATCTTCTTCGTTCCACAAACCTGCTTCCATGTTGCGTGATTCTCCATTGATGGTGTCAAAGCACAGGGTTGAGGTAGTGGTGGCTTCACTCCCTAGCATGGCATGCAGCTCATCATAGAAGCAGCATGATCGGGCAAGGGCAGCTCCAGGCCCCAATATGCCAAGCACGTGCTTGGAGTGGCATGCCGCAGGGGGTGCTCTGCCGGTCGCTGGGAGGGCGGCAGGCAGACAGCCTTCGGCAGCATGCTTGCGGAGGGTCCACTGGTCCTGCAGCTCTGGTAGACCTCCCGCAGGTGTACCTGCAGAGGATCCGCTGCTCCCACGGCATGCCTGCGGGAGGTCCACCAGAGCCACGGGACTGGTGACCGGCAAAGTGCCCCCCGCGGCATGCCACCGTGCTTGGGGTGGTGAAATGTCTAGAGCCACCTCTGTGTTCAGGGCTCTGATCCAGAGCGGACTTTCGCCTCTGTGTTTTTGGTAGGCTTGCCTGAGTTCCTTAATTTTCACGTGGCACTGCTGTGCATCTCTGTTATGGCCTCTGTCCTTCATGCCCTCTGAGACATTTTCTAATGTGTTGGCATTTTGTTTACTGGAACGGAGTTCAACTAGCATGGATTCATCTTCTCATATGGCAAGCAGATCCTGTACCTCCCGTTCGGTCCATGCTGGAGCTCTTTTGCGATCCTGGGACTCTGTCATGGTCACCTCTGTTGATGAGATCTGCATTCACCTGCAGATCACCACACTGGCCAAACAAGAAATGAGATTCAAAAGTTTCCAGGCCTTTTCCTGTCTACCTGGCCAGTGCATCTGAGTTGAGAGCGCTGTCCAGAGCAGTCACAATGGAGCACTCTGGAATAGCTCCCGGAGGCCAATACCGTCGAATTGCGTCCACACTACCCCAAATTCGACCCTGCAAGGCCGATTTTCAGTGCTAATCCCCTCATCAGAGGTGAAATAAAGAAATCAGTTTAAAGAGCTCTTTAAGTTTAAAAAAAAAAAAAAAAAAAAAAAGAGGGGGGGGGGCTTTGTCATGTGAACAGGTCCAGGCTTAAATCAAGGTAACGCTGCTAAATTCAGCCTAAAATCGTAGTGTAGACCAGGCAAGTAAACAAACCAGCCTGGCCCGCCAGGGGCTTTCCCTGCACAAATGACATCTCAAGTTTGGGAAAAACTTCTCTAAATGAGTAGAATATGTAATAATTATATTAAAATATATTATTGGTTTCTGATATGTTATAGGCTTGAAGTTATCTAACTGGCATTTTATTATTTTGTTACTTCTTCCTGAACAGTAGGAGAGAGTGATTCAGGTCTTAGATTCAAATAATATGCCTACTTGACAATTGGCTTCATTGAGGCTGTTATAAATATGCTTTAAATTATGGAAAATGAACAAAAAGCCTTAATTACAGGGCACAAATATAAATTAAATATGACATTAATGATATAACCAGAAAACCTGCTCAAAATTCCATCCCTGTTTTTTTTAGCACTGTTCACATGGGCTCAGGGATTTCTAAACTAGTGAAAATTCAGCAATACTTATTTAGATCACTGTATAATGTGGCTGAAAGTATTTCAAAAATATGTTTTCATTGAAGGTTCTTTGTCATTGTTGTTGATGCTTTTTGTTTGTTTGTTTCCTTTTCATGTTTTAGCCAAGGTTTGACAACAATAAACAGCCATCTGTTCCCAAAAATATTATGACCACTGTATTGTAAAATCTTCTCTATGCAAGAAATAATGATACTTTCAGCCTCAGAAATGCACTTTAACATTATTCTTTCTTCTCTTGAATCATCGCTTTTAAAATAAATGAACTCAGAAAGCAGATGGCTTTTCTTCAGTGTCTTTTAAGCATGTTATTACTTTAATAAAAGGGTTCTCAAACTGTGGGTTGGAACCCGAAAGTCGGTCATGACCCCATTTTAATAGGGTTGCCAAGGCTAGCATTAGACTGGCTGGGGGCTGAAGCCCGAGTCCCACTACCTGAGACTCTGGTTACATGTCCCCTGCCCAGGGCTGAAGTCCTTGGATTTCGGCTTTGACCACCCCACCTGGGGCAGTGGGGATTGGGCTTTGGGCCCTCCAACCTTGGGTGGCAACTTCAGGCTTCGGTCCCCACTCCTGATGTAATGTAGCAATTTTTGTTGTCAGAAAGTGGTCACAGTGAAATGAAGTTTGAGAACCCCTGCTTTAATATATTCCTCTCCCCCTCCCCCATGTCTGTCTCTTTTTCCACAAATAGTTTTAATAAATAGTACATTAAAGGATAATTTTCAAATGGTTCCCAGCCTGGTTTGCATTTGTATGACTACAGACTTGGAGGTGCAAACTTTTTTGCACACTGTGCTTATGACTGATCACGTGACAGAATTTACTAGCACATGTGAAATTTGTCATCTGTGAGTGTATGTGATAGAAATGCATGTGCAATTTTTATGTGCACAGAGATAGAAACTTTGAAAACATGGCCAAGTTGTGGAAAGATGAGGTTCTATCATGGATTGATGTTTTGTTCTCTCTCCCTTCATAGTGTATATACATGATATGCACTGTAAATTTTCTTTACAGTGGATTTTGCACATATTTTCTTTCTTAGATTATGCTGATGGACTCTATCTGGCTGCCATTACTAGTATAATAGGAAAAATCTTTCCAAGGTCAGGATTACCCCATCTCTTCAATTGTGTTGTTGTTTTTTTCTCTCTCTCTCCTGAGCATTTAAGAGAACCTCTCTCTCTTTTTTTAAAATGTCACATTATTAATCAAAATTTTGAAGGTGGTCACCCCTCTGTTTGATTATTTTGGTTTTGAATATAATATACATTATAGGAACTCAATCCTGCAAGACAGTCTGTCTCTGATCCAGCAGAGCACTTATGCACATGCTCAACTTTAAGCTCAAAAATTGTCCCATTGAAGTCAATAGACTTACTCAGAAGCTTAAAGTTAAGCAAGCTCTTTGCTGAATTGGAGCCAGAACATGCAATACCTTGCAGGACTAGCATTTCAACACTTAATAAAAAGGCACTACCCTAGTTGTTAGAATCCCGTGAAAATAATGATCCATTGTATGACAATAATAGTTTGCTAAAGTCTGGGCATCTTTTTCCTATATTCTGCATTAGTTGTCTCAATTGTCTTCCTTTACCTAATACCATGTAGGATTTTGAGACTGAATTCATATTGTCCACTGCTTTGGAATCTCAGAGTGGAGCTATTTCTTTGCACTATGCGTTTTAGGCTTGTATAATGTAAGAACAGGTAACTTTTTCTCCTTCACGTAATTTTAATCTGAGCTCCGTTTCCTATTTCCCAGCAAAACAATCAAAAAATATGGAAAAAAAAACAACTTTATGGGCTAGATCTTGACTTAAATCATGTGCTTATAAAACTGAGTAAGAAAATGTAAAAACTTATCTTGCTCCCCTGAAGTTGGATCCAGGTGCATAAGAATAAGCAGGACTATAAGATGCTAATGTCCTCCCTAGAGCAGCTGTGGAGGGCAATGGTGCAGGGAATAGGCAGAGACTTAGCTTCACTCTCTCTACTCACTGGTATAGATCAGGAATCAATTACTGTGCCATGGTAACAATGAGGGGATAGGGGAGGAATTGTGACTTAAGGTATGTGTCTGAGGCGCTGTGCTTCCAAGGGGTTACTCTTTGGTTAGTCCAGTTAATGCATCACATCCTTTTCAGGGCTGTGCCTAAAGTCAGACTCTAGCCCCAAATAAAGGACTCAATTATACATTTATCTTTATTTTAACTGGAACTAGCAAGATAACCATATTCTTAACCTTACCATAAAATATTTGTAAACACTGCAAAGCTGTAAATCTGTCTAAATATAAAGTGTTGTATGATAATTTACTAACTACTTAAGTGCAATTCTAAATGGTTTTCAAATGTTAGGACTGTGCAGGATTCTGAAACCTGATTTGGATTGACTCTACCAGAAGTCTCCAGCATAGGTCAGTGTAATATAGTACAAGCTACAAATCATAAAATTAATGTGTGGTTTGCTTTGTTAATCGCACTGACCTTCCTCCTTTAGAATTCATTTCCTGGATACAAGCATTCAAAGAACTGTATATGAAACAGAGACAGCTGGTATTTATGACTAATAAAGCTAGAGAGCACACGTGTGTGTACAAACAGCAAAACTGCATGTTCTTATTTTGAGGAATTATTACTGGCCATGGAGAATTAGTATCCCTTTAGTTTTATATGCAATTTTATGAAATTACAATTTTAACTGGCCCTGCTTCTAAATATTCATAGCAACGTCAAAGACCTTGCTGAATTTTCCATTTCATTTTCAAAGTTTCTGAGCTTATGTAAAAAATAATAATAATAATTAAAAAAGTCTTGACAGCTTTCAAAGTTTTGAGATGCCTCATTGATTAATTACCCATCCAGAGAAAGATTAATCATGTCCTATTATCTGTCTCTTCTTTTAGTTTTGGCTCAAGAACACCACAGTTTTATAGCTCTGTTATGATGACATGCAAGTTATTTAAGTTGAAATCTGACTCTGTGGATTGAAGGAAATCTCAGTTAAATTTGACCCTTGCTATCAATTGATGGTTTAATGTCCTCACACAGATTACAACCATTTTAATATTTCAGTAAGATGTTCACTAAATGAACCATTTTAAAATCTGATGCATTTAACTGACTCTTTCTATTACTGTAATGCATCTTTTTATTCCTAGCCAGGGTTATATATTACTAATTGCTTGACCTGAGACTGCCAACTGTATTATTATATACTGGAACCATTTGGCTTTACTAAATTGGTTTCCAATTTTTTTTATAACATATGCTTTTGGATGAAAATCACTAAAACTAAAATCAAAATGCCAATGGAAACTTTAATACATTGATGTAACATAAAGATATGGCTTCATTTCCAAAATGTATTTTATCATCAGTGTCTTAATCACAGCAACCTTAACAGATTCATCTTCAAGGCCTTCATTACAAAAGACTTCAACAATCCATGGAACAGCGGAACACAGTTGTAAGAAAATAATTAGTCAGAACAAGGACAGATCTTTATTATTTAGAAAACTCTTCACTACAAACACTGAGCTTTTCTGGTATAACTAAGAGCTTGACGAGTGTTAGGTTAGATCATATTCAGGGCTACTGCAAGAGTAGCTGGAGTCTTTATGCCTGAACAGCCCTATGGCAGGATAGCATAATGCCACTAGGGTTGTTAGGGGCAGCATGTTCACTAGGGTGACCAGATGTCCCAATTTTATAGGGACAGTCCCAATATTTGGATTTTTTTCTTATATAGACACCCATTACCGCTCACCCTGGTCCTGATTTTTCACACTTGTTATCTGGTCACCTTAATGTTCACTAGCAGCAGCTCCTGTGTCTCTTCTGCTGGTGCACACTGCACTCCCCCAAAGTGCTACTCTATAGTTGAAAGCAAGAAAGGTCATGGTCCCACCCACTTCAGGCTCAAATACATACCCTCCAAGTCCTGGAGAACTGCAGTCTAGGCTCCTATCTAATCAAGGTACTTACATGACAGCCCATCACTCAACTGTCTGAGTGCCTCACAAACTTTGATGTATTTATCCTCCCAACACCCTTGTGGGGGAGGGAAATATTATTACTCCATTTTGCACTTGGGGAACTGAACACCAGAGAGTGTAGTTGAATTTCCCAGGCTCACAGAGGAAGTTTGTGGCAGAGCACGAAATTGAATCAGGTTCTCCCAAATCCCAGGCTAGCACCCTAACAGCTGGGCCATCCTTCCACCCTACTGTGCACCCTGAGAGAGCAAGCATCCAGGTTGCACTGGGAAGGAAAGGGTTTCTGCACCATCTCACCTCTCACCAGTGCAGAAATAGGTTGGTACAATGCCTACAAGAATTGCTGTGTCATGGTAGCTGTGGAAAAGGAAGCTGAATATGAAGGAAGCTGGATATGATTTTTGTGGAATAAAATAAGGCTATTACATTATTTACAGAATCCAAATAACCTTACTACAAAATTAAAGGGTATTATAATTATAATTTGTTAGCAAGAAAGTTTCAATTTTATGTTGTAAATTATGCTTAAGCAGTGCAGGAGGTGAAGAAAACTTTATATTTGCTTCAGTATAGCAGATGTAAAATTGCTCTTGTTAGTCATCAGTCTAGTGAATACTGGGGGTCTTCACCCAATGGCAGAGTCAAATATTCTGTTGCTGTGAAGGGCATTTCAGATTAATTATGCACTAGTGACCTCTTTAGCGGTAGAATCATGTGAAGAGGGAACAAATGCATATTCTTCTCTGGCTGAGTTTCAGCCAGTTTTGCTTTCCAAGTTTCTATGTATTCTCTGGGTCCTCTTGGCTGGTAAGACCTAGTGGCATAATATTAGGTTCTTTATTGTCAATCACAAGCAATTCTTAGGTCTGCACTCAAAATAATCATCTCTTAATGTTGATAATCTTGTTAAATATCAACTGGTTTCAACCTTTCCTCTCGTGAATTAGGTTACTGACCAGGAAACAGAAAAACATTTCTGGTGCAGCTATAATTCTATACTTGTTCCTTGGGCTGCCCTACAAGCCTCTCCCACCAAAGAAGATCTTGAGGATGTAGGAGGGCAGTCTCCCAATGTCAAAAGAGCCATCCTGACGATCTTGGGCGGGGAATGGGTAAAAGGGGACAAGGCTCCAACTAAGCTGTTATCAGACCAAAATAATGGCACTTTGTAAGTTTATAAAAAAGAGAAAGATGCTGACTTATTCTCACACCAAAACATACATTTTTAGTATTCCTATAAAAAAGGATTTGGTCTGAACTCCCTGAGTAACATGAAAGTCCAATTCCCATTTCATTGTGGGAGGAAGGTAAATTCTTATTTTTCCTAGAAAACATAGATAAGTTCTGTTTCAGAACATAATATTAACATTTGTTATATTTCCTCCTTCAGGTACCATCTAATTAAAATTTCCTCAGCTACTCAGTCCAGCATGGGTCATTATGGTAATAAAACTTAAGACAGGAAGGAAAATAGAAATAGTTAAAATGGGATAGTGAGAACATCTCTGCACCAAATCACTTTACTATTAAGAAACTTATCATCCTGCCTAAAATTGTCCTAATGATGATGACAAATGGCAAGGTTTAGATAGAGGGACATTTACACTCAGCAATGTTCTTCTCAGTCTACAGTACAGTACTTCTTGCACTGAATAAATTCTTCTTTGTTATTAATCCTACAATATCAGTGTTGGAAGGGACTTTGGGAGGTCATCTAGTTCAACCCCCGCATCTAATATTGTACCTGGAAAATAATATTTGATCACTTATAATTAAAGAATTTATCAGCTGTCAGTGATTAGGTAAATGTATCCTATTCTGGAATGTTTTCAGCCAATGTCATGTAGTTCTTTTGTCTTGGGTTCTCACTCACTGTCCTGCTGCAGATGGAAGTTTAGGAAAGACTCCATCTTGATCACCTTGTTGACATAATCTCTCTTTAAAAAAAAAAAATCTAATTCTCCTTGTCTTCTCTATCTCCTACAATGTAAGAGTGATATTGGCAAACAATTCTTGAAATAGTCTCTTAATCAATTCCTTGGAGTTATGCTCAAAATGCTGGAAACAATTGAAAACAAATGGTTTCTGTCTGAGAAAAGAGGCATTTGGTAAGTGTTTATATATTGCAATTTGAGAAGCTGTTTATCAGATATAAATGAATATTTATGTTTTAATTTGGATAATGAATGTGTTCTCCGTGTGTAATAAATAAGCAAACTCTTATCCTTACTGGAAGATGGGCATAACTGGTTTGAAAACTTCTGAATAGTATTTTAAGTTGAATTTTCTGAGTGTAACCAACTCCTGTGGCATGGCTGCTGGAGTCCACCTTATGGGTGCCTAGTGCCTCCACCCAAGGAAATCCCTCCTACTCTAGAGCAGTGTTTCTCAAAGACCGGTACATGGACTGGCGCCAGACCCTGAGATCTCTCTGGCACAGTTTAGGAATGCTGCAAGCCAGTCCCTGGTCTCAAAAGGGTTGAGAAACACTGCTCTAGAGAACAGAAAGGGCCTGTCCATTGGGAAAATATTCGGCACCCAATGTCATACAGAGGAGTACGAATCAGGGCAAAATAAAATAACTATCACAATTCCCAGAATAATAAAACAGCAACTTGGGCTTCATTAGGTATAGGATCAGGATAGTGGACAATGTTGAAGGGATTAATTTAATAAAAGGCAAAATTAACATAAACTCTATCCCTCCCAACGTTTACAGCTAATGTGTACCACCCTGCTTCCTTTCAGTATCTGCCTAGGCAAATAGTGAGTTTAGGCTCAGATTATATCTGTACATCAAAATTATGTTGATCTAACTTACATCAGCATACAACCACTACAATTACTAAATCGCTTGTGTGTGTGTGCACTTGATTTCTTGTGTTGGCTGTGTGCATTCTCACCAAGAGCACTTGTATTGATTATATTGTCAGTGTGGAGCATTCTGGGACAGCTCCTGAAAGCTAGTAGCAGTCAATGTAAGCAATGTGGTGTCTATACTGACCCTACTTTAACCTAATTACATTGACCATGACTCTACGCCACTTGAGGAAATGGGGTTACCAAATCGGCATAGGGAAACACTTACTTCAGTGTGAACCAAATTTAAGTGAAGACACTTCCACAGCTAGGTCAATACAAGGCAACTTATGTTGGCCAAACTGTGTAGTGTAGACCAGGCCTCTGCTTTTGATGGCTGGTGCAGCACTGATATTGGTGACCAACTTAAAATGCAATATCAAAATAAATAAATGGGGTTCTTAGAAGGAATCCACACCACGGATAGTAATTCTCAGGGCTGTTTGGTCTGGATTCAAATATGCAGGTAAGATGGCTCTTCTTAGGCTGACCTTAACTCTCTCCTCAGCCTCCTGGGTTTCTGGTCTCTCAGCAGTGTGATCTCAGCTATGTCTTAGAAATCCCCCAAATATTGTCTTCCCCTGGGTAGGAATGTGGAGGGTACAAGGGTCCTTCTTGACTACAATGCTTAGTTCTCTCTCTGCTCTACTCCAATAACAGCCAAAACTGAAAGTACAACCAAACCCTTTATCTCTGAATTATGGCTTATGATTGGTTCTGGTAGTGATGCAAGTCAGTTCTTTCTCTCTCCATGGACCCTAGACAATCTGGGAAACTGAGTCCTGCACCTATGTAGCCATTGCTGCTGTAGTCCAGGAGTGAGTCCCTAAAGGCGCAGAGTGGTATTTCAGGAGAAGACCTCTTCTAAAGGGATTACAAGAATGCTATCCTAAGCAAAAAACTGTCCAGGTGCCATAGATGTAACTTTTACCTGGTAGTTTTATAAGTACAGGGCCTGATTCTCCTCTCACTTACTCAAGTGTAAATCAGCTAACCTCAGTTGAGTTACACCTGGTGTAAACCTTTTTTGAGGAGAATCAGATCCACTGTATTATCAAAGCTCTTTCTAGTACAGAGGCAGTATTGCAATCCTTTATTGCATCTGTCATTATCATGTCCTTCTAATTTAAGGATCCCGAGAAAGCAATTTATTGCTAGATTAAAATTATAATCTAGCACAAATTATGGGCCAGATCATGCCCATTGTTATCCATGTGCAGAGGACAAATTCTGAACATGGGTCTCCCCATCCCAGTGTAGAAGAAACAATATGCCTGCAGTAAATCTTCTTCCACTCTGTGATTTTTGGCTCCATGCATGAAGAAATATAAGGCAATGAATGAGCCCAGGATGTGGTTTGATGTTATCCCAGTGCCAAGCAAAGATCTGTGACTGGGCCCTGTAGAAACTATCACAACACAAATATAATAAAATAGTAAATTATCAAACAATCAATTTGTAAGCACCATCCTAGGGGAGAATAGTGTTATAAGTAATAGCCGGCAAGAATTTTTCAAGAACAAATCATGCCAAACCAACTTAATTTCCCATTTTAAGATGGTTCCTGGATAAAAAGGGGGAGGGGCAGTATACATGATATATCTTGATAAAACTGACATGTTAATACTGCTGAAAATAATCTGGGATCACAAATTGAAGCTGAGACAAAAACATGATTCAGTTGTGAAAAGGGTTAATAACATTCTGTGGTGTATTAACAGGAGTGTTGTATATCAGACACAGGAGGTAAATGCACCATTCTACTTGGCTCTCATGCGGCCTCAACTGGTGTACTGTTAAGTTTTGGGTGTCATACTTTAAACAAGAAGTGGCCAATTAGAGAGAATCCAGAGGAGAGCAACAACAATCATGACAGGTTTAAAAATCATGGCTATGAGGAAAGATTAAAAAAACAAAAACTGGGGGTCTTAGTCTTGAGAAAAGAAGACTGGGAGAGGACTTGATAACAGCCCTTAGTTTATTTGGAGACCGTTAGGAAAGAGGAAGGTGAGCAGTTGTTCTCCATGTGTGCTGAAAGTAGTACAAGAAGTGATTGGCTTAAACTGCAGCATAGGAGATTTCAGTTAGATATTAGGAAAAACTTTCCAATGTAAGAGTAATTAGGTTCTGGAATAGGCTTCCCAAGGAAGTTGTGGAATCCACATCACTGGAGGTTTTTAAGAACAGATTAGATGAACACATGTCAGGGGTGGTCTAGCTGTACTTCGTTCTATATCAGGACAGGAGGTGGGACTCAATGACCTCTTGAGGTCTCTTCCAGCCCTATATTTCTATGATCCTATAATAAGTGGGTTTTTTAGCATTGCAGGTTGTCCACCACTTCCCATTTATAAGACTTTGCTTTCAGTTGCTTATAACTTTGCCAAACAGTTTGAACTGAAATTTTCCCTTCTGGGTATCTGCCATAGGCTGAACTTTGCTGGAAATTTTAAATCAAAATAGTTCAGCCATTTTCCAAGACCAAGGATAATGAAAAATAAGTTTGTTTTGCCCACATAACAATCTTGCAGCCTTTTCTTTGAACAAAACTAGCACCCCATTGCTTTGGAAAACAGACTTGAAATCTGGTAGGTGTGTATCCCTTGTGTCAGGGATGTGCCTCTGACATTCCTGGGTAAATCTGCCCAAATTTGGCTAAGTTATAACCCTTTGAAACATCACAGTTCACACAGGCTCAGAAGTGCCTTAACAGATTTTAGCAAATAAATTCCCCAAAGATTATGTCCATACTGGGCACACTCTAGCCCAGAGTTGAGCAGGGTCTTCTCTGAAATTCCCTAAAAATCCCTCTTGGCTGTTGTGGACACTGCTGGGTTTGGGTTTGGGCACCTGAACTGATAGCTGCTAGAATTTTTCTCCAGTACTTCCAATGACATCAAGGCTGAGCCCAGGCAGAATGGAGGAGAAAGCTGCCTGATTTGAATGCAAAGAGTGATGAAGCTGCAGAGGTAGCAGGGGGAGTAAATTGAGACAGTTAGCCTATGGAAAAATAGTATGTTATCGTGTAATCAAAGACTATCATAATGCATAATAATCCAAAGTACAGGACTTGGTGGTGATGGGGGACTTCAACGACTCAGACATCTGTTAGGAAAATAACACTGGTCTACAATTTTTGAGAAGTCGTCTGCTTCAGAGATAAAATGTGATATTTATTATGTATTTTGATGTGCTGAATTCATGTATGACAATTAAAACAACTGATTGGCTACTGTTTCTAAGATATTTAAGTTTTTACATTTTATGTCTATGTATATCGTGTAGATAGTAGAGTTTTAATCATAGATTGTAAACCTAGGTCTTTTCATGTGTTTATGGTTGCTTTACATGATAATATTTCACCTGTCCTGTTCATGTAACACTTTAAAAATCAGCAAAAGGGTTATATAAATAAAATTTATTATGAAACAAAAGGCAAAAAACTATTCTGTACATAGTTTAGTCCTATTCAGTGTCTACTCGGCACTTCTTGGCTTGTCTCTTGTAGTCATTAAATGGAGCATCTCTTGTCACTGTCCAGCAACAGTCTGCAAGCATTGATGGGTTCCATTTGCCCTGATAGCCTGCCAGGAGATTCCACTGCTGTAGTCTGGAGCCCAACAGCTCTGCCTTACTCTTGGGTAGTTCCAAATCTCTGACAAGGTCATTCAGTTCACCTTGTGTTATGAGGTGTGGTTCAGAGGAGGAGGATGGGAGAAAATGTGGGTCCTGTGACATTGATGGTTCAGGACCAGAAGTTTCATCCTCTTCCTTGTCTGACTCAAGTGAGAAGGATTCTGGTGCATCAGGAACCGGCAGTCCTTCTCCGTGGGGTACTGGGCGTATAGCTGATGGAATGTTTGGATAATGCACAGTCCACTTTTTCTTCTTTGACACACCTTTCCCAACTGGAGGCACCATGCAGAAGTAACAATTGCTGGTATGATCTGTTGGCTCTCTCCAAATCATTGGCACAGCAAAAGACATAGATTTCCTTTTCCTGTTCAACCACTGGTGAAGATTTGTTGCACAAGTGTTGCAGCATATGTGTGGGGCCCACTTCTTGTCCTGATCTCCAATTTTGCAGCCAAAATAAAGGTGATAGGCTTTCTTAACCATAGTGGTTATACTGCGCTTTTGTGATGCAAAAGTCACTTCACCACAAACATCGCAGAAGTTATCTGCACTGTTCACACAAGTACGAGGCATCTCTGCTCACTTTGGCTAAACAGAAATGTGTCCCTTTGCAAAATCAAACACTGATAAAGGAGAGAGCATGACACTGTATGATTTCTAGAGCTGATATAGGGCAACTTGTTCAGCAGAGTGATGTAAGCTTCGTTATGATTGCATTATCCATGACTTCTAGGAAGAACATGATGCAATTCATATCATATATGACTCAATACCAGCTTCAGATTGCATCATTCATTGTTTTGCCTCAAAAGCAAGTACTGTCCAAACCCAGTCATAGATTTATTCATAGATCCAGTCAAAGATGTATTTTAGTCATTTCTGGTTTAAATTGAGATCCCTTCCCTTTATAACTCACTTATCCTCGGCCATTCCCAAGTCAAGGGTCATATATACTGGCCCAATAGCATATCTTGAAAACTAGAGCCAATCAACAATTTTAAGCATCGTTTTTGTTCTCAGTGACCCAGAATTAGTAAAGTTGGACTACATTTATTTCAGAAGCATTTTGGCTGTAGAGCAGTGTAACACAGCATGGCACAGATTATCCAACAAGTTCTTGGAATGTATTGGAGACATATTTGGTTTTTTATTTCAGAAAGTGGAGAAAGCTACTAAGGGAGAGGCTGTTCTAGATTTGATTTTGACAAATAGGGAGGAACTTGTTGAGAGTTTGAAAGTGGAAGGCAGCTTTGGGAAAGTGATTATGAAGTGGTAGAATTCATGATTCTAAGGAATGGTAGGAGGGAGAATAGCAAAATAAAGAGAATGGAGTTCAAGAAGGCAGACTTTAGCAAACTCGGGGAGTTAGTAGGTAAGATCTCATGGGAAGCAAGTCTAAAGGGAAAAACAATTGAAGCCAGTCGGCAGTTTTTCAAAGAGACATTAAGGGCACAAGAACAAACTATCCCACTGCACAGGAAAGGATGGGAAGAGATCACCCTGGGTTACCCAGGAGATCTTCAACGATCTACTGATAAAAAAAGTGTCCTACAAAAAGTAGAAACTAGGTCAAATTACAAAGGATGTATATAAACAAATAACACAAGTAAGTAGGGGCAAAATTAGAAAGGCCAAGGCACAAAACGAGATCAGATTAGATAGAGACATAAAGGGTAACAAGAAAACATTCTACGAATACCTTAGAATCAAGAGGAAGACCAAGGATAGCGTAAGCCCATTACTCAATGGGGTGGTGGTGAGGAACAAAAACAGAAAATGTGGAAATTGCAGAAGTGCTTACAAACTTCATTGTTTGTTTTCACCAAGAAGTTTGATGGTGATTGAACATCTAACGTAAATGCCAGTGAAAATGAGGTCGGATCAGAGGCTAAAATAGGGAAAGAATAAGTTAAAAATTACTTGGACAAATTAGATATCTTCAAGTTATGATGCCCTGATGAAAAGCTATCTAGAATACTCAAGAAGATGATTGAGGAGATATCTAAGCCGTTAGCAATTATCTTTGAAAAGTCATGGAAGAAAGGAGAGATTCCAGAAGACTGGACAAGGGCAAATATTGTGCCCATCTATGAAAAGGGAAATAAGAACAACCCAGGGAATTACAGACCCGTCAGCTTAACTCCTGTAACCAGAAAGATAATGGAGCAAATAATTAAGCAATCAATTTGCAAACATCTAGAAGATAATTAAGTGATAAGTAACAGTCAGTGTGGATTTGTCAAGAACAAATCATGTCAAACCAGTCTGATAGCTTTCTGTGACAGTGGAACATGCCTTGTGGATAGGGCGGAACTGGTAGATGTGGTATATCTTGACTTTTTAGTAAAGCTTTTGATACTGTCTTTCATGAACTTCTCATAAGCAAACTGGTGAAATGCAACTTAGATGGATTTACTATAAGGTGGGTGCAAAACTAGTTGGAAAACTGTTCCCAGAGAGTGGTTCACAGTCATGCTGGAAGGGCATAACGAGTGGGGTCCTGCAGGGATCAATTCTGTGTCTGGGTCTGTTCAATATCTTCATCAATGATTTAGATAATGGCATAGAGAGTACACTTATAAAGTAGGATGAAATTCAGTAAGGACAAATGCAAAGTACTCCATTTAGGAAGGAACAATCAGTTACACATATACAAAATGAGAAATGACTGCTTAGGAAGGAGTATTGCGGAAAGGAATCTGGGGGTTGCAGTGGACCACAAGCTAAATATGAGTCAACAGTGTAATACTGTTGAAAAAAAAGTGAACATCATTCTGGGATGTATTAGCAGGGATGTTGTAAACAAGACACAAGAAGAAATTCTTCCTCTGTACTCCACACTGATTAGGCCTCAGTTGGAGTATTGTGTCCAGTTCTGTGCACTACATTTCAGAAAAGAGGTGGACAAATTGGAGAAAATCCAGAGGAGAGCAACAAAAATAAATAAAAATCTAGAAAACATGCTTAATTGAGGGAAGATTGAAACAATTGGTTTTGTCTATTCTGTAAAAGAGAAGACAGAGTGGACATAACAATTTTCAAGTATATAAAAGATAGTTACAAGGAGGATGGAGAAGAATTGTTCTTCTTAACCTCTGAGGATAGGACAAGAAGCAATGGGCATAAATTGCAGCAAGGGAGGTTTAGGTTGGACATTAGGAAAAACTTCATAACGGTCAGAATGGTTAAGCACTGGAATAAATTACCTAAGGAGATTGTGGAATCTCCATCACTAAAGAATTTTAATAGCAGGTTAGACAAACACCTGTCAGAAATGGTTTAGATAATAGTTAGTCCTGCCATGAGTGCAGGGGACTGAAGTAGATGACCTCTCAATGTCCCTTCCAGTCCCATGATTCTACCATAGAGGTGGGATTAAGGTTGCACAGGCAACCTCAAATCTGGCCTATCCTAAATTTTGAGCACTTGACTTGGCATTCTTCATGATGTTTTTTTTAATGTAGTCTGTGTTATGATATAGAATAATTCTGGGGAAAGCTAATATACACTTTAATGCTACATTGTCTTTCTTGGAAGACCCACTACCAGGCTTGGATTCCCTTTAGAGGGGTGTCAAAGAGTCAAGCAGTTGTTAGAGAATTCCTAGAAGCATGACTGCTCTGGTCTGGAGTGTGTGTCAATTCCACCCCTCTAACTGGCTGGTTTTGAATGTGGACAGCCCATTGAGGATCCTGAGTGTACAGGGATTCATAGTTGTATACTAATCAAAAGCCAGTTCACCCTGGTACAGGATTTAGATCATGCATTGCTCCACTGATAACCATTTTCCTCACACCTGCCTACAATGCACCTTCTCCTTTTACATATTCTGGTATGAGGTTGGAGAATTAGAAGGATTAGAGATAGCATTATTTATATCCATTTCACCTTTGAAAAATTAAGGTGAGAGGGGATGGAAAATGGGCCATTCTGCTAAAGGAAAGTTAACTATAAGTTTGCAGTATATTTGTAAATAGAGTAGTAGACTTATAAACTTTTAAGGCCAGAAGAGAGCGGAGTGATCATCTAGTGTGACAACCTGCACATTGCAGGCCACAGAACCTCACATACCCACTGCTGTAGTAGGCCCATAACCTCTGGCTGAGTAACTGAAATCCTAAAATCTTGATTTAAAGACTTCAAGTTACAGATAAACCACCATTTACTCGGGTTCAAACCATCAAGTGACCTATGATTCATGCTGCAGAGAAAGGCGAAACCTCTCAGGGTCTTTGCCAATCTAACCTGGGGGAAAATTCCTTGCAGACTCCAAATATGGCAATGAGTTAGACCCAGTGCATGTGGATGAGACCAATTATCCAGACATCAGGGAAAGAATTCTCGTTAGTAACTCAGAGCCTTTCCCATCTTTGGACATTGGAGATATTTGCTAATAGTAGTTGCAGATGGGCCATATGCCACTGTAGGCAATTTCATCATACCATCCCCTCCATAAACTTATCATGCTCAGTCTTAAAGTAAGTTAGGTTATTTTGCCTGCACTACTCTCCTTGAAAAGCTATTCCAGAACTTGCCTCCTCTGATGCTTACAAACCTTAATCTAATTTCAGGCCAAAAATTATTGATGTCCAGCTTATATCCATTTGTTTTTTTGTCAACATGTGCCTTTAACTTAAATAACTCCTCTCCATCCCTGATGTATTCATAGAATGCAATCTTATTTCCCCTCATCCCTGGTTTTGTTAGGTTAAACAAGCCAAGATCTTTAAGTCTCCTCTCCATTCCTCTGATCAACCTAGTAGTCCTTCTCTGAACTTGTTTCAGTTTGCATTCATCTTTCTTAAATATGGTAAACTAGAATTGCACATAGTGTTCCAGATGAGGTCTCATCACTACCTTGTAAAACTTCCCTATATCGACTGGATATGCCGGTCCTGATACGTCCTAAGATTGCATTAGCCTTTTTCATGGCTATATCACATTGGTGATTCATAGTCATCCTGTGATCAACCAATACACCCAGGTTTTTCTCCTCCTCTGTCATGTCCAACGATACATCCCCAGCTTGTAGCAAAAATTCTTGTTGCTATATGCAGGACTTTGCACTATTAAGTTTCATCCCATTTCTCTTACTCCAGTTTTCAAGGTTGTCCAAATCTTCTCGTAGAAGTAGATGTACTTTGAAGAAGACTAATGTGTCTTTGTGTCCCTTGTGACTTTCCATAGGCTCAATAGGTTACATTGCCAGCCTGTACTTAAAAAAAAAAAAATAGGAGCATCCATATTTACTCTGTGTTCTGTAATGGAATCCATTAGGAATGCGGCAATGTGTTGCTAACTTGCAAACTGACATCTTTTATGTGTGCATGTCATAAACAGATAGCTAAGGGTTAATATCTCTTTCACCTGAAGCACCTGACCAGAGGACGAATCAGGAAACCAGATTTTTTCAACTTTGGGTGGAGGGAATTTTGTGTCTGAGGTCTTTGTTTTCTGTCTGCCTGCTTTCTCTGAGCTTTGGAGAAGTAGTTCTGCTTTCTAATCTTCTGTTTCTAAGTGTAAGGACAAAGAGATCAGATAGTAAGTTATATGGTTTCTTTTCTTTGGTATTTGCATGAATATAAGTGCTGGAGTGCTTTGATTTGTTTTCTTTTTGAATAAGGCTGTTTATTCAATATTCTTTTAAGCAATCGACCCTGTATTTTGTCACCTTAATACAGAGAGACCATTTGTATGTATTTTTTCTTTCTTTTTTATATAAAGCTTTCTTTTAAAACCTGTTGGAGTTTTTCTTTACTTCAGGGAAATTGAGTCTGTACTCACCAGGGAATTGGTGGGAGGAAGAAATCAGGGGGAGATCTGTGTGTGTTGGATTTGCTAGCCTGATTTTGCATTCCCTCTGGGTGAAGAGGAAAGTGCTTTTGGTTTCCAGGACTGGGAACGGAAAGGGGGAGTCACTCTGTTTGGATTCACAGAGCTTGTGTCTGTGTATCTCTCCAGGAGCACCTGGAGGGGGGAAGGGAAAAAGGATTATTTCCCTTTGTTGTGAGACTCAAGGGATTTGGGTCTTGGGGTCCCCAGGGAAGGTTTTTCAGGGGGACCAGAGTGCCCCAAAACACTCTAATTTTTTGGGTGGTGGCAGCAAGTACCAGGTCCAAGCTGGTAGCTAAGCTTGGAGGTTTTCATGCTAACCCCCATATTTTGGACGCTAAGGTCCGAATCTGGGACTACAGTTATGATATGGTGTGCAGCGGTTACGGGATAGACAGAATCCAGAAGCCAGTAGAAATATTTTATTTTTCTTTTCTCTGCTAAGGGCTTTTTAGCAGAGAGAACAGAGAGAATTTTTTTTCTGCTCTCTCTAGCAGTTTGTGGCTTGCATAATAAGCAAGAAACCATTAAGGTGCTATTAAGAGTCTTTTGTCACACAATAGCACTCCCATTGAGAGTCATTACCAGCACTATATACATGCAAATAAAGTGGTTTTTCTAGTTTACGCTAGAGGAAGAAAAGGAAAAAAGCACTGTTGCTAGGCAGACTTCAGGAGGCAACAGAGCCTGCAGTGCAGAAGATAAACACCGGAGGGCACCCCAATCCAAGAAAACAGGAACCATGACTTCTAAGGCAAAAATTGAGGCCGAAGAACAATTCAGAGAAGCTGAACACAGGCGACAACTGGAAATAAAACAAAAAGAGATGGAGATGAAAGAAAGAGAAGAACAGATCAGAGAGGCAGCCTACCAAAGAGAACAGGCAGCCTACCAAAGAGAACAGGCAGCCAAAGAGGCAGCACACAAAAGAAAACTAGAAGAAGAAGTGGCAGCCCACAGAAGACAGATAGAACTCCAGAGGGAAGCCCACCAACAGGCCATGGAATTAGGAAAGGCTAAGCAACAGACTCCAGCCAATCCTAACAACCCATCGCCAATTATTGCTCCACAGCACAGGAAATTTCCCACCTACAAGGCAGGTGATGACACCGAGGCCTTCTTGGAAAATTTTGAAAGAGTCTGTCTTGGGTACAGCATCCCCGAAGACCAGTACATGGTAGAATTAAGGTCACAGCTCAGTGGACCTTTAGCAGAGGTGGCAGCTGAAATGCCTAAGCAGCAAATGAATGACTATAAACTTTTTCAAACCAAGGCCAGATACAGAATGGGGATAACCCCAGATCATGCCCGTTGGTGCTTCAGAACCCAAAAGTGGAAACCAAAGGTGTCATTTCCCAAACACGCCTACTACATTGCAAAAAACTATGAGGCCTGGATAACAGGACACAACGTTCAAACCTTGGAAGAACTGCACCTCCTCATACAAATGGAGCAGTTCTTGGATGGTGTTCCTGAAGACATCACACGGTACATACAAGATGGAAAACCCAAAGATCTCGCTGAGGCGGGGGAGATTGGAGCCAAATGGATGGAAGTGGCAGAAAGCAAGAAAGCTACTGTCAAGGGGAACGAATACCCCAGGGGGCACACCGACCATAAACCCTACAACCGAGGACAGCCAAAGACCCCACATACAACCCAAGTAAAGCCACAGACGCCCTACTCTTCCACCTCACCAGTCTCCAGTAACTCACCTCGGCCCAGTGACCCATCCGATGGAAGATGCTTTAAGTGTAATGAACTGGGACATATCAAGGCCAACTGTCCCAAGAACACCATGCGAGTGCAATTCATTACACCACCATCACACCAAAGATCCCCAGGCCCGGATGCCTCTCAAATACCCTTGGAGCGAAGGGAAAATTTGAGAGTGGGCGGAAAGAAGGTTACTGCGTGGAGAGACACAGGGGCACAAGTGTCAGCTATCCACCAATCCTTCGTTGACCCCAAATTCATCAACCCAAAGGCCAAAGTTACAATTTACCCCTTCATGTCACAAGCTGTAGACTTGCCTACAGCTCAACTGCCTGTCCAGTACAAAGGCTGGTCAGGAATGTGGACTTTTGCTGTCTATGACAATTATCCTATCCCCATGCTACTGGGGGAAGACTTGGCCAACCAGGTGAGGCGGGCCAAGAGAGTGGGAGTGGTTACCCGTAGCCAAACCAGGCAAGCTTCCAGACCCATGCCTGTTCCTGAACCGTCCACAGAGGCCCCGTCTGTGTTACCAGAGACCCAGACAGAGGTAGTGGACCCGGATTCCATGCCAACCACTGAAACAGCTACAACACCTCCAGTCCCAGGCCCGGAACTGGAACAGCAACCAGCACTAGCAATTGCAACCCCATCTTCAAACTCAACGCCAGTGGGCGCCAGCGAGCCAGAACTGGCAGAAACAACAGACAGCCATACCTAAAAGGCTCAGCCAGAGCCTGAAATACCCTCAGGTGCACCAGCGGAGAGCGGTACACCAGCAACGGAAACAACCCCATCACCTACATCGCTTCCAGAGGGACCAAGCCCAAGTCCACAGTCTGAGGAAGAACTGGTGACCCCAGCCTCAAGGGAACAGTTCCAGACTGAGCAGGAAGCAGATGACAGCCTTCAGAAAGCTTGGGCGGCGGCATGGAGCACCCCACCGCCTCTCAGCTCTTCTAATCGATCCCGGTTTGTTATAGACCAAGGACTTTTATACAAGGAAATTCTTTCTGGTGGACACCGGGAAGAATGGCAGCCGCAAAAACAGTTAGTGGTTCCAACTAAGTACCGGGGGAAGCTCTTAAGCTTAGCCCATGATCATCCCAGTGGCCATGCTGGGGTGAACAGAACCAAGGACCGGTTGGGGAAGTCCTTCCACTGGGAGGGGATGGGCAAGGATGTTGCCAAGTATGTCCGGTCTTGTGAGGTGTGCCAAAGAGTGGGAAAGCCTCAAGACCAGGTCAAGGCCCCTCTCCAGCCACTCCCCATAATTGAGGTCCCATTTCAGCGAGTAGCTGTGGATATTCTGGGTCCTTTCCCAAAAAAGACACCCAGAGGAAAGCAGTACGTACTGACTTTAGTGGACTTTGCTACCCGATGGCCAGAAGCAGTCGCTCTAGGCAACACCAGGGCTAACACTGTGTGCCTGGCCCTAACAGACATCTTTGCCAGGGTAGGTTGGCCCTCCGACATCCTTACAGATTCAGGGTCTAATTTCCTGGCAGGGACCATGGAAAAACTGTGGGAAACTCATGGGGTGAATCACTTGGTTGCCACCCCATACCACCATCAAACCAATGGCCTGGTGGAAAGGTTCAATGGAACTTTGGGGGCCATGATACGAAAATTCATCAACGAATTCTCCAATAATTGGGACCTAGTGTTGCAGCAGTTGCTGTTTGCCTACAGGGCTGTACCACATCCCAGTTTAGGGTTTTCACCATTTGAACTTGTGTATGGTCACGAGGTTAAGGGACCATTACAGTTGGTGAAGCAGCAATGGGAGGGGTTTACGCCTTCTCCAGGAACTAACATTCTGGACTTTGTAAGCAACCTTCAAAGCACCCTCCGACACTCTTTAGCCCTTGCTAGAGAGAACCTAAAGGATGCTCAAGAAGAGCAAAAGGCCTGGTATGACAGACATGCCAGAGAACGTTCCTTCAAGGTAGGAGACCAGGTTATGGTCTTGAAGGCGCAACAGGCCCATAAGATGGAAGCATCATGGGAAGGGCCATTCACGGTCCAAGAGCGCCTGGGAACTGTAAACTACCTCATAGCATTTCCCAATTCCTCACTAAAGCCCAGAGTGTACCCTGTTAATTCTCTCAAGCCTTTCTATTCCAGAGACTTACAGGTTTGTCAGTTTACAGTCCAGGGAGATGATGCTGAGTGGCCTGACGGTGTCTACTACGACGGGAAAAAAGACGGTGGCGTGGAAGAGGTGAACCTCTCAACCACCCTGGAACGTCTGCAGCGGCAACAAATCAAGGAGCTGTGCACTAGCTTCGCCCCATTGTTCTCAGCCACCCCAGGACGGACTGAACGGGCATACCACTCCATTGACACAGGTAATGCTCACCCCATTAGAACCCCACCCTACCGGGTGTCTCCTCATGCCCAAGCTGCTATAGAACAGGAGATCCAGCACATGCTACAGATGGGTATAATCCGCTCATCTACCAGTGCATGGGCATCTCCAGTGGTTCTGGTACCCAAACCAGATGGGGAAATACGCTTTTGCGTGGACTACCGTAAGCTAAATGCGGTAACTCGTCCGGACAACTATCCAATGCCACGCACCGATGAGCTATTGGAGAAGTTGGGACGTGCCCAGTTCATCTCTACAATAGACTTAACCAAGGGGTACTGGCAAGTACCGCTAGATGAACCTGCCAAGGAGAGGTCAGCATTCGTCACCCATGCGGGGGTGTATGAATTCAATGTCCTTCCTTTCGGCCTTCGAAATGCACCCGCCACCTTCCAGAGGCTGGTAGATGGTCTACTAGCTGGACTGGGAGAATTTGCAGTTGCCTACCTCGATGATGTGGCCATTTTTTCAGACTCCTGGCCCGAACACCTACTACACCTGGAAAAGGTCTTTGAGCGCATCAGGCAGGCTGGACTAACTGTTAAGGCCAAAAAGTGTCAAATAGGCCAAAACAGAGTGACTTACCTGGGGCACCAGGTGGGTCGAGGAACCATAAACCCCCTACAGGCCAAGGTGGATGCTATCCAAAAGTGGCCTGTCCCAAGGTCAAAGAAACAGGTCCAATCCTTCTTAGGCTTGGCCGGATACTACAGGCGATTTGTACCACACTACAGCCAAATCGCTGCCCCACTGACCGACCTGACCAAAAAGACCCAGCCAAATGCAGTTAAGTGGACTGATGAGTGTCAAAAGGCCTTTACCCAACTTAAGGCAACGCTCATGTCTGACCCTGTGCTCAGGGCCCCGGATTTTGACAAACCATTCCTAGTAACCACGGATGCATCTGAGCGTGGTATAGGAGCAGTGCTCATGCAGGAAGCAACAGATCACAACTTCCATCCTGTCGTGTTTCTCAGCAAGAAACTGTCTGAAAGGGAAAGTCACTGGTCAGTCAGTGAAAAGGAATGCTATGCCATTGTGTACGCCCTGGAAAAGCTACGCCCATATGTTTGGGGACGGCGGTTCCAACTACAAACTGACCATGCTGCACTAAAGTGGCTTCATACTGCCCAGGGGAACAACAAGAAACTTCTTCGTTGGAGTTTAGCTCTCCAAGATTTTGATTTTCAAATTCAACACATCACAGGAGCTTCTAACAAAGTTGTTGATGCACTCTCCTGTGAGAGTTTCCCAGAATTCAGTAGTTAAAAAGTGTTCTTAAAATGTAAAAGTCTGTTAGTTATATACTTAGTAGTATATGTAAAGGTGCATGTGTTGTAGTAATCTGTTTATTTTAAAGTTCTAGAAGGAAATCGCCGCCAGTGAGCTTCCCCACTGTCTGCAATTTGGGGGCCGTGTCATAAACAGATAGCTAAGGGTTAATATCTCTTTCACCTGAAGCACCTGACCAGAGGACCAATCAGGAAACCAGATTTTTTCAACTTTGGGTGGAGGGAATTTTGTGTCTGAGGTCTTTTGTCTTTGTTTTTCTGTCTGCCTGCTTTCTCTGAGCTTTGGAGAAGTAGTTCTGCTTTCTAATCTTCTGTTTCTAAGTGTAAGGACAAAGAGATCAGATAGTAAGTTATATGGTTTCTTTTCTTTGGTATTTGCATGAATATAAGTGCTGGAGTGCTTTGATTTGTTTTCTTTTTGAATAAGGCTGTTTATTCAATATTCTTTTAAGCAATCGACCCTGTATTTTGTCACCTTAATACAGAGAGACCATTTGTATGTATTTTTTCTTTCTTTTTTATATAAAGCTTTCTTTTAAAACTTGTTGGAGTTTTTCTTTACTTCAGGGAAATTGAGTCTGTACTCACCAGGGAATTGGTGAGAGGAAGAAATCAGGGGGAGATCTGTGTGTGTTGGATTTGCTAGCCTGATTTTGCATTCCCTCTGGGTGAAGAGGAAAGTGCTTTTGGTTTCCAGGACTGGGAACGGAAAGGGGGAGTCACTCTGTTTGGATTCACAGAGCTTGTGTCTGTGTATCTCTCCAGGAGCACCTGGAGGGGGGAAGGGAAAAAGGATTATTTCCCTTTGTTGTGAGACTCAAGGGATTTGGGTCTTGGGGTCCCCAGGGAAGGTTTTTCAGGGGGACCAGAGTGCCCCAAAACACTCTAATTTTTTGGGTGGTGGCAGCAAGTACCAGGTCCAAGCTGGTAGCTAAGCTTGGAGGTTTTCATGCTAACCCCCATATTTTGGACGCTAAGGTCCGAATCTGGGACTACAGTTATGATAGTGCAAAAGTCTAGAATTCTGTAACAGGTTGAATTATTAAATTCTATATAATAGTGTCATCATTCTACAGAAAAGGTACCATTCTATATATAAATATACCTTCTTTTATGAACATTGCTTTATTTCACGAAACCTTAATTTCATTTATCCCTATTAAATTCTACAGGACTTCCCCCACCCTTATGTATTGCCATCAAATGCCCACTGATCATTACAAAAAATCAGAAGTTCTAGTACAATATTGGCTTCTGGACAGTAAGGCTTGATCTATGTACCCTTATGGTTTGTGAAGCTCAAAAATTCATCCTTTCCACCGACAGAAGTTGATCCAATAAAAGATATTAGCTCACCTCTTGTCTTTATCTCTTTAAGCGCATTAAGATTGAAAATGAGCAGTACTTGGTATCTCAGAAAAAGTTTAGTTTTTTTACCCTCAGTGAATGGTCCAGTGGTTTCATTAATGTTGGCAGTGTATTATTTGACAATGTTTATCTAGTTATGTCATGAAGTTCCTACTCTTAACTGCTGTTGAATAGTACCTTTGTCACTGAGGGGTTCTGTTGGTGTTTTTGGGACTCCTCAAAGAAAAGGGTACTGGTCATTATAAATATGGGTATCAGAAACTGGCCCTGAGAGAGTAAGCATCTGTACCTGAAAGCCTCTGAAAAAGGGAAAGGTTGAAATAAGTCTGTGAGGTAACCAAATCAGTGTGATGAAATGACTGCAGTACCTTTTGTAGTGAATATTTGTTAATCAATTTGTATCTTGTACTGTTGATTTAAATAATAGTTAAGATATCTCTCTCTTTCTCAAAGGAAAAAAAACTAGAAAAAAGTGAGATCTGTCTTTTTATTAGTCTCTGATACTGAACATCTGATGGTTTGTTTCTTGGGTTGGGGTACTGTTGAATTATACCTAATTATTTTGAGACCAGTATGTACCACATCACCACAGGGACTTCAGCTGTTCTACTGATATACTGTAGATAGTGCTTGGATTATAAAGCAGTGAGATTGACTGAACTGATTCCCTCCAAGTGTCCACCTGCATTCCCAAATAAAGTGTCTAATATTCCAGTGGGTATGCTGACTGCTAAAGGATGTTACCACATTTTTTTCAGAACTACTGGCTGCTAAAACTAGGCTACATAACTATAGGCCATGTTATGTGCTTATGATTTAAACCAGACATGGGCAAACTACAGCCCGTGGGCCACATCTGGCCCATGGGACCGTCCTGCCCGACCCCTGAGCTTGCGGATGGGGAGGCTAGTCTCCAGCCCCTCCACCTTTGTCTCCTCACCCCCACAGCCAGGCCATGCTCTGGCCTGCTGCTCCTGTTGGGCAGTGCGGGGAGCGCAGCTGGCTCTGGCCAGGTGTCATGGCTGTGAGCTCCTGCTGCTGGTCACAGGGCAGGGAGTGAGGGGATTGAGTAAGGGAGCAGGAGGTTCTTGGGGGCAGTCAGGGAGGTTGGATGGGGTGGAGGTTCAGGGGGAGCAATCAAGGGATGGGGGACATGGAGGGTTAGGAGTGGGGTCCCGGGGGGGCCTGTCAGGGGATGAGGATGTGGATAGGGGTTGGGAGGGCAGTCAGGGGACAGGGAGCGGTGGAGGTTGGATAAGGGGTGGGATCTAGGGGGTCAGTTGGCAGGGGGCCCTGGGAGGGGGTGGTCAGGGGACGAGGAGCAAAGGGTGGTTGGATAGAGGGCAGAAGTCCTGGGGGGGCTGTCAGGGGGCGGAGGTGTGGATAAGGGTGGGGCAGTCAGGGGACAGGGAGCAGGGGAGTTGAATGGGTTCGGGGTTCTGAGGGGGTGGGTAGGGGGCAGGGGCCAGACTGTTTGGGGAGGCACAGCCCTCCCTACCCAGCCCTCCATACAATTGCGCAACCCCGGTGTGGCCCTTGGGACCAAAAAGTTTGCTCACCCCTGATTTCTCTTTGAAATCAGTGGAATTGGATGGGAGTTAAAACAATAAATAATTTGACTCATTAACACTCTAGGCCTGATCCAAAGTCCATTCAATCCAAAAGAAAGCCATGGCAATGCCAGGAAAGTAATTGTCTGCTCCTGGGAGTGGGAACTACATCTTACCCCTTGCTTGGGATGTATGGGAAAGGAACAATTGAAGTCCTACCTACCATAGTTGAAAAATGTAAAACGTGGTCATATTAGCCAAGTATTATATATTAAAGTATGCAAACTTAATTGAATTGCTTTAGATAGATAGAAATTTTTATATATTATTTGCAGCTCTATAGCAAGTTCCACTCAAGATTCTGTCTTTTAGTAACAAATTTGAATTATTATTACTCCTTATTTCACAGGGATTGAAACTGAGGCACAGATAGGAAAAGTGACTGTCCGTGTCACACAGAACTGGGCATAGAACTCAGATCACTCCCAGTCATGTAAAATAGCCCCAAGACTAACATACCCATAAAATCACCAATACTATCCAGGCTGGTAATGCTTATTATTCTTCCAAAGTAGTTTAATTCTCAACTTTTAGAAATTCAAGCAAATCAAAAAAACAAAAACACTAGGGAAGATGTTTGTTGCCTTCTGATATCATATAAAGTATTCCTGTTCTTTCAAAAATCTTTAAATTGACTTTGTTTATGGGTCTTTAGTTATGACTTTTGATTTCCTGTAGGAATATAAACTGAACACTTAATAAAATTATTTGAATTCTGAGAAATGCTTCTTTCCCTTGAATATCTGGTTTTAATCCTAAGGGGTGACTTGACTCTACTTTACCAGTGAAGCAGCTGGTTCAATTTCACTGAAGATATACTGCTTCTGTGTAACTGTCATTCTTCTTTATTTTCTTATGAACATCTGCTTTCAGTTTAAGCCAATAAAGCCAAGACCTATAGCTAGCATGTTAAATGTTGCAACAATACACGTTTGCTTTATATATTATCCTTTTTGTTTATTGTGGAGGGCACATTATTGTATTTTCCTCTCCTAAGTTCATCTTCTCTTAAGGATGTTTTGTTTGAATTGGACAAAAGCACAGCTACCAACATGATTCAAGACTCTTTTGTAGTCTGTCAGAAAAACAGATTTTTCTTTTGTTGTAGTAGGGTTGAGCCATTGCTGACTGATAGAACATCTTTGTGCCACGACCCAGATCTCTAAAAGTGAGAACTTCCCAAGATAAATAGTAGCTATCAGTTCATTACCAATAGTAATGGAGCCGCCCTAGAAATAAAATATCTATCTTACCCTGCTTTCTGCAAGTTCCACAGATCACTTGGGAAATGGATAATTTAGCAGCTTGGCACCTCCAATAAATATCTGCAAATTGCCATTGTACTAGAAGGATCCATTAATATCTGAGAAAGACTGCCCAAAATGGAAACAGAGATTTTTGTCATCTGTTTACTTCCTTCAGCTCTTACTACATTGACCTGTGGTAAGCACATCTTAGTTCCCCCTCAAGTATACCTCCTTAATGACTGCAGTGCAAACTTTTCTGCTGAAATACCACTAAAAGTGTCACAAGATAAAATGTAGTGTATACCCTGTGGATGGACAGGAGAACAAAAGAAGGGCTGAACGGAGAAGGGATTATAAGAGGCCTCTTGATAGACTTTTTGTTATTTCACATTTATGTTACAGTAGTGTCTAGAGGCCAACCTAGTTTGGGATCACATTGCCCTAGGTCCAGGTAAACATAGTAACTGACAGTCCATGTCCCAAAGAGTTTACAACAGGGAAGGGCAAACTTTTTGGCCTGAGGGCTGCATCAGGTTTCTTAAATTGTATGGAGAGCCAGTTAGGGGAGGGGGTTGTAGCCTGGCCCCCACCTCCTGTCTGCCCGCCCCCGGACTCCTGTCCCATCCAACCCCCTGTTCTCTGACTGCCCCCAGATGCCATCTGCCCCATCCAACCCCTCCTTTCATTCCTGATGGCCCCCCCGGGACTCCTGCCCCATCCAACCACCCCTTCTCCCTGTCCCTTGACTGTCCCTGGAACTCCTGCCCCTGACTGCCCCCTGCCACCCCATCCAACCCACTCTTCTTCCTGACTGCCCCCTGGGACACCTGCTCCCATTCAACTCCCTCTTTCCCCACCTGATCACCATCCACACCCCCGCCCCCTGACCACCACACCAAACTCCTCTGCCCCCTTACTGCGCTGCCTGGAGCATCAGTGGCTGGCGGCACTACAGCTGCGCCACTCCGCTGGAGTTGGGTCATGCTGCTGCAGCCATCGCCACCACAAAGCACAGAGACTGGGTCAGGCCAAGCTGTGCAGCTGCACTGCCCCAGGAGCTCATAGCCCTGCTGACCAGAGGATTGTGCCAGAAGCAGAGCAAACGTGCGGGGGAAGGGGGAGAGCAGGGGAGGGGCTGGGGGCTAGCCTCCTGGGCCAGGAGCTTGGGGACCGGGAAGGATAGCCCACGTATGTGGCCTGTGGGATGTAGTTTACCCACTCCTGGTTTACAGTCTCAGATTTGTCAAGGTTTAATGAGCTCTCCCTAGGACACACATCATGACAAAAAAGGCATGGGGGTGATGGCTCATTTTCCAAATGCCCAATATGGGGTTGCTCAGCAATGCAGGCAGAGAACCATCCTTTTCCCTCATTTGTGTGCTGGAAACAAATGGCAGTTGTTTCTAGCACAGGCAGTCTAGGAGTTAGAACTCCTTCACCCTTTCATCATCTGCATCTGCACTTGGTTTGCGGAGTTGGAAAATGGAGAAGGGGCACAGGAGGCAGCAACTGAAGGTGGGAGGGCAAGGAGGAAGAGAAGAGTGGCTAGTCCTGTATGAAAAGGGGAAGAGTCAATGGAGATACCATGAGAGTTCAAAGCCCCAGGAAGATACAAAGATTGCAAGGGAGAATAAAATACAAGAGGATTTGGAGCCAGAAAGAACAAGAGGAATGCTGGAGAATTACACCATCACCAGGATAGACAGATCTACATGACTGGGGACTCCTTATTAAGAATAACAGCAGATGTGTCACCAGAGCTGATATGGAAAACAGAAGGGTGTGCTGTCTGCTGAGAGTGAAGATACAGGATGTGGACCTGAGACTGAAGAGGAGCAGGAAAGAATCCACTGATCATCCTTTACGTGGGAACAAATGATATAGCTAGATTCTCACTGGAACGTACCAAGATACATTATGCCAGATGGGGAAGACACTTAAGAAAATGGAGGCTCAGGTGATTCTACCTGTCCCTAGATGAGGAGAACAAAGACAAGAAGAGAAGATGATCAACAAGTGGCTGAGGAAATGGTGCTATAAGCAGGGTTTTTTGGATGCTTGAGCACCATGATACATTAATGGACAGAGGACTGATTTTATGGGATAGACTGCACCTGAGTAGAGAGGGAAATAGATTTCTGGGATGGAGATTGGAAAAACTGATTAAAAGAGCTTTAAACCAGGATCTTGAAGGAGGCGGCTGAGAGATATTCATATAATCTCCATGCTGGATTTTTAACATTGAGAGGGAAGAAAATCAAGTAAGAAAGGAAACACTAATGCAGAAAGGACACTTTCTGATACCGAGGAAGCTAACAGTTAGGATTGTGATACTGGTAGTAGAATGACTGACTGTACCCAAATTGGCTGAAGAATGAGAGTGAAGCCAAGCAGCAACAATTAAGATGTTTGTATACTAATGCAAGGAGCCTGGGTTACAAAAAGGAGGAACTAGAACTACTGGTGAAGGAAGTAAAACCAGATATTTTCAGAGTAACAGAAACAGAACAGAATAGTAGTCATGACTGGAGTAAAAGTATTGAAGAGTATGTGCTCTTCAGGAAAGACAAAATAAAGGCAAAGGTGGTGGAGTGGTTAATGATAAGATAAACTGTAAATAAATTAGAATTGATGGAATGGATAAGACAGTCTGTCTAAGCTAAAATAACTTTGGGAAAAAACTGAGATGTTTCACTGGGCTACTACTTGGGGTATGCTGCAGAACCCCAGGATCAGATTTGGATATGTATAGAGACCTCTTTAATGTTGTTAATGAAGTGAATGTGATTATGGGAGAATTTAACTTCCCAGATATAGTTTGGAGGACAAGTGCTACTAATAAGAGTAGGGCCCAGATTTTCATGGATGTGATAGCTGACAGATTTCTTCACCATCAAGAGGTGATGCACTTCTAGATTTGTTATTGCTGAATATTGAGGACATCATAGAAGAACTGGTTGTAGAGGACAACCATGGTTCTAGTGATCATGACCTAATTCACTTTAAACTAAATGGAAGGATTTAAAACAATCTACAACTAGGGCCCTTCATTTCAAAAGAGATAACTTTAAAAAAAAAAGGGAATAAGGAAAGTTGACTGGACTGAGAAACTCAAAGATCTGAATGTGGAAGAGGCATGCAATGTCTTTGTCATAGTTCAGAAACTATCTGAAGCCTGAATCCTAACCAAGGGGGAAAAAAATTATAGGGAAAGGTTGCAGACCAAGCTGGATGAGAAGTGGGTATTCACCCACGAAAGCTCATGCTCCAAAACGTTTGTTAGTCTATAAGGTACCATAGGACTCTTTGCTGCTTTTACAGATCTAGACTAACACGGCTTCCCCTGTGATACTATCTCGGATAGGTGCATAAATGAAAGCAGAAAACATGCATGGAATAGAAGACGGGATAGATCAGCAAGGAAAGCTACCACTTGGAGGTCAGAAAGTGTAGGGATAAAGTAAGAACTGCCAAAAACCCAGCAGAGTTGGACTTTGCAAAGGGAATTAAAACTAATAAGTTAAAGATCCTACAGCCATATAAATAAAAAGAAAAGAAGGGAAGAAGTGGAACTACTAAACACTGAGAATGGGATGAAGATTAAAGATAAACGAGGCATGGCTCAACACCTAAACAAATAACTTTGCCTCAGTTTTTAATAAGGCTAATAAAGAGCTTAGGGGTAGCGGCAGGGTGGCTGTGACGCACGGCCAGAAAGGGTTAAGCATCCTGCAGGGTAAATTACTCAAATTCAACCCTTAAAAAACATATGGGTAAATAATGTTTGTGTTTTTGTGTATTTACATATATGTTGGTAGAGATAAACAATGTAATCATATAGTCCCTGTCTATGCTGTATTCTGTTAATTCAGAGATCAAAAGGACAGCTTAACATTTAAACTGTTAACATCAGATATCGCTGTATTCATCTCTCCTTGAAATGTATAGCAAATCATCTGCAGATGGTAGAAAAACAGGCAATTGCCTTATGTTAATCTGTGTGAATAATTACCAGTGATGCTTAGGAAATGGGTCCACTTCAAAGTCTGCATGAGTGTCTATTGTTCCCTAAAGGATTCCAAGCTGTCAAAGAAGGCCTGAAACTGTATAAAAAATATTTGGGTCCCAATCCTTTTTAACTCAGATCTGCTTGAGGCTTAATGCAGGGGAAGCCTAAACCATAATAACTGAAATCCCAGTTCTGACTAGACCACCCTGAATACAAACATTGGACTATAACCTATGAACTATTTCTGAAAGAACTCTTTGCAGCTACAACGCTCACCATCTCTGTGTAGGGATATTAAAGAGGGTACTAACAGTGATTCCCCCAAGTGACAGTGACCCCCCCAGTTACACCAAGTGCAGAGGTCTTTTAGTTCTTCTGTTGGGGCTTGTCGGCTCCTCTCTGCAGAAAACACTGATTGTATCTGTCCTGTGAAAGATACTCTATTGCTATGTAAGACTTACAAACAAGTTAATTGACTTTGTTCTTGAAGTAAACACTATGCTAGCCTTAAACTGTAATTGTTACAATGTAAACAAACAGACCCCCACCCTCTGTGATTACAGGGCCGGGAATCTCATAGGAATTAACACACACCCCAAAAGTGGTGGAGACAGTAAATTAAAATATGGTTAAGGTATGAAATGTGTGTTGATGAATGTTTGATGTACGTAAATGGTTAGGGAGGTGCCAGCCTAAAAAGGATCCATCAGCCGAAGAATGTGTCAAGTGGACCACCAGACAACCCCTGGAGGGTAAACTGGGATCCACCCCAAACACCCGGAAGGAATGTGCCACTTTAAACAGTGTGGAGCCACCAGGAATATGCCATCTGCTGATTAAGCCAGCAACAGCAGGATGAAACGTTTCCCATAGACTAACATAGGAATTAATTCCTATAAGAATGAGCTCTAAAGACTGAGGACTTTGAGTCTATGGTTCTGTTGCCAGCCTCCAGGAGCATCAGGTACATCTGACACAGACTCGGCTCCATCTGCATGACCAAGATACCTGGCCAGTAACTTGTCATGAGCAACTTCTGGGCTGGTAACCTGAATGAATGATTGTGTAAATGAATATATATATATATATGTGTGTGTGTGTGTATAAGGAATAAGTAGTGATAGAAATAAGTAGTACTAGAAATAGGTAACAACTTTGTTTGCTTTTATCTTTTGCTTTATTATTATGTTTACAATAAATGTGGCATCTCTGCCTTATCCCTCTTAATAAGATCCTGCTGGTTTTTATTATATTATTATAACATCTGCTATGAATCTGATGCTCAAGACTGTATTTATGTCTCTATGTATACTGACCTTTTAACTTATACATTCTCTTATCCTTTTTAATGAATTTTAGTTTAGTTAATAAGAATTGGCTGTAAGCCTGCATTTGGATAAGATCTGGAATATTCGTTAACCTGGGAGATAATGTGCCCGATCCTTTGGGGTTGGTAGAACTTTTTTATATGATGAAAAAGGGTTTCGGTAATCCTCATCATTTTTACTTGGGTGTCTAGGTGGAGGCCTGAGGCTGGGTTACTTTAAGGGAACTGTGGTGTTGACTTCTGAATAACCACTTAGGTATAATAGAAGTTGTTTTGTGCTGGCTTGGTAAATCTAAGAATTGGAATAACCACTAGCTTTGGGGATTGTCTGCCCCATTCTTTGCCATTTACCCTAATTGAGTGAACTCACTTGTCTCCTCTGGGATTCCAATCACAGTGTCAAATGGGAATGAGGACATGGAAGTATAAATTACCACATCTGAGGTGAAAGTCTAACTCAGACAGCTTAATGGGGCTCTAAATCAGGGGGATTCGGACAATCTTTATTGAAGAATGTTAAAGGAAGTGGCACATGAAATTGCAAGCCCAGTTATTATTACTAATAATACAGTTATTATTTTTAAGAAAGTGAAAAAATGTGATTAGGGAAACTAAAGGCCTGTTAGTTTGATCTCAATTGTATGCAAAGTCTTGGAACAAATTCTGAAAGAGAAAGTAGTTAAGGACTTATTGGTGATTGGTAACTGGGATAAAATACGTGATTTTACAAAAAATAGATCATGCCAGACCAACCTGGTCTCCTTTCAAAAGGTAACTGATATTTTAGACTAAGAAAATGCAGATTTAATCTACCTGGATTTGAGTAAGGCATTTGATAAAGTTTCAGATTATTAGTTAAATTGGAGAAGATGGGGATTAATATGAGAATTGAAAGATAGATAAGGAACTGCTTAACGGGGACACTAAAATGTGTCATACTGAAAAATGAACTGTCAGGTTGGAGGGAGATTTTCCTTTTGGTCTTTGCCAAAGAGGAGTTCTGTTTGGATAAAATTAGAAAGAAACTATCAAGTTAAGCAGCTTGTGGGGGAGGTGGGAGTGATGTTTAAGAGTCTTCATACATTATTGCTTCTGGAACATGCAGATTCTCAGTCTTACTGACTGAGTGGTTCTTGGTTTTGGATTAACTGAGAAGTGCATGCCTTTTTCTTATCCTGTTATATGCAAAAAGAGGTTTTAGTCATGGTGTGTACATTTTCTGTCACTCATAAATTAAAATGAAATTATGGATTTAACCAAATTGTTCTCTGAAAAGGGCTTTCTTTCTGTGAAATCTAATAACTAGCAAAGATTTTCTTAAAACAGTCACCCAGAGCACAGCTGGGGGAAGAAAAATAACTAACTAGAATGAGAAAAAATAAATAAATAATCTGAACCCCACTAATCACTCAAATAAGGAGACATTCAGTAACTATCTGGAACTCAAATATTAAAAGCCAAATTATGCTCTCATTATCAGGTGTACAAGAGAATCACTTCAAAGGAGTCTACCTGAATTTTAGACCCATATAATGGAAATCAGAATTTCATAGATTTAAAGGCAGAAAGAGACCATTGTGATCATCTAGTCTGAGCTCCTATGTCATACTATGTCACAAGCCATAGACCCTCCCCAAAATAATTCCTAGAGCAGAGCTTTTAGACAAGCATCCAAATGTGATTTTCAAATGGCCAGTGATGGGGAATGCTCCAGGACCCTTGATAAATTGTTCTAATGGTTAATTGCTCTCATTGTTAAAAATATGCACCTTTATAATTTGCTTCATAGTATTGGAGCTTCCTTATATATCATTATTCAAAAAAGCAGTAGATACTAATACCAAAGAAGTTGAAAAGAAAACACTTAACTAACCCCAAAGGAAAGATTCTCTGTTATCTTTTCTATTTCAAAGTAAATAATTGTATAATAGCTACAAAAACATTCTCCATCACATGCATATTAAAGTTGGGCACATACATGCTACTGATGACTGCATTTTCAAGATAATTTTTTAGAAGAAAATTGACTTGGAAGAGCGCAGCATGTTCCAGAATTGATTTGTAATATGTATTCTAGTGTATTTAATGAAAAAAAAAGAACATATACAGAATGCAATAAAAAGATTAATCATCAGATAAAATATACAGTATACAGTCTTTCTCTAAATGGTGGTGGTTTGCATGACAGGGAGGAGATTTTCAGCACTTAACAATTACTTAACTCTGTTCTCATTAACTCACGGGAAGCAGACTTTGGCTAACACTGAGTACTTTTGAAAGTCACATGTTCTGAATAGAGACTGGGATTTCCCAAACTGTTGAAGGATTTGGACACCCAACTCCCATGTAAAATGAATAAAATGAATCCCTTAAATGGCTGTTTAAGCCCAAATAGTACTTTTCTTTGTAGTTCCCTAACCTTTTTCAATCCCCTTTTGGGCAGGAATTCTGTTTTAAAGGCTCTTTTTTCCCATCATGCTTTTCTGGTACTGCCCCTTTAAATTTGGCAGTGGCAAGCAGCTGATGCCCTTAAGTGGCCATCTTGTAACTTACTGCTGCTTACTATGTTACTTGCTCTTCTCACTGGTAAATGTTCTTAAATCCTACAGTATTTTCCCTTTGCTCTTCCTATCTTATTCCTGAAAAGATGGTAAATTATTGTATATACACCACACATACATCACTCTGATTCCACTCCTATAGTATTGTGTTTTATGCAGTGGAGAATTAATATATTTATAAGACCTTATGTATTGAAACAATGAGGGGAAAACCCCTCTTAAAAATTCAGTTAGGAATAGAATGAAAAGGAAGTAAAAGAAGAAAGAGCATTTCATTCCCAAACCCTGTCACTAATTCACCATGGCTTATCATGTTTTTTCACTTCTAAGAGCTGAATGTCTTGCCAATGCAGCTGACAAAGTGGGTATTCACCCACAGAAGCTTATGTTCCAATATGTCTGTTAGTCTATAAGGTCCCACAGGACTCTTTGTTGCTTTTTACAGATCCAGACTAACACAGCTACCCCTCTGATACTTGCCAATACTTGTGATTTCATCACAAATCTCATGATAATGGATGGTTTTCTAAAAATTCCACCTCCTGGAGTTCTCATCACCCTGGGGCTCCTGGACTGTATTTATGGAGTTTAAAAGGTGCAGCATAGTTTCCTAACCCTACCCCAGCCAGCCAGATCTGATGGCTCATGTGTAGGGATACAGTCATGCCTATGCCTCCTGTTCACCATGTTGTTTCTTTTTGATCAGAGCTCCTGTGTTCACCTGACCACAGGGGCTGCAAATTTGGCTGATGTATACATGGGCCACACAGAAGGGGGAATGAGTGTCTTTATTCCCCCTCACTGTGCAGTCACATGTGGGTTTATCCCAAAATAATCCCTACTGAATTTTGCAGTAACATTAATTATTTGCAAAGATTTTAAAGGAGACTGCTGTAGATCGTCCCACCATGAAATCATCAATTAAAATCCCAGCTTTAGAGAAATGTATGTAATTCTCCCTTAGCTGCATTTGTCAGGCTTTCCATCTCCTAGGCAGATGTGATAGTTTGACACTATATTCCAAGTAGTATGATGTGAAGCGTTTAGCCATATTCTTTATGGCATATCAATCTGCCATTAGCAGATACATTGCTGGCTTTGCTCTAAATTTTCCTGCTCTGAGAGAAGCACAGTAACAGAGAAGAAAATATTGTACAAAGCTTACAATGTACAGAATTCTAGCAAAGACTAGAAAAAGATGAGCTTAGCGCAGTGAAGAAACTTTGTCTCCATTTGTAAAGCATGTTGGATAGTAAATAATAAAAACAAATAAAACAGCATGGAGACCTTGAAGACCTTGTGTGCAGAGCTGCAGCGTATATTTGTGTACGTACCTGTATACATCTATAGCAATGTCTTTCATAGCAAGTAACACAGAGTACTTGATTGCATTTCCAAAAAAGAAAATAAAAAAACAGATCTGTTTCACAAATTGTAGTAAAGGTGATCTCTAAAAATTGTCTGAATAATTCAGCAGTGTGCTGCACTTAAAAAAAACCAAACCAAACAAACAATCAAAACTATAGCTGCTGTTTGTTTAAAGAAAAGTGGACTGTGTAATAAATTGGCTTAATTGTGTTCCTAATTATCCATAAAGAATTTGTATCTATTCTACAAATAGGAAATCCTATCCAATATAGGTCATGTACACTTTTTGTAATTGTTCCACTCACTATGGTGGCACAATTTAGTGATTCTGAAGAGTTCATCCAATCTTTAAATTAGTGTGATTCTGCAACCCATTAGTTGACAAGGTTCCATCAATTATTGTTATCAATCCAGTAGTTGCCAGAAAAGGCTAACAACCTCCCATGTGAGTCGTCATTATCAGGGTTCAAGCCCTCCCAGACTGATCACAGCACAGACCTGTATTATTTGAAAGATGTGAATAATTTCATTAGTTGGGAGCACTAGTTGATTGTTTTTCTGTATGGACCAATCACTAGAACAGTGTTCCCCAAACTATGGGGTGTGCCTCCATAAGGGGGCATGGAGGAATATTTGTGGGGAGTGTGCAGCAGGGCACAGGCCAGCCCCTATGGGGGGCAGGAAGGAAGCATCCCCAGCCCTAGCTCCACTCTAGCCCTGTTCTGCCCTCACTCCTGCTCCACTCCCAGGCCGCCTCTAGCCCCAGCTCCTCCCTCCCCCCAGTTCTGCCCCCAGCTCTGCTTTCAGCCCAAGCTCCCCTGCTGAGCCAATTTTGCAGTAATGGAGCGGGGCACAGACAAATTCCATTACCGGTAAGGTGCGAGGTGTGACAGGAAAAGTTTGGGCACTATTACACTAGAAGGTTATCATTGCTTGGAGTTGTACCTTATACAATCAGCTACATGGGATTTACTCATAACTTTTTTCTTCCTCCCTCAAAGGTAATGAAAATTGTTGGCTAACACTCCTGCAATGCTTTGAAAATTCAGGTTTACTGAATTCTCACGTGGAGAAAGGTTTTCTTTCTCTGGTCTGTCAGAATTGGTATTAACCTCTTTGGATTCTGATCTTCTGGATTTTTAGGAACTTTGAAAGAAGCACATCATGTAGCAGTCATTCAGTTTAGTGTGCTTTAAATAGTTATTTTATTTATTGTCACTGATTTCAGTCTTTTAAATTCCTTATCTGTGGCAAGAAAGGCACTTTTCTTTCCTACTGCAATATCCTCACTTATGTGTGTTGCTTCTCTCAACTAAGAATTGCAATTGTGTTCCTTTAAGGCTATTGTATTGTAACCAAGAACTTAACATTTTTATTAACTATGCTTCATAAAGCTGAAGAGAAAGGAAATCAGCAGGAAGTTAAATAAAAGTTTGGTGTTAAACTTTTAAATACTTATTATTTGATTTTGTTTAATATATACCTAATGGCTTGCCATTCTCTGTATTAATATAATCTTTGAGAGCTGGAAAAATTATACAAACCCCTACAGGGTTATAGGGTTATATTTCAGCCTAAAGACTGGAATAATTTTGCTATTCAGGGGCTTTCCTATGTGTTTTTTGGGGTGTGATGGGGTATTCATCCTACACCATCTCTTCAGGGGTTGAAGGTAGCTCAGAAGAGGCTAATTAACCTTGTAGGCTGCACCTGTGGGAAGATTTAGGCTTGACTGACAAGATGGAGCCCATCTAGGTAGGAGTAGGCAGGGGTTTGTTAAAAACCAGGAAGTGTGAGAGAAGTGTGTTGAAGTCACAATGAGGAGAAAAAGAGGAAAGTCAGGGTGGGAATAGAGGCCCGGGCATCCTGATCCTGAGGGAAGTGGTTTACCCAGAGGGATGGTGGAGTAGGAAGAAGGTCAGGGAATTGGCAGCAAGGGTTGAGACCATGCAGAACTTGGGTGCTAATTGTAGGGTCCTGGGCTGGAGCCTGGAGTAGTGGGTAGGGCTGGGATCCTCTATCAGCCCTTGGGAGAGTGGCACAGTCTTGAATTGGAAGACTGCCTCAAAAAAACATCTGGCTAGATGATCTGGTGAGACTTTGATGCTCCAGAAGAGGAAAACTGTACAGTGACCTGGCCAGAAGGGGCCAAACTATGAAGAGAAAGCACTGTGACTCCTAGAGAGCAAGAGGGATTATGATGCAAGTGAGCAAAGAAACTGGGCATCAGATCTGGCAGAGCTAAGCCCCGACCTAGCCACAAGGAGGGACCCCAGCAGTGACTAGTAAGTCTGTTACAAATGAATTCTATCTTTGCAACCTCTTTGGAGTTCCCTATATGAAGCCTCTCATAATAACCTCTTGCAGTTATGCTGTTTGGTCACTAAATGTTTAAGTGTTGTATGGAAAATTCTACAATAGGGAGTGGTGTTTGGTCAAAAATAAAAGATGGAAGATGTTTCATCTGAAACTTCTTGCTGTTCTTCCTAACACATTCCTGATGTTGAAGGACTGGACTCCATAGATTGTGACAGAGCTCCATTCCAGTGGCTTTGTGCTGGGGAGTGGAGAGGAAAGAGTGTTGTGCAAATTTCACTCATAACAAATAGCCCTTGTTAAGGTACTTCATTTTGTTTTCATTTCAACAGTGATTGCACATGATTGCGTTCCATAGCTGATTTAAAATGGTAGAAATTTAAATGCTGACGTTATATTTAACAGGATTATGTTGAGGGTGCTGAGCTTCTGAGTAGTTGTGTATGTGATGTGATTTGTTTATGGATAACTTATTTCCCCTTGTTCTGTATAAGGCAGGATTTTTCAGGATAGATTCAATAGCCATTTATTATTCTTATCACAATGGTGGTGTCTGGATTCCGCTTTATTATCATTAGTGGCACAGGTGAGTCTACTGAACCCACTTGGTAGGTGCTGTCTCTGCCTGATGGAGTGCTTCAGCTTCCAGTTAGTGAGATTTTGTTCAATCAATACATAGTGCTGAGGTGACACATCCTGTTTCAAATTGTGCTGGGTATTTTTAAATATTCTGCTGTAATGTTCAATGTCAGAGTATGAAAGTGATATATTTAAATTTAAAAATGCCTTACTGGCTTTAAGTGCAATAAATTTACCTTTTGTGAGTGATAATTATAAGTTTGACTTTACAAAAGTTTGGCAAAGTCTTTCTTTTCTTCTAGCAAAAATTAAAAGTGAGTTGCTCTTTCTTTAATAGCCCATTTCCGTGCAATCTTCTTAGCTATTCCCAGCAAGTCAGCAGTAGATGTCAGAGAGTTCAGTTTTTATCATTGTAAACAAGCTGCGATGTGACTGCACTACTGAGGTTCTTTGGTTATGACATCTTTCCTTTATGAAATGCAAACTTCTTGAATTTGGCTTCCAAATTCAGACAAACTGTTAAACAAAAGTAAAACAAACAATAAATAAACACAAATTACCATGTCTCCCCCACCACAGACTTTTCAGTGAGTAAACTGACAGCTCACTAAGAACATCACAAGGGAATAAAGCTATAGGAGAGAGCTACTTATGGCCCAGGCTTGTAAGGTTTAGTTGCGGATGTATGTTAACATAATTCCCAACCAAAGTTATACGGGACAGATTACTCCTAGTTGTGTCACTTCCATCATTTTAAAACTTGAATTGAAAATGATCAAAAGTAAATATTAGGGCAAGTACAACTCTAGGTAATGTCATGTTACAATGCAAGAGAAATGATGTGTGAGATTCTTAGGTCAGGGCAAGCTCTGCTTGATGCAGGACTCAAAGGATGGCATATCAACTTTATGCTCCCACATCCTATTTCTTGGACAGCAGGGAGTCAGTTCTCCTACCCACATAACTTGGAGGTGCTTCAGGGCTGCTGCTCTTAGACATACCACTGCACTAGCATAGGATTTCTGGAGTGCAAAATGGTCTGGTCACACTCTCAAGATGTTCCCTGAACATCACCTGGTGGTCAGTACCTGATGGTGTAGAGCTCGTTGGTCAGTACCTGATGGTGTAGAGCTCGTTTTCTGGCTTTATGCTGCCTGGACAATCCCCAGTGGGCTGTGAAGCTGTCTTTCAACTAAAAGAGCAACATAAAGTGGGTGAAAAAAGACCAAGAATATAGCCAAGTGTTTTATGGTAGGTGCTGCTATCTATGTACATAATATATGCTCTAAATAGGAGTTCAACGTAAGTACTGCATCATATATGTTAAAAGTAAAGACAAAATAATTAACTCCATCTACATGCTGCACAATCATTTTGTATGCTTCAATGAGACAGAATATTACCATGCATAAAACATTTTTCACACTTGAAGAGAGCATCTTGAAAGGGATTTTTTTTTTCTACAAAGTGATACGCAGCAGGTACATTTTTGCTCTGTATTGCTGACACTTCATCTTGGTGGTGGTGGTGTTTCGGGGGTGTGAGTGTGAAAGGTATGGCATTCTAGGGTTTTTCAATGTTATTTGTCCCCTCATTCCAACGGGGGGGGGACTTTTTTCTGTATTTATAATACATTTAAGCTGTGCTTTTGCTCATGTTGTATATTGCTCCTTTTTTAAGTAGCATTTTAGAACTCCTTCACTGTGCTTAACTTATTATGCATTTGTCCCAGCAGTAGTGGTTGGAAACAATGTGTTCAGATATTCTCCTAGGTACTTGTCTATACAACATGCACCTGTTCCCTGGCTGTAGTTAACATGTCATGGAAGAGAGTGCCAACTCTTAAAGGGAAGGTCAGTGAGCAGATCATCAGGATGGTAAGGCTCCACACCTGAAAAGTTAGCAGCATTGCAGCAGTTACAGTACTATAATTTTATCATGGAAGGGACCCTTTATACTGAAGGGTGGCAAGCTTATTGATTTTCCTACTGACTCCTCCTTCTTTCTCTTATTCTAAAACTTTTTGAGAAGAGAGATTTGCATTCTTTCATTTAATTTCAGTAGGTGTTTTAGATGAAATTATTCTATTGGGTAGTAAGTAAGTGCAAGGCCCTCTGCACCACTTATGTCATAAGGGCATGGCAGGGGGCACTGCAGGTGTATCCCTCTGCATCCTGAATATGGTCACCTTATTAGCCCCATTGTAGGCTAGTAGACAAGTTTATAGTCAGGGAAGGCCAAAGGAGAGGCTGCAGATCTGAATGTGTATGGATCTAGTGGTCCTAAATCTTTTGCAACTGGTCACTGAAGGGGCTGTGACAACTTTATCTAAGCCATAGGCAGGAATAGCAGTTGTAGAACCAGCCACCTACTGTAGCCCAATGTCCAGGTATTGGGATGGGGGACTAGATTTAATTCCTTTACCTTCTACCTTCATAAAGTCTGAACGTATTGTCTGGGTGAAAAGTATTGGCAACGTTGGAAGCCATCACTAGAACAGACAAGGCTTGAGTATAATCTCACTGGAGACAGTAGACAATGTATATAACTGCAGCAAGCAGAGGGTCAAATGCTGCTCAATGTACTGACGCAATAGTCCTATTGACTTCAGTGGCCTATGCTCTTAGAACCTTGTCTATGCTAAGGAACGCTCATATTGTAACTGCCAACTGGGGATCTGAACTGGTGTCAGCAAAAGTAAATAAAATGCCCGAGTACATGCTAGGAGTCTGGGATTTGGCCTGAGACCCAGTTTGTTGTGATCCCGTCCAATTGTGTCAGGTTCTTATAATGCGTGATGCCTGTATTTTGTGGCACAGTACTTCAAATTGTATGGAATTGCATTCGGTGTATATTCCAGTTTATTTTCATTGCCTAAACTGAGTGAAAAACAAAATATTCTTTTGTCATTTTTGCTGTTTGTTTATATTGTACTTTTAGAACTTCTGTGTTAATTATTTAGGGCTAGATGGAGACGTTACTCCCAGCTCCTGGTAAGGGGCAATATGTAGCTATGCTACCAGTGGAGCAGTTCAGAGAACAAATTGTGAATCTGACTCACAATTGCCTCCCTGGCTTCCCCTTTTCCCTCTGGCAAGAAGTAATCTGGTGCTTGTCTATACTAGTGGTTCTCAACCTTTCCACACTAGTGTATCTCTTTCAGGAGTCTGACTTGTTTTGCGTACCCCCCAAGTTACCTCACTTCAAAACTACTTGCTTACAAAATCAGACATAAAAATACAAAAGTGTCATAGCACACTATTAGTGAAAAATTGTGTACTTCCTCATTTTTACCATATCATTATAAAATAAATCATCTGGAATATAAATATTGTACTTACATTTCAGTGTATAGTATATAGAGCAGTATAAATATTTCATTGTATGAAATTTTAGTTTGTACTGACTTTGCTAGTGCTTTTTACATAGCTTGTTGTAAAACTAGGCAGATATCTAGATGAGATGATGTACCCACTGGCAGGAGCGGCACCAGGGTTTTTGGTGCCCTAGGCGCAGGGCCGGCTCGCTGGTCTCGCGGCTCCGGTGGACCTCTCGCAGGTGTTCCTGTGGATGGTCCGTGGTCCCGCGGCTCCGGTGGAGCATCCGCAGGCATGCCTGTGGCAGGTCCACCAGAGCCGCGGGACTAGCGGACCCTCCGCCGGCATGCCTACGAGAGGTCCACTGGAGCAGTCTGCCGCCCTCCAAAATCCTGATGCCTTAGGCTACCGCATAGGTCACCTAAATGGAAGCACCAGGCCTGCCCCCAGAAGACTTCTGTGTACCCCGGCTGAGAACCACTGGTCTATACTACTAGAAGATTATACTAGTATGCTGGCTTAGCTCTGCCTATGCACCTTTCTGCATGTTCCTTAACCAACTGCAACTGATAGACAAGCAGAAATTGCTTTTCCCCCTTCTAGCATAGACTGTTGATGTAGGTAGCCCATGCTGAGGAATAAGTTAACACCATCAGTAGTGAAAATACACTGAAAAGGGAGGGGAAACTAGGGAAGCACTACTTATGAAGTCAGGGATAGAAGATGGAGCTTTCTTATGTTTTAATCAAAGGCAGAGATGCTGTAATAGGCCTCAATTAACCCTGAATATGTTATGTGCCACTTGCTGCCTTCTCCTAGCTAAGAGTAATCTTGCCCTTGATGTGGTTATAACAGCAATAGTAGGGTATAAAAGACGACCACCTCTATTTTCCACAACCAACCTAAATTTTGTGTTCAAATATAGTGGGACTTGGATCTGAACGACCCAATGATGTTTTGTGAAAGGACAGCCACTCAGGCTTTGCCTGTCTCCAGTAAAATAATCTAAAATATTTAAATTATAGGAGGAGCTGGAATCACCACCTATTATTAATGTTGTCCAGCATTTCCCATTGTAAGATCCTGCTTACAACTTTTTCAAACTTTAATTGTTTGGACAGAAAGTTTCCATGTTGGTTGTCTGCCTCAGGCTGATTTTTGTTTTGTTTTTAATTTCAGCCAAAACTGTTGAGGTGTTTCTGAGAATGAGATTCATTTCAATAAGTCATTTTGCACGTATTAGAAAATTCTGGTGACCTTTATTTGAAAAGCTCTAGTACCACCCATATTTTGGATCAGCAACTTGATATTTGTCAAAGGGGTGGCCTTTGTGTCAAGGATATGCTTTTTGCCACCCCTGTGAAAATCTGGTCAAGTTATAAGCTTTTGAATAAGCATCTTTTGCACATGCTAAGTAGACACTAATATTTTAGCAACTAAATTTCCTGATGATTCTTCTCTCCCACTGGGCATGTTCCAACTTGGGGCAGAGCATGACTTTCCCTGCAAGTGTGGCTCTGGTCTGCTGTAGGCCAGGCTGAATCAAAGTTTGGGCACCTGAACTGAAAGCGAGGAGATTGCCTTTTGTGCTCTCAATGAACCTTCCATCTAGACACAAGCAGTGTGGAGAAGAAAGGTTTCTGATTAGAATGCTGAGGAGAACCACCACTACCCTCCCCCAGCCTGTGGAGAGGATGTGGGCAGGGGAGACTGGGACTGGTGGAGTGTAAGAGGGAAATAGACTGAGAATTGGGGTGAAGGGACTAAAACTGGCTGGCAAGGAGACTGGGACTATAAGCTGTTTGGGGAGGGTGGGGGTGGCAGTAAGGAGGAGACTGCACCTCTTAATTCTGGCATTTCCTAACTTTTGAATGCTTATGTTCTTGTAACATTATGTATGCCTATACAATACATGTGACTTTGTTGAGGACATCCTTTTAAGAGTCACGGCAAAGTTACCAAATGTGTTTTTGTTTGCTTTTTCATTTGTTTTCTGCTAAGGAGAAAACACAAGGGCCAAGGAAACAATAATTGATTTGAGAATGGTAATACTATTAAAATGTATGGGAACTTTCCTAGGAAAATACTTAATTTTCTTTCTAGCAATAAATTATTTCCAAATCTCCAGTTTTCAGAAGATCTTGTTAGTAAATTATTTGTAAAGAATGACTTTAATTAATTCTTATTGCATCCCTTTGGGCTCAGGTTTTACTGAGTTATTAGAGAAACTCTTAAAGTTTACATTCATGTAGATTTATTTGCCCTTGAACATGTTTTAATTAAGTTTGAAGTATGACAGGTTTTTTTAATTCCTTATGGATAAATAAGACAGAGGGGATATACATCAGTAGGGCCATCTTTGAACTGTAGTAAAGCATTTATATTGGAAATGTTTGATATTCCAGTGTTTTCCCCTTTTAAAGTTCCTTATTTTGTTTTTTAAATAATTATGCTATATGTGCCCTCTGAATAGAGACACTGACTGCATAGATCAGGAGTACATTGAACTTTGACAAATGGCTTCACTTGAGCCTGCCTGGAGCAAGATTTTGAGTGCAAAGTGAGCTTGAGCTCACTTTCCACATCTGGGAGTTCTCAAAGGTAAGTCATTTTAATGCACAAAACACTGTTGTTTACAATTTAATGCCTTGAAAGAACAGGAAGATATTCCCAGGAAAGCCAGGATCTGCATCAGAAAGGCCTTGTTAGATCACACAGAAGACACCAACACAACTTAACTTCAGAACTTCCTACCCATGGTAGGACTTGGAAGACTTTGCTTTTGCTTACACTTGTCATTAAAATAGATAACCATAAACAGAGGAACATTTTGCCTTTTGCTTCTGTTAGGAGCACTGTTGCTCTCATTCTTGGCCACAGAGACCTTTTAAAGCCCATAAGTAATTAAAGTCAAACCTTTCATTTCTACTAAAATGACAACTGATTGTTGTTTTCAGCTCTGATTTATTATTGTCAGATCCTTTGAAGGCAAGGAAGAGAGTTCTTTGGTAACTTGGGGACAAGGAGGAAAACGAAGCAGGCTCCTGATTATGATGGGCAGGATTGCAGCTGCAAGCCTGGGGACCTTTTGCAGACATAAGGGAATCTCTCTTGCTTGCATCAAAGATCCAGCTCTGGGATGATTGAGGTAGAAAGGGGTTGGGCAGAGGAGTTAGTGATGGATGAGCTTTAAAGATTTTGTAAATTTGTGTGTGGGAGAAGAGTTTACCTCACACAATACTCACCTTATACTGTTTAAAAGTATTGAATAACCACAATAAAGAGTAAAATCTTTAGCATCACACATAGCATATTGGACACAGCACATGATGCATTCTAACAGGTTTTGTATGTGCAATTTACATTAGAAACCAGAACAGTAAAAATTTGATTTTACAACAGGGTAAGAGTGAAAGCGGTGAAGAATGGTTTTGCTCTTCCAAACTTTTTGTTTTTTGAACTTCCCATATTTCTTTGCATTTCAGAATTCAATTTGCACTTCAGTTTATTTTAGTACGTTTTGGCATTGGTACTATGAAAGAGACAAGGAGACAATTCCATCTTTTCCCAACAGCAACTACAGACCAGATGAAAATTTTGTCTTGGCTTAATATAAATATCTCAGTAAAATATTGTTTGAAGTACAGGGAACTATCTACTCCAAGATAATTAGACAATGAGAAGTTGTCTTATGACTTCTGGTAGCACACTTTATAATTCTTAGCAATGTTAATTACAGTAGCAAAGCAGCACATGTTCAGCACCCTGTCTTGCCATTTATAACACAGTTGTCCTTGTACTAGCAAGGTGTCTATTGCGAGTTTAAAATGTTACAAACACCAGTGAATGTTTTGTTCTAGCATTGTCAGTCCTGCATACATTGTAGAACCTGGGTTGTGCAAACAAAATGGAATATTTTGCGCACATGTGATGGAACATGTCTTGTGTGCATATGTTGTATAACTGAAGACAATAGTCCTCTGTAAAAGTCAATGGTAGGTTTATGTTTATCAAATGATGCCTTCTTTGTAGACTTTCAAAAACTGAAATAAAAAAAGTCAGATGCTAGGGACCTATTTGTGTTTCCATTGCATTTAGTGCAATGCTCTCAGTAGCTTCAGCAGCACTGATAACTATTTGTTAAATCAGGCTTGTTACTGTGCTCAGTCTACATGCTGCTCTCCACTTGCATAAAGTTTGTGTGTGGATTCGGGGCAGTACATAGTTCTGATAGTCCAATGAAGCTGTATATTGTCCCTTTCAGACAGCTTTCCTAGAATCCCAGAATACCTTTCTGCTATAGCTCTTATTCATACATTTATCCTGGCTCAGGGAGATTTTTTTTTCTTCTTTTTTAAGGAAGAATATACCTAGTAATGTGTTCTGTTTATTAGCACTGTCCCTCATACACACTGATGGTACACTGCTTCTTGTGCTCCGCCTTTTAAAAATCCTGCAGTCTTCCAAAATAATATTAATGGGGATGCTGCAGAGACAGGAGCTCACTGGGAGGCATTGTGAAAATTGTCTCTTCATTGGATGATTTCTCCTAAGCAAAATTTTACAGAGCATAGAATCTCCTTGTCTTAAGCAAAATAGAGAAAAGCAGAGAAAAGGTATGATATCTGGATGAAAAACCAAAGGGTAAAGTAAGAAAAAGTTCCTAAAGCCATTTCAGCTACTCACTGTTCCCTTAATATGCTAACTCTTATTCTGATATGAATCAGAAACTCTCTCACAATGATTACACATGTAACAGACCTTGTTGCTTAAATTTTGTAGCTAACATGGAGAGAGGCTTTTCACCCCAATTGTTTTTACTTGTGTGTACTCCAGGCATGCTGCAGAAGCTGTGCTGTGCTTGTTGTGTGTACACTATGGGTTGTACATGTGGTTATCTAATTTTTTTGGCTTGTCTATATTTCTTTTGTGGGTGAGTAAGCAAATTTGTTCTATAGAAGATAAGACCTATTAACCAGCCACATGACACAGACTGTTAATAATGCACAACGAATCAGCTTATTTTACTTACAAGAATGATGAATATTCAGAAATGGACCTATCTGGGGGTTAGATCAATAATACTTATGAGACTGATACACATGAGCTGAGCCTTCATCCTGTTGGATAAAGTCTACCCCAGTGGAGAGGGCCAGCAAAACCCACTACAGCACATAAATCCCTCTCTGTTCTTATTCTGAGAACTTGAGTGGTGCTTAGTCCTTTGTGCTGGCCTTTTGCCCCGGGTGAATTTCACCCACTGAACTTCAGGAGATATTTTTGCTATATCATATTATTTGAAGGACACTTATTTTTTCTTATTTGTGTGCAACCCTATGGGCAGCCTAAAATTTCAGAGTCAAGGGAGAAATTCAGAGCACTCTAATGTGTATTAATATATTATATTAATAAAATATATAATATTTAATTGGTGAGAGTGGAAGGAAGCTATAATGAAGTTGGAGGGGTCCCATCTTCAGTTCAGAAGGTAGTACCTTGTCCAGATTTATAACAGATGAGGTGGTTCTCAAGGCTAATCCATGAATTAGAGAATAATTCATTCTTGCTCTGACTCTAGCCCGATGACTTTTCAAGTATTTTGTTGAAGCTATTCAACTTAGTATCAAATACTTGTAAAGTCATTGGGGAGAGGGAGAGAGGAGAGCATTTGTCTATCTAGCTTTGTGGTTAGTGCATTCTGTTACTGAGAGAGAAACCTGGCTTCAAGCCCCTGGTCTAAAGAATATTTAATTATTTATACCATGTGGTAAAGCTTCATTATGAGAAAATGAGAACTCTGTCCCATTGTATCCCATAGTCCAGTGAGGGCACTTACCAGAGTTGGGGAAGACATTGGTTCAAGTCTCTGCTCCAGAACGAGGGTTCAAATCTGTCTCCCCCAAGCCCTTTGTGAATGCCCCAACCACTGGGCTATAAGATAAGTCTCCATCTTCCTCCTCATTGTGAATGTAGATCAAAAAATCCAAACATTTTATTTTGATAACATTGAAAGGATTCACATGGACATTTCTGGGGGGGAGGAGTGGGGGGGGTAATTTTGACCTAAACAATGTGCCAGATTCAACACATTTCCAACATGTTTTGGTAAACATGAATCTGCTTTTTTTTTTTCTTTTCTTTTCCAGTGGTGGTGGGGGGGGATTTTTTTTACCCAGCTCTAGTTTTTCTATATAAAGGAAATACATCATCACATCCATCAGGGTGTACTGCTTTGTGGGAAACTATACAGAAGCTGAAATTAAAAGAAAATGCACTACTCACATTACTTAATTTTTACACGGTTTTTAGTATTATATCCTCTTCTTGCTATGACAGTGGTTAAGTAATGGAAACTAATGCATAAAGAGTGACTTTTTAGGCTGCAAATTTCAAAATGTTGGCCCTAAGGACCATATTTAAGCACTTAAACAAAAATGGCTTGATCTTTCCAAGATCTTGAGCAATTGCTCCCCCTTTCACTGGAGTTTGTGGCTGCTCAGAACTTCGGGAAATCAGAGACTAACTGAAGGCACCTGGGTCTGATGTTTTTAATACACTTTTCACCCCTGCACACAGCAGAACAAAGTAAAGGTGCTACTTTAGTGTCTTTCTTGCTTTAGAGTGTAAGGACCAGATCCTGAGCTAGTCTAAATCAGTGTAACTCTAGGAGCTAAACTTATTTACAGTTGATAAGGATCTGGCCCTTAATTTTTCCACAGATTTGTACCATGATCTCATGTACTTCCTCACTGTGCTCATAGAAGAAGTCCTTTGCATTTATGACTAACCATATCTGTGCACATTCAGCATTTGTCCTTGGTTTTACCACTTTGCAGAAAAGCTGAGCATGTATTTGAATTGAGAATGAAAAATATCAAGAAAGGATGTTCTCCTCTATTATTTAAGTGTATTATATGAACTAGATTTGGGTATATTTTATGACATTTCCAGAGGCTGAACAATTTCTACAGCTATTGTGAAACCTGCAGGAAAGAAGGTTTCAAGTCTGAATGTCGAGCTCATCTTTAAACTTTGACATTTTCTGATATCAGTATTCATGCCAGTCCAATAAGTAACTTCCAACCTTTTTCAATAAACTCAAGTGCCCCGATAGAGATTGCAATACAAAGACATGTAGACAGTAGCATTTTAGTAACTTGGGCATACATTTCATTTTGTACATTTCTTGTCCGTTCTGCATTTAAAGTAAACTTTGTCATTTCAAATAGCAAAAATTTTACATGACATGGTTCCCTGAACACTCATTCAGGGAATTATGTGTGTTTGTAAATATTCAGTATCTGGGTTGGTTTACTGAGCTTGCAAAATGACTTCTTCCCCAGTAAAAATGGGTGATATGGCTCAGTAACATCTTTAGAAATGTAGCAGTTCTCTGTTTAGTTGCTAATTGAATATAGGTGTTTTCATCTGAAACCTAAATGTATTTGTTTTTTTTGCTTCAAAACTATTTTTAGGTGCCTAACCTTTAGAGAGTTCAATGTAGTGCAGTTTTACTAAAACTATCTCAAAGTATTTCTTTGCTGCTCTAACCCCAGTCTCTCCCTTTCCACTATTTTTAGTTGTATCCTCTCTCTCTCATTCTGAATTCCTTTACCTCTCTCCCATACTTTCCTGTCTGCATCTCTAATCCCTAGTCATTACTTTGCAAATCTGTTCTCTTATCTCCAGTTTTGCTTTCATGCTACCTAATGACTTTGGAGAAAGTCCAGTGGATATTCTTCTTCCATGCTAATATGCAGCTGTGCTCCATTGTTGTTTATTTGTTTTGTGGTAGTGCTTAGAGGGCACTGCACAAATATATAGCAAAGAGATGGTCCCAGCCATGAAGAGTTTGCAAACTAAGTAGTGTACTTTAAAATGTGATCATAGCAATATCATTCCAGACCCACTCCCTGAACATTTTCACAATAAGACTTGCTAGTTCAGTGACCAACATAAGTGCGTACCGCTGTCTGATCCTTTTACCTCAAAAGTGAGGCATTGAACAGGTGTAACCATGGACCTGCTCCAACCGCAGACCCCTTTTCTTTAAGGAGGGAAGGGCATGATTATAAGCTGGAAGGAACCCAGCTTGGTTTTCAGGTCTATAGTTGAATCTGCAGACTGATTAGCTCTCTTTTCCTATACGTGGATCATATTTTATATGAAAATCACTTAGATAAGAGAAACGTAGAACTTTTTTACTGAAATAGAACCACACTAAGGAGGGGGGAAAAAAAACAACTCAGGTTTCTCTCAGTTCTGCCCTCTTCCTATCCAAAGAATTTTACTTCTCCCTAATGAACTCTTATGCCAATAACCCTTCTGACCTTTGTCTTCAGTTCCTTTCTTAAATCCTTTTTCAAACACCCTTTTTTTTTCTCCTCCCCATCCTTGTCCTTCCTAGAATCTCGCCAATCTCAGCAAAACCAAAACTGACAGTAATAGGCAAGGGGGAGAAGAAACCTTGCCAATCCCCACTCTTCCTCCCTAATTTGATCCTCTCCTCCTTTAGGCTTGTTTCAAACTGAGTGTTCCATGCATGCTTTGTTTATTTGTATTGTGATAATGTCTGTAGACATATATGGGGAGGCATAGCCCTGGTTCTGATGAGTTTACAATTTAATTTAGAGACAGACTGTAACAAAAAAAATTGGGAAATAGTGAGTTGGTAACAATAATCAGTTAATCATGAGCAAAAAGGTGCTTCTGAATCATCTAAGTTTTGTTTTGTTGTGGGGGTCTCATATTTTTTCTTGAAAAACAATCCATTCAGGCTTTAAATTATGTAAATATCAAATAACACAATCTGCTCTGCAACCTAACCATCAGTGGAATTCCTGTAGATTTCACAACAGAAGTGGGTTTGAGAAAAGGGATTAGAAAGAGGAGAGGGTGGTGGTCTTTTTGCCGTAATTCTTGAATTTATCCCCTTGACTCTACTCCTTTTTGCCTGCTTCAGTTACAATGGTCCTGATTCATCAAAACATTTAGCATGGGGCAAAGTTCATCCCTAATTCAGCAAATCACTTTTAGCATTTTATTTAAGTGTTTTGTTAAATCAGGGCATCTGTTCTCCTGGTACTTCTTACTGATCATTTCTTTAATAACTCTTCATTCCTCCCCCCGTGTTGTTTATTTTTCCTATGTAGTGCCTTTTATGTATTTTTTGTTTCACCTACCCACCTCTATAGTGATCTTACTCCAGTGTACCACTGCTTTCTCCAGTGTACCACTGCTATACTTGAGCACTTCTATTTCATCCAGTTGCGCAGCTCCAGTTCCCTTTGTGACATTTCCTCTTGGATGTCCAGCCATTTCTGCACTCAATATCATTCCTCATCCATATCACTTCACTTCTGTGTCACTTTACAGTAGAATAATAGATACTGTACTGGAATTGAGGTAAATGGAAGTCTGTTATAGAGCTTGATTATCTGTACACATTTTTGGGGTATCTGGGAATGACCAGTAGTATTAAGTTCTTAACCCACCTAAAGTTAAACAGGTAAATTTTGGAGTTGGCTAATGTTGATTCATTCAGCATATAATGAAGTCTATTTTCTTCAGGCACAGGTGCTGGAACTAGAGGTTCTGGGGGTACTGCCACACCCCCTGACTTGAAGTAGTAATAACCCAATACATGATTTCTGCCTTCAGCACCTCAACTGTAAAGATTGTTCTAGCACCACTGTTTTCGGGAATGTTTTGTATATTAATTATAATTAGGGTGACCATATTTCCCTTTGCTGAATACAGGACACCTGGTAAAATTACTCATATTCAAATGAGTTCAACAGCAATCAATCGTACAAACGTTCAAATTAGCATCCAGCTGACTGAGCCCCTATTAAAAAGAAATACTGCATAGTTGGATTCTTTTTATTTACCTTCTTATCTGTAAGGCTTTAGGGTTCACATGGGGAGGGGTCTCTCTCTCTCACACACACACACACACACACACACACAACGTCCCATACACCTCTCTGATGGTGGGGGGAGTGAGGGAGGGGATGTGACCAGCCAACCCAGCCCTCCCTGCCTGCCTGGCGCGCTCCACCCTCTATGCCTGGCTGAGCCCCTAGGACATACCAACTTCTCATGGTACCTGGCACCACGTCTTCCTGAGGCAACACATGGAGGGGCATTCAGGGCCACATGCCCCCACCCCCAGCTGGTGAGCAGGGATCCATCCAACAGCAGGACCCATCAGTAGTGATGGGGGGGGAGAGTGAGGAGATAGAAAATATGGGATAATTTGCCCTTTTTTAAGAAAAAGTCAGGACACCTGCAGGAGGGCTTAAATACCTCACTGTCCCTTTAAAAACGGGATGTCTGGTCACCCTAACTTTAACAGACAAAATGTCGCTTGCTTGAAAAATCAACTGAACAGTGAAATAACCAAGCAAATATCTATTTTAGATGGAGAAAAAAAAAAGTCATGTTTTGAATGTTGTTGGGTTTTGTTTTTTTTTAACCCAACCTGGAATTTCTGGTGGGAACACTATCACTCAACAAATGCATGCTTTTTCAGTAGGGCATTTATAATTTCCTCACTTTTTAAAAAAAAGTTGCTTAATATCCTCCAGAGTGATTCTTGGAGGTGAGACTGGGAATAAGAGATCAACTACAATCTCATAGCACTGAAGATGATAGTATATTTTTATTGATATGGCACCAGTATACCTAAATGTTCTTAGACACTTATAGAGATTGAACAGTGTTATGTTTCTGACATTAAAGTGTGTCACAACTTAATCAAATTAAGGTTTTCAGGCCTGTTTTAAAGGTTAGTTCCACGACTTTAAGAAAAAAGGTATTTGAGAGGCCAAGGACTGTGAAGGCCAAAATATCTGCAGAGTCAATTCTGCCACAATTCTTAGTTACAGACCTAAAAGTTTAATTCACTCCAACCTAAGAGAACAAGATGATAGACAATAACTGTAACCCAGTAAGATACCCACACTGAGATTTGGAAGGTGGTCTACGGGTTTAGACAGCTGCCTTTCACTATTTTTAAGTAGATTTCCCTCTAATCACTTTGAAAATCTTGATTCTGGTGTGCAGACCCATTAGGTCTCCATGAACATTCAGCTGAAAACTTTAAAATCATTCTATATTTCAAAACACAGTGCAAAGTAGCAACTATACTGAGTCAAACTACTGGATCATCTGAAAAAAAATATAAAAAATACAGCAAAATAGTCAAATTAGAAACATTTTTAGTCTGCATTGACAACTAGGTTTTATTCCATTCATTGTCAATAGAAGTTTAACAAACTTTTCCACCAAGTTTAAATAGATAACAGTGGATTTTATGTTTAAAAATTTTAATCCTTTTTAATGAACAGAAATGGAAATGTCAAAAATAATACTTTCTTGGCTTAGACAAACCTAATTTATAAGTTATGGTTAATTTCTTAACCTACAGCTAGGTTAATTTTGACATATTTAACTTCAAAATATATTTCTTCAAGTAAGGAACATTTGAGTGATTTAAAACAAAGCGTTTTCAGAAATGCGTGGATAAACGAGCAATAACCTTTTTCTAGCGTAACACTGCTGTACCCTTTGGTTAAAAAAAAAAGAGAGAGAGACAGAGAGAGAATTTGAATCCTAAGTAGTAATTAGCCAAACTAGAAGTACTCTCTTGTTAAATGATGTATCCCTGGATTGCTCCATGCAGTTTTCCCTTTCTTTTCTCAAGCATAGCCTTGAATTTAATTGCACATTATAATTGCACATCTTTCCTTTTGAATATCCTAAATTATTCCTGTAATTCTCTTTGTATTTCTCTTGATTCTAAGCAAAAGCATTCTTCAGAAACTCATTATTACTGATGCTGCAATTACAAGACTTTTTTTTTATTTTTTGTTTCCACTTGTAAATGGCTAAATAGCTTATGCTCAGTTTAGTGTGTGTGGTTTGTCTTGGAAAAAAGACCAAATAAAAAAAAAATGTGCTGTAAGCCACATTTAAACACCACCACCACCAAAATCAACCTTTAATTCTGGATTTATTGATACTATTTCAGCTACCGAGAGCACTACAATGACAATGTACCTTATGCAAAAACTGGTGATTCAGCTGAAGGTTAATGGCTAGCATTGCAGGAACACCAGTGTACAGGCTATAATTAGGAGTGTCTGATGGAAGCTCACACTATAATATAAACAGAGAACATCTGCACGTTCATGGTAATGACTGTCTCCATCTCTCTCCATACCATTTTTTGTGTTTTAATAGCATGTTTATCACTAAATCTTATTTTTCCCTATAGCCTGAGATTTAATAAGAAGCTAAGTTCGAATGGCAGTTAAGTAAATGGAGGAGTATTGCTTCTTTACGTCCTTTCCACTGCTAGCTAAATGCTACCAATGCATTTTGCTCTTCACATTGTATTGTACAACTAGGCTATGGAATATGAAGGATTTCTATTTTTAATAGAGGTATATGTGCATTTCAGTAAAAGCTTGTGTGGAGAGAGCTTTCCGTTCATTTAATTACTGACTGATTTGACTGTATTTATCTGAGTATTTCCTTTTCTCATTTTATTCCCAAAAGAACTGTTTTAGAAGATGTGAGAGAAGAACAATGACCTGTAAACCACACATTGGCCTAGATCCTTAGCTAGTGTCGATCAGCATATCTCCATGGGAATTAGTCTAGCTAACTCTAGCTGAAGATCTGGCCATTTTAGGCTCTTAAGCAGAACTCAAAGTGTGCTGGATTTATTTATTTATTTATTTTTGGAAACTTTTCCATCAGACAAGCACATTGGTGCAGAATTGGTTCATGTTATAAGTCTTGGGTTTCAGGAAAATTAAACCATTGGTGAATTTGGCCCATTGTGAACTGTAAAACTGGGGAAGTGAATACCCCCGTCAGGTTCCCTGAGTGCCTGCGCGGTGCTAATAGGCTGCTAAGCGGCTGCTTACTTGGAACATAGGTCCCAAGTTGGGCACCATAAGTCACTAATTGATTTTGAAAATCAGGCCCCATATTTTCATGAGATGGATTCATTTTCTGTCATTCTCTATCCTATTTATTATTGATATGACTGCAGGGCTTCAGTAATTAGTGAAGTTGATAGGAAAAACGCAGTCATAAACCGAACGTGTTGCAATGTTGAAATATCAGGGTTAATTTTCACAGTGATGTAGATGTAGATACGCCAAAAATAAACCTATGCAAATACTTAATTTGTCACATGTACATCCTATTTTCAAATTAGCTAACAATAGGGTTCATGTAACTTTGGAATGCAGCATTTAAGTCAGATATTCAAAAACAGAAGAGTACCACATTGAAAAATATAAATCCTGCTGTGAAGAACCATGATCCTTTTAAAAAATATTGTGATAAACTTCCAATGAGTAACTATATCAAAAAGTTCAAAACATCTTTTCAAATTTTTCACTTTTCAAATATATCATCAATGTGATGATAAAAATTTTTTGCTCCATATACATAAAGATTGAAATGTAATGAGCTCGCATGAGTAGTTGAACACCCCAGTGATGTGATGTGAAAATAATCATGCAGGCATACTGTGTAACTGTATTGTCCAGCAGCTCAGTCCTATCTGTGTCCTTTCAGTTTAGGATTTTCTTTAGCACTCTGGTATCTAAGCACTTAATATGTAACTTTTGTTTGGGACTTTACATATTCAAGGCACTATACAGACATTAATCCCCATACCTTTGTAAAAAAGGTGAAAGTTGTTCTGTGCACTTTAGAGATAAAGAAACTGAGTGAGAAAGGTGAAAAGACTTGTGAAAGGACGTAAAGCAAGTCAATAGCAGAGCTAGGTTGAGAACTTGAGGCCCCTCTTAATCTTAATTTTGCTGTTCCAGGCCATGGTGCTTTCCTCTCAGTCCTCTGCAGTGAAACTGCAACATTTTACACAGCTTTAATTTTACTCCAAAGGTGACTGTTTCAGCAATAGCTATCAAAGGTTTCCTTTTGTTGATACAGCCTGGAAAGCATTCTGGGAGCGTTCTAAATGAAAGTCACTTTATAAATAGGAGTCATTATTGTTGTTTTATTGTACTGCATTAATGTCAGGATCATCTATCTTTGAATATACGAGCTAGCTGTCTCAATGAATTAATATTGATCTGCTTGTTGCTAATGAGAGACAACAGCAAACCAGTACAATGCAGCAGTGTGAAAGAAGAGGATGGCACCGATAATTCTGAAGCCCCCAGGAGACCCAAGCACTCAGCCCCTCCATCTATTTTTCCATCACAGCTTAATATCTTGCTAGATATACTATCATTACTACATAGGCTGACCATTGATATGATCAAATGAGTTGGGGCAGATATGTTTGAACTTTAGAGTACCCCTGTAATTGGAACAAGAAGTGAAGAGGTCACCATTAAACTTCTATTCAATACTACCATTTGGACGAATTAATGTTACCACAGTATTCATGATGTGCCCATATTGAGTACGAGAAATGGCATATAAAAATAATTACAAGTAGCAATTGTAAAGAATGTAATGGTGACTACTCTTTGGGACCTTTTCTCTGTCAGCTCAGACCTCCCCTTCCATATCCACTATATATTCAAAATGGGCATATCTAGTCCTTTCTTCTGCAACCGAGGAAATACCCGATGCAGATAGACTATTACAGTTCTGTTGTTCAAGCAGGACTGGAATGTGGGGTAGCTGAACAAGGACTGTTAACTGGAGCTTGCTGAAGTTTTCTCAATGTTTTCATTAGAAATGGGGTTTTGTCAAAACTGAAAACTTGAAAAATTGTTGTTAATGGAGAGGGGTGAGGTGGAGAGGAAATACAACATTAAAATCCAAATTGCTTTTTTGTTTTAATTCTTGAAAATGTTCATTACAAAGCAGTCAAGAATTCCCACTCTGTGGATTTTTGTTTTGTTTTGGTTTTGGTTTTTTTTATAGCCTGCTTCCCTCTCTGGTTTTCCACTAGAAAAATAGAGAAGAAAAGTTTAAAAACAAAAATATGAGAAAGAAAAGGTGGGTTTTCTTCTAATTTATTTAATTTTTCTCCTTTATAAAGGGAGATTTTTTTAATGGGTAGGAGGATAATGAAGTGCTTTCTTCCCCCATATTCTCTTACTTTTGTTGCTTTTCCCCACCTTTTTTTCCCACATGTTTGTTTTTAAATATTTTTAAATGAAAACTGAAAGTAAACAATTTTACAGAAAACAAAAAAATGTTAATTTTCTTTTGAAACTGTGAGAGGAGGACCCAAATTTGAACCAGATCTACTATACATTGTGAATCCCTATATGTGGCAGCAAGCAATTGGCAAATGGCTACTGAGCATAGGTGGAGCAAGGAATCTTCTGCAGGACAGAAACTCAACACCTCTCTTTGGTGGGTCTCATGTAACATACTGCACCCACTAGTTCCATTATTTGGCTAACGTGCTCTCCACGGTGTCTTTGACTTCTTTAAGGAACAATGTACAAAATTAAGCTGGTCATGAAAATTGAAAGTGTATCAGATTTATTTTTATTTCTCCCATTAATGGCCTCTGTTTCTATGGGACCGTACCCAACTCCCATTAAAGAAAATAGGAAGATTGTCATTCACTTCACTAACAACTGGGTCACGCGTTTGGTGATCAAATGTGTATGTAATGGAGCGAGAAGGCACAGAGAACCTCTTCACCTCATGGGATTCCATGTTGGATTTCTTCAGCACCATTTCCTTGAAGAGACAAGAGGCTAATGTACCTGCTAAAAATAACAGGTTCTGTTGAAATCAATGGGGATTTTGACATTAACCTGGTTTAATCCAGCATCTCACCCGCAAACAAGTTAAGCTATAGCGCCAGCAATCTACTGGAAGCCTATATTTAGTCTAGTAACTTAGTTCATACAGAGTAAAATTAGGAGGGGAGGAATTATGGGATCTTTATCGCATAATGAACTAACTCACTCTTTGGTTCTCTATCAAATAACTTCACAAATACAAACTCTCCTGAAGATTGGATCTGTAGTTGATGAATTTGGGGTCAACGAAGGATTGGTGGATAGCTGACACTTGTGCCCCCGTGTCTCTCCACGCAGTAACCTTCTTTCCGCCCACTCTCAAATTTTCCCTTCGCTCCAAGGGTATTTGAGAGGCATCCGGGCCTGGGGATCTTTGGTGTGATGGTGGTGTAATGAATTGCACTCACATGGTGTTCTTGGGACACTTGGCCTTGATATGTCCCAGTTCATTACACTTAAAGCATCTTCCATCTGATGGGTCACTGGGCCGAGGTGAGTTACTGGAGACTGGTGAGGTTGAAGGGTAGGGTATCTGTGGCTTTACTTGGGTGGTATGTGGGGTCTTTGGCTGTCCTCGGTTGTAGGGTTTATGGTCTGTGTGCCCCCTGGGGTAATCGTTCCCCTTGACAGTAGCTTTCTTGCTTTCTGCCAGTTCCATCCATTTGGCTCCAATCTCCCCCACCTCAGCGATATCTTTGGGATTTCCATCTTGTATGTACCGTGTGATGTCTTCAGGAACACCATCCAAGAACTGCTCCATTTGTATGAGGAGGTTCAGTTCTTCCAAGGTTTGAATGTTGTTTCCTGTTATCCAGGCCTCATAGTTTTTTGCAATGTAGTAGGCGTGTTTTGGAAATGACACCTCGGGTTTCCACTTTTGGGTTCTGAAGCGCCGACGGGCATGATCTGGGGTTATCCCCATTCGGTATCTGGCCTTGGTTTGAAAAAGTTTATAGTCATTCATTTGCAGCTTAGGCATTTCAGCTGCCACCTCTGCTAAAGGTCCACTGAGCTGTGACCTCAATTCTACCATGTACTGGTCTTCGGGGATGTTGTACCCAAGACAGGCTCTTTCAAAATTTTCCAAGAAGGCCTCGGTGTCATCACCTGCCTTGTAGGTGGGAAATTTCCTGTGCTGTGGAGCAATAATGGGCGCCGGGTTGTTAGGGTTGGCTGGCACATGCAGCCCAGCTTTTGCCAACTCCAGTTCATGTTTTCTTTGTTTTTCCTTCTCTTCATTCTCTTTTTGTTGTTTTTCCATTTCTCGGCGGTGGGCCAACTCTTCTTCTTCTTGTTTCCTTCGGTGGGCGAACTCTTCTTCTTCTAGTTTTCTTTTGTGTGCTGCCTGTTTGATTTGTTCTTCTCTTTCTTTCATCTCCATCTGTCGCCTGTGTTCAGCTTCTTTGATTTGTTCTTCGGCCTCAATTTTTGCCTTAGAAGTCATGGTTCCTGTTTTCTTGTGTTGGGGTGCCCTCCGGTGTTTATCTTTTGAACTGCAGGTTCTCTGTTGCCTCCTGAAGTCTGCCTAGCAACAGTGTTTTTTTCCTTTTCTCTCTCTAGCTAATGTTCAATGAAGGGAAACCAGAAAAACCACTTTATTTGCATGCATATAAGTGCTGGTACTTGCCTCCTAATGGGAGGGCTATTGCATGACAAAAGACCCTCAACAGTCTCTTAATGGCTTCTCGCTTAACATGCAAGCCACAAACTGCCAGAGAGAGCAGAAAAAAAAATTCTCTCTGGTTCCCTTTTAAAACCAAACTGTTTCTCTCTGCTAAAAAGCCCTTAGCAGAGAAAAGAAAAATATAATATTCCTACTGGCTTCTGGATTCTGTCTATATCCCACCTGCTGCCACTCATGTAATAACCTTAGTCCCAGATTTGGACCTTAGCGTCCAAAATATGGGGGTTAGCATGAAAACCTCCAAGCTTAGTTACCAGCTTGGACCTGGTACCTGCTGCCACCACCCAAAAAATTAGAGTGTTTTGGGGCACTCTGGTCCCTCTGAAAAACCTTCCCTGGGGACCCCAAGACCCAAATCCCTTGAGTCTCACAACAAAGGGAAATAATCCTTTTTCCCTTCCCCCCTCCAGGTGCTCCTGGAGAGATACACAGACACAAGCTCTGTGAAACTACACAGAGAGACTCCCCCTCTCTGTTCCCAATCCTGAAAACAAAAAGTACTTTCCTATTCCCCCAGAGGGAATGCAAAATCAGGCTAGCAATCCAACACACAGATCTCCCCGATTTCTTCCTCCCACCAATTCCCTGGTGAGTACAGACTCAATTTCCCTGAAGTAAAGAAAACTTCAACAGGTCTTAAAAGAAAGCTTTATATAAAAAGAAAGAAAAATACATACAAATGTGCTCTCTGTATTAAGATGATACAACACAGGGTCAATTGCTTAAAAGAATATTGAATAAACAGCCTTATTCAAAAAGAATACAAATCAAAGCACTCCAGCACTTTCATTCATGCAAATACCAAAGAAAAGAAACCATAGAACTTACTATCTGATCTCTTTGTCCTTACACTTAGAAACAGAAAATTAGAAAGTAGAGCTACTTCTCCAAAGCTCAGAGAAAGCAGGCAAACAGACAAAAGACTCAGACACTCAATTCCCTCCACCCAAAGTTGAAAAAATCCGGTTTCCTGATTGGTCCTCTGGTCAGGTGCTTCAGGTGAAAGAGACATTAACCCTTAGCTATCTGTTTATGACAGGATCATTTACCCTTTTTATTACTAAGGGTAGCAATACACCAAAGTGAAGCTTTTGGCGATCCCCTAGTAGTTTTGGATTGTAAGTTGTAAGAGGTTTTTGTATAATGTTCCTAGCAATAATGAGTATGGGGTTTTTTCATATGGTATGAGCATTTGGTTTAGATATGTCAAACTGTGTAAACTATAAAGAAATACAAATAGCGAGTTCAGTTCTTTTACTCAGTCACCAAATAGGAAGGAGCTTAATGTTCTGATCTAAGGAAACCACATGCATGATTAACTGGTGAAATGAGACATAATGTCACAATTTCAAACCCCCACCATTACCCTTATTGATTAGTTATATAAAACACATGAATAAGTGCAATTTTGTCTTCAGATACACCTGTGCTACCCTAAGAGCTTTAATACTGAAGCCATGAATTAAATTCCTCAATTCAAAGGCTGTAAGGAAGAATTGTAATCCTGTAATTTTGATCTTCTGTATAACATGGGCCATAGGACTTCCCAAAAATAATTCCTAGAGTATATTTTAGAAAAACATCCAATCTTGTTTTTAAAATTGTCAGTGATGGAGAATCCACTATGAACTTTGGTAAATTGTTCAATGGTTAATTACTCACTGGTAAAAATCTATGCCTTGTTCCAGCTAGTATTTGTCTAGCTTCAACTTCCAACCATTGTACTGAGTTCTGTCTTTCTCTGCTAGATTGAAGAACCTAGTATTAAATATTTGTTCCCCATGTAGATACTTATAGACTGTAATAGTCACCCCTCAAACTTATATTGTTAAGTTAAATAGTTTGAGCTCTTTGAGTCTACCATAGGCACTATAGGCATATTTCTAATCATTGTCATGGCTTTTCTCTAAATCCTCTCCAATTAATCAACATATTTATTGAATTGTGGGCACTAGAACTGGACACAGTTTTCTAGCAGCAGTCAACCAGACGTAAAATAACCTTTCTACTCTTACTCAAGATTCCCCTGATTACGCAACCTAGGATCTTATAAGCTCTCTTGGTCACAATGTCACACTGGGAGCTCATGTTCAGCTAGTTATCAGACACCCCAGATCTTTATGAGAATCACTGTTTCCCATGATATAATCCCGCATCCTGTTCAAATTGCCTACATTCTTTGTTCTTAGATGTATACATTTACATTTAGCCACCTTAAAACATGCATTATTTGCTTGCACCCAGTTTATCAAACAATCCAGATAGCTCTGAATAAGTGACCTGTCCTCTTTATTACTTACCATTTCCCCCCATTTGTATCATCTGCAAATTTTATCAATAGTGATTTCATGTTTTCTTCTAGGTCATTAATAAAAATGTTAAATATCACCAGGGCAAGAACTGATCCTTGCAGTACCTTACAGGAAACACATCTGCTTAATGATGATTCCCTGTTTACAGTTACATTTTGAAACTTTTCAGTTTGTAATCCATTTAACATGTCATGTTAATTTTATATTCTATAGTTTAATCAAAATGCTGTGGTACCAAGTTAAACACCTTACGTCAGCCTAAGTATATTATAGCAACACTATTACTTTAATCAACAAAACTTGTATTCTCTAATATTGTTCCCAGGGTCATATAAGTATTGCAGCTGCCTCTTTTAAGAATTCCAACAGTCTGATGTATCTAAATAGCTTCACTTTCTGTACTCCCTAATGCTCATGTTCATAGGGATATCTTAACAGAAATGATTGTCTTGAAATAACATGATTCAGTAGCTGAGTTCTCTTCTGATGAGTCATTTTTATTTAAAAATTAAAAACTTGTTTCCTTTGATATATGCATTTTTGAATGTGGACTGATTTTACAACTTTCTCTGAAGCTTTCAAATAATTTTTTTTCCTGACATTGGAATTATTGACTAAAACCTCATAAATACCTGTCTTTAAATATCACCAGTTCACTCATGACAGCCCAAAAAACTTCAAATGGAATTGTAGTAATATTAATGGATATACGTTTGAGTGCTCTAGGTTTTGAGATAATCTTTTTCTATCCTAGAGGACTGGAATTCAAATTTTAGTGGAGACCAATAGCTCATTGAAAGTCAAGCTAGCGCATTCCCTCTCTAGCTGATTAGTCGGTTCTTTTCAGGTAACAGATACATGTCTGAATGATTTTACGGCGTAGGGGTCTGAGGAATGCTAGGGAGCTAGTTCAGGGCAACATAATAAAGGAAAAAACCAATAAAGCACATACCTGCATTTTGAAAAGTGACTTAACCCCCTATTTTTAAAGGTATTGGGTGTTTCTCCAAAGAGCATTGCAGCTTCTATCTACCTCTGGAGTCTGTCTCATTTTCAAAAATGACTTAGGCACTGAGCAGACCAATGCCTAGTTAGGCCCTGAGCGTCCCTTTGTACATCTCTCCCTAGACTAGTGGCTCCCAACTACCATTAGTTTTGGATTCCATTTAATCAGAGTCTTTGGCAGGCCCCTGTGCCTATTCAGTTGCCACATGCATAGTCATGAATATAACTTGTGCAGTTCTTATTGAAAAAAACTAAGGTTTCAAGCATGAAAGCAATGGTTGGAAGACTCAGCAAATCTCTTCACCTGGATCTTTTCTGAATAAGTGTCACTCTGGGACTGGCCTGGTGCAATTATTATGTCCCAGAGAGGATTGTTCTGTTTGACTCTTGCACATTTTGAGATATTGGAAGCAAGTACTCTAAGGCGTAAACTTCAGGGAGCTCCTGAGTTCTCAATAGACGGAGGTTCCCTGGAGTCTGTCACCATTGCAGATAGGACAGATGGCCTGTGGTTGCACTGCCCAAACAATGTGGTGCTAAAAATCAGTTTTAAGATTGGGAGAGATTGGACCTATTAAAGAGGAATATTGTATAAAGGGGAAGCATTGAAGAACATTTAGCTAATCATCCAAAATATTTCAGGCTTGCCCATCGCTGCAGTCCTAATTCTGAACAGTGCCAATTGCTCGGCATTGCTGATTTTGGAGGTGCACCTACTTCCTGCCACACTGACAAATTTCTGTAATATAAACCATGTCTGTTGCTGACCTCCTGATTTTGTGTGTCCCTGCACCACTATAACATGAGTGTGTATTGCTCACATTTTCATATCCCATTATGTGTTTTTACTTGATGGGCCATTTCCTCAGATAATGAAAATTGTTATAGATAAGTTAGTGTAGCTGTGCTGATTTTATACTAACAGTGGTAGGAAGAGACATAAGCCCTTGTATTAGAGACCTGATATGAAGCTGTTGTATCAACCAGGCAAAGTACTAACAAACTTCAACAGGACTTTATTTTTAAAGTAGGAACCCCTTTACCAAGCCACTGCTGCACCCTCTGTAACTCTCACTCAGCCTCCTCAACTTCTCCCCCTTCCTTCCTGTTTCCTGTTATTTCAGACTCCCAGCAGCCAGTTCTCCCAGTTCTAATAATCACAAGCAAGATCTAAACACCACAGAAGCCTGAAGCCTGGGCTAAAGTAGCTGTCAAAACTTTGCAGATATAAAGTAAAATCAGGCTGTGAGCTAGAGGCAGGCCCTACTCACAGAATCTGGCAAGAACAGGGCTAATATTGAAGAATCACACATTCCTAAGAAGTGCTAGGCACAAAACACACACAAACACTTTCCAGAAGGGTGGCACCAGAACACCTCATTACCAGGAATGGGACAAACACATTCCCCAGAGATAACAGGAACACACAGACACCTCCTAAAGATAAGGTCAGGATGACAGAGTGATGGATAGAAACGTACAAAGTGATGGGTGGTAACATCAGAGGGTGTCAACTAACTACATTAGAGTGGCAATACATAACTTGTTTGCATCTGTATATAAAGATTATCTCAAAGGGAGTGTCTGTCTAGCCTGTGGGGGAACGGAAAGTCCCACCATTCACTGAACTGGTCCATTGTTATGGGCACGCATGTATTAGTGGTCTGGTAGAGTCTGTGGGATACTAGTACCATGCTTTGTCAACAATAAACCTGGGTGGGTGTCTTCGTATGCTAACAGATCTTGTGATCATTGGGTGGGTCGCTCGAGGTCTGCCATGTCAGCTTTCTGCACAGGCCTGGGGCAGCACACAGAGGGAACACGCAGCCAGACATCTAACCACACTCACGAAGGATGAATTCAAACTGGAACAGCTGCAGAGAAGGGCTATAAGGATGATCAGAAGAATGGCGAACCTGCTTTATGAGAGGAGACTTAATGAGCTTGCCTTGTTTAGCCAAACAAAACAAAGGATGAGGGGAGATGCTGAGGGGTTATTTAAGTTAGGGGCTAATGTTGGCACAAGAACAAATGGATACAAATTGACTATCAACCAATTTAGACTTGAAATTAGACAAAGATTTCTAACCATCAGAGGAGTGAAGTTCTGGAATAACCTTCCAAGGGGAGAAGTGGGGGCAAAAAGCCTAATTTGTTTCAAGACTGAGCTTGATAAGTTTTGTGGACTGGATAATATGAAAAGATTGGGATAAGGCCTATCTGCATCTTCTATTAGCAAATATCTCTCTCAGCCAGAGATGAGGCACTAGATGGGGAGCACTGAGTTACTAAAGACAATCGCCATATTTGGAGTTAGGAAGGAATCTTCTCCCATGTGAGATTCGCCAAAACCCTGGGGGTTTTCACCTTCCTCAGCAGCATGGAGCACAGGTCACTTCCTGGTTTGAACTAAAGTAAATGGTGGATTCTCTGTAACTCAATCTTTCAATCAAGATTTGAGGACTTCAGTAACTCAGTCAGAGGTTGTGGATCTGTTGCAGGAATGGGTGAGTGAGGTTCTGTGGCCTGCAATGTGTAGGCGGTTACATTAGATGATCATGATGGTACCTTCTGTCCTTAAAGTCTGAGTCTATAAGGATCTGGCCCTCTATTTTTAAATTTCAAGTTTGTTTCTCTTGAAACGTATATTATCACTGACATTAAAAGGAGATAGTTTGTTTATTTTAGATATCAATAATGGCATGAGGAAACAGAATGTGCCTATCAGGCTTAGGCAGATAAATTGAAAGTTTTTGGGAGGAAGGTTAAGTGTTTTGTTATAAAATGCACAATTAAAATTTAAAGTAATGTACATGTGCATTCTTTAATGGAATTGGAGTCTTAAACAGTATTTAAAATTTATTAAAAAAATTCACTGTGAACATAGAATGACACTGTGAACAATGAATTGAACTGCAGCATTTCAGACCCATAATCCATGATGTGAACTGCTCCTTCGTAGGTATTTGCTTGCAAAATAAAAATAAATTTAACATATTGGGGTTTAAATGCAGCTGCTGTAAATTCTCCCTAAGTAACTACTTTTCATGAAGACTTTTACTGCAAGATTGATATTCTGGTCCATCACAAATACATGTGTAATGTAGATCCATAATTTGCAGATTATGCTTTTGTTAATATTAATTCATAGCATACTCTCTAAAAGATTCAAAGGAGCTGCTATGCTGTGAATGCATGTTAAGAATAAACAAAACTTAGCTAAATGAATGCTCTAATTTGAATCCATGTTTAGGAATACATGCTATTTATGCATATTCTATACCATAATTGTTCTGAAGGCATAAGCTATGAATGCATATAAGGGATTCAATTTGACAAGCTATTAATGGGTCACATTACAGAATGTGGGGTTAGAAGATGTTTTGCATGAGAATAACATTTTTTTTAATTCTATCATAAAAAATCCAAAACAAAAGTTATCTTAAAAAATTAGAGAGGAAGCAGTCATGATGTTGAAGGCCTGGATATGTTGTGTAATTCTCCCACAAGTATTATTTCCTGCTTATGTTCAGGTGGACTAATTTTATTAAAGGCAAAATTATCCCCTCCAAACTGCGCTTCTTCTATTTTGTTGTACCTGTCTTCAATAGGTATTTCACAGGTATTCCACACACAGAGATCTGTTATGTGTAAGACAGTTGAGTGCATGGAACAAGTAAAGTCATACTTTTACCACAAAGCCTACAAGTAATTAACTTATTAATATATTAAACTAAAACTTAAAAGGAAAATCCAAACCCCCTGTTCATTAACACACAGCCAACTGCATCTCATACCCACTTCTGCATAAGTCACTCTAGCTCTTAGGTCTTCTCTTAACTTCAGGACCAAGATTTTCAAAAGTAATAGTGATATAGGTCACCTCAACTGTTGGGAGCATAACTAGATAAGCCAGAAAGTTCTGAGAACCTGCCTTCCTGTATTTGAGTCCTTTAGCCTTTCTCAAATTGAGCATCCACAATCTCTAATCTCTTTAAAAATCTTGGCCTAGATTCTGTTACATTTGCCAGAAATCTTTCTAGTTTTCTGTTCTGTTAGGTGCCTTGTGTACATCCTTGGCTGTAGAACAAATAATAATTAAGAGCTTAGTTATGTCCTATCCCTTCATGGCCACATGAGGTAAGAATGCGATAGGAACTATCTCATCTTCCCTTCCTGCAGAAGGACAAAACTCTTTTTTTATCCTTTTTTTATCAGGGTCAGAATGAGAAGAAGGATGGTTAGAGTGCTTTCCTGGGACTTCAGTTCCCTGTTTCCCCACAGATTTCCTCTGACCTTCAACCTGTCACTCTGGGCATGTCTACACTTACTTCCAGAGCAGTTGATCCAGCAGGGGTTGATTTATCGCGTCTAGTGACGAGATGATAAATTGACCGCTGAGCACTCTCCTGTCGACTCAGTACTCCACCAGAGTGAGAAGCATAGGCAGAGTCAACAGAGGAGCATCAGCAGTCAACCTACTACAGTGAAGACACTGCAGTAAGTAGCTTTAAGTACGTTGACTTCAGCTATGCTTTTTTCATAGCTAAAGTTGTGTAACTTAGACCGACTTAGGTCACATTCCCCTCACCTCCAATGTAGACCAGACCTTTGTCTGTCTGCCTCAGTTCCCTATGTCTAAACTGGGAGTAATAGCACTTCCTGTCCTCCAAGGGGTCTTGTGAGGATATATACACTAAAAGACTGTGTGGCACTTAGAAACTATAGGGCCATATACACACACACACACACACACACACACACACAAAATAGAGGTAGATAGGTTCCCCTGTGTATAATCATTTTACACTTATGCAAATTATTGTATTTTTATTACTATTAACTTGTGTTAAGTTAAATACAGTAGCAGCATTGATGGGTCTGGATCTCCCAAGGAAATTTGACTTGGAGGATTGTAACTGTGAAAAAGGGCCTACACTCATAGACTGATAGACTTTTTAAGGTCAGAAGGGACCATTATGATCATCTAGTCTGACCTCCTGCACGATGCAGGCCACAGAATCTCACCCACCCACTCCTGTAACAAACCCGTCACCTATGTGTGCAGTAAACATAAGATGTCTCATCAGAAAGCGTTCTATAAGAAACAAAGAATTTCTTCTCTCTCACTTCTTTTCCTTTACCCTCTCAGCCTCACACAAGAATATGACTTTCACAATAAAATGATTGTGTCTGGCATCTGCAGTTCACAGGTCACATACAGGCTGATCCTGTTTCCACTGAAGTGAAAGACAAAAGTCATATTGACCTCAGTGGAAACAGGATCACTTAGAATTACTTAACCTGGGCCAAAATTCTACCTTTTGGATGCATGTGCTCTGTTGCCATTCATTTTTGTGGGAGTCAGTCATGCCCTTTGGCCTGATTCTCTACTGTTTCGTATTCCTGTGTAGTAATGGAGACTTCAAAGGTGTATAACATACTACCATATTGATTTTGTTTGTATGTGTTACACATATTTCGAACATAAATAACTAGACAAGGAGCAAGAAGGTGGTGAATCTGGCCTCTTGTGAAGAGAATAAGGATATTTACTTTCTTTCCAAATGTAGAACTACATGAAGTAACTGGCATCTGGGGTTATGTGCATCCCCAGTCTTTATTATGAATAAGATGTGACATAAATTTTGCATAAGCATGCTTGTGTTCTTTTATAAATCTTTCTTATACCTGTTTGTTTTTCATTAATTATGCAAGTTTCTCTGTAGAAGTTCCTCAATCTCAATATGTGGTAGTCTACATTCTAGTATTTATATTTTGATGCACAATGAGAAGGCCAACTCCTGTGGGTAAAGTTTAACATCTGTTAGTTAATCCAGGTCAAATCCTCTTTCAAAGTCCATTCTGCCTTTGCACTATTTCTAGGTGTTTTCTTCTGGACCTATTCAACACTCATCTAGGTACTGTTTACAAGTAACTTATCAGGATGCAATTTTAGTGGAATCTGTTTTTGCTTTTAATTTGCATGTAACAGAGTTCAAGGTATTATGGGAATTTTTCAGCAATTAATATATTCACATTTTCACTAAGTCATGTTCAGGGGCTTGGACAATGAATTCAGGTAACATTTTGTGTGCAGATGAATAAGCCTAGCTTTGTAATAATCTGTTTGCAGACTACTGTGGTTTTTTCCTCTCCCGGTGAATAATTAATGGGTGTTAAGGATCATCACCCTATCCAACGGTTTATAAACCCAGATGAAAGAAGAGGTTTCTAGCTTTAATCTTAACAGAAGGCAGAAGTTGCATGCTGTTCAGACTCTTCTGAATAAAATGTCACTTTGTCCATGGTGACAAACTGCTTGTCTATGCAATTTAAGGATTCTCCTAGAAAATACTTGAAGCCAAGGCATAATGAAGTTCTTCCCTTGAAATGCAATGTGAATTTTTAATGCCAAGTAGATGATATTGCTTTCATATATATAAAATAAATAAAATGGAGAAATGGTTCTCCCTAGCAACCTGATTAATTCCAGTGCAATTATTACTGCTGCTCAATGCCAGAGTACAGAAAACCCCTAGGTTGCCAGTACCATGCCAGGTGTATCACAACTTTGAGGCAAGCACTGTAGGTGCTTCAGCAGCTCGGTCTTGTAGGCGCTAGCCTGGTGGGTTCTAATAACCACTCATACACATGGCTAAGAGAAGAGTTATTTTATTAGGGCTGGTAGGAAAAGGAAATATATGAAGAATGAATATAAACAAATAACACAAGTATGTAAGGGCAATAAATTAGCTAGAGACATAAAGGGTAACAAGAAAACATTCTATAAATACATTAGAATCAAGAGGAAGACCAAGGACAGGGTAGGTCTGTTACTCAATGAAATGGCGGCCGTGGGGATAGAGGGCGAAACAACAACAGAAAATGTGGAAATGGCAGAAGTGCTAAATGATTTTTGTTGTTGTTTGTTGTTGTTGTTCATGAAAAAGGTTAGCAGCGATTGGATGTCTAACATAGTGAATGCCAGGAAAAATGAGCTAGGATCAGAGGTTAAAATAGTGAAAGAACAAAAAAAGTTACTTAGACAAGTTAGATACCTTCAAGTGCCCAGGGCCTGATTAAATACATCCTAAAATACTCAGGGAGCTGACTGAGGAGATATCAGAGCCATTAATGATTATCTTTGTAAAGTCATGAAAAATGGGAGAAGTTCCAGAGGACTGAAAAAAGGCAAATATAGTGTCCATCTATAAAAAGGGGAATAAGGACAACCTGGAAAATTACAGACCAGACAGTTTAACATCAGTACGCAAAAAGATAATGGAGCAAATAATTAAGCAATCAATTTGAAGACATCTATAAGATAATGTGATAAGTAACAGTCAGCATGGATTTGTCAAGAGCAAATCATATCAAGCCAACCTAATAGCTTTCTTTGACAGGGTAACATGCCTTGCGGATAGGGCAGGACTGATAGATGTGGTATATCTTGACTTTAATAAGGCTTTTGATACTGTCTTTCATGACCTTCTCATAAACAAAGTTAGGAAATACAATCGAGATGAAGCTACTATAAGGTGGGTGAAAACTGGTTGGAAAACTGTTCCCAGAGAGTAGTTATCAGTGGCTTACAGTCAAGCTGGAAGGACATACGGAGAGGGGTCCTACAGAGATCGGTTCTGGTCCTGGTTCTGTTCAATATCTTCATCAATGATTTAGATAATGGCATAGGGAGTACACTTTTATAAACTTATAAATTTTGCTGCTCATACCAAGCTGGGAGGGTGGCGAGTGCTTTGGAGGATAGGATTAAAATTCAAAATGATCTGGACAAACTGGAGAAATGGTCTGTAGTGAATAGGATGAAATTCAAAAAAGCCTAAAAAGTGCTTAAGAAGGAACAATATATTGCATGCATACAAAATGGGAAATGACCTGGGGGTCAGAGTGGATCATAAGCTAAATATGAGTCAACAGTGTTACATTGTTGCAAAAAGAGATCATCTTGGAATGTATTAGCAGGAGTGTTATAAGCAAGATGCAAGAAGTATTTCTTCTGCTCTGTTTCTTGCTTGTTCTGTCTCAACTGCAATATTGTGTCCAGTTCTGGGTGTCAGATTTCAGGAAGGATACAAATAAATTGGAGACAGTCCAGAGTAGAGCAACAAAAATGCTTAACTGTCTAGAAAACCTGACCTCTAAGGGAATATTGAAAAAAATAGATTTGTTTAATCTAGAGGAAAGAACACTGGGCGGGGATGGGTGTGGGGCAAACATAACAGTTTTAAAGTATATAAAAGGTTGTTACAAGGAGGAGAGAGAAAAATTGTTCTCCTTGACCTCTTTTTACCCGGGGTTGTTTCAACCCAAAGCTCTTGGTTACTTTTACTCTGTGCGAGAAGGTGTCAGGAAATAAATTAGGGGAGACATGGCCATCTGACTGATAGATGGCTGGCACAAACAGGACAACATAAGAGTGCTTAAAGCTAAACTTTACTTAGTCTCAAGCACTTACACACATCTGCAACAAGATTAGTAAAACACTCCCCAACCGTAGATAATTACCAAAGCTGAGTGTGGCTTTCGAGTGACACAGCGGCAGGTTTCCAGTGGCCAAATCTTACGTCTGCTCGTGGGGACCGCAAGATGACTCCAGAAAGAGAGTCCAAAAGAGTCCCCAAATGAGTCCAACTATCTCAAGCTTTTTCCCCTTATTTATACATTAGTAATAGAATGACATGTCCCTTAAAGAAACCTTGTTAAGTAAGCAGTTCCAATGATCAAACAAGAGGTTCTTTTTGATTATACAGGTGTGGGTTTTTTCAGAGTTTGCAGCCTTGAGACCCCAATAGACATTCTTGGGGCATATCTTGCTTTTTTAAAATGCATGTATCAGTAACTTCAACACAATTCTTTTCAGGAAAGACATGAGGTCAAGCTGCTCTTTCTGTGGCACTCAAAACTCCCTGTCCCACTCCTGCCTTGGTGAAGCTGAGACTGTTTAATAGCTTGCTTTTAAAAATAAGCCATAGTGGTTTTAGGCACTTTACTGGTTTGCCAGAGGCCTGGTCTACACTACGCGTTTAAACCGATTTTAGCAGCGTTAAACCGATTTAACGCTGTACCTGTCCACACAACGAGGCCCTTTATATAGATATAAAGGGCTCTTTAAATCGGTTTCTGTACTCCTCCCCAATGAGAGGAGTAGTGCTAAAATCGGTATTACCATATCGGATTAGGGTTAGTGTGGCCGCAAATTGATGGTATTGGCCTCCGGGCGGTATCCCACAGTGCACCATTGTGACCACTCTGGACAGCAATCCGAACTCGGATGCACTGGCCAGGTAAACAGGAAAAGCCCTGCGAACTTTTGAAATGCATTTCCTGTTTGCCCAGCGTGGAGCTCTGATCAGCACGGGTGGCAACGCAGTCCCAAATCCAAAAAGAGCTCCAGCATGGACCGTACGGGAGATACTGGATCTGATCACTGTATGGGGAGACAAATCTGTTCTATCAGAGCTCCATTACAGAAGATGAAATGCCAAAGCATTTGAAAAAAATCTCCAGGCCATGATACAGAGTCCGCAGCACAGTGCTGTGTGACAAGCGTGACGGAAAGCCAAAGAATCAAATGGACGCTCATGGAGGGAGGGAGAGGTACTGAGGACTCTAGCCATCCCACAGTCCCCAGCAGTCTCCTAAAAGTATTTGCATTCTTGGCTGAGCTCCCAATGCCTGTAGGGTCAAACACATTGTCCGGGGTGGCTCAGGGTATAGCTCGTCAATGTACCCCCTCACTCCCATGAAAGATAAGGGAAAAAAATTGTTTCTTGACTTTTTTCAGTGTCACTCTATGTCTACTGAATGCTGCTGATAGACGCGATGCTGTGGCAGTGAAGAGCAGTATCTGCTCCCCTCTCCTCCCTGGTGGCAGACGGTACAATATGGCTGCTATCCATCGTTATAATCAGCCCGTGAGTGCTCCTGGCTGGCCTCAGGTGAGGCTGGCTGGGCGCACCTGGGTAAAAATAGGAATGACTCCCGGTCATTCCCAGTAGATGGTACAGAACGGCTGGTAACCATCCTCATCATAGCAACTGGAGGCTGAGCTCCATCAGTCCCCTCCCTTTCATGTCTAAAGAAAAGATTCTGTATTGCCTGGACTATCATAGCAGCGGGATGCTGGGCTCCTCTCCCCCGCACGGCTTAATGTCCTGCCTGGACTATCATAGCAGCTGGAGGCTGCCTCCCTCCCATTTTATCTCAGTAACAAGTCAGTGTTTCTTATTTCTGCATTCTTTATTACTTCATCACACAAATGGGGGGGACACTGCCATGGTAGCCCAGGAAGGTTTGGGGAGGAGGAAAGCAACGGGTGGGGTTGCTGTAGGGACACCCCCTAGAATGCCATGCAGATCATCATTTCTGCGGGATCTGACACGGACCGGCTGTGCTCTCTGGTTCTCTGATACACTGGTTCTCTAGTACACTTGCCCCATATTCTAGGCAGGACTGACTCTATTTTTAGATACCATAAAGGAGGGAATGACCCAGGGGGTCATTCCCATTTTTGTCTTTGCGCCCCTGGCCAACCTCAGCCAGGGGCACCTATGACAGCAGCAGACAGTACAGAACGACAGATAACTGTCATCTCATTGCCAATTTACAATGGTGCTGCAGACGGTACAGAATGACTGATAAACATCTCTGCTGTCATGCAAAGGCAAATGAATACTGCTGTGTAGCGCTGCAGTATCGCCTCTGTCCGCGGCATCCAGTACACATATGGTGACAGTAAAAAAATGCTGAATGAGCTTCATGGTTGCCGTGCTTTGGCGTCAGCCAGGGCAATCCAGGGAAAAAGGGTGCGAAATAATTGTCTGCAGTTGCTTTCCCGGAGGAAGGAATGACTGACGACATTTACCCAGAACCACCCGTGACAATGATTTTTGCCCCATCAGGCACTGGGATCTCAACCCAGAATTCCAAGGGGCGGGGAAGACTGCAGGGAACTATGGGATAACTACGGAATAGCTACCAACAGTGCAACGCTCCAGAAATCGAAGCTAGCCTCGGACCATGGACTCAAACCGCCGAATTAATGTGATTAATGGCCGCGTGCACTCGACTTTATACAATCTGTTTTACAAAACCGGTTTATGTAAAATCACAATAATCCCGTAGTGTAGACGTACCCAGAATCTCCTCATATGCTCTGAGGATAGGACAAGAAGCAATGGGCTTAAATTGCAGCAAGGAAGGGTTAGGTTGGACATGAGGAAAAACTTCCCAACTGTCACTGGAATAAATTGACTAGTGAGACTGTGGAATCTCCATCATTGTCCAACCTGTTCTTAAAAATCCCCAAACTCCTGTCAGGGATGGACTAAATATTATCTAGACCTGCCACGAGTGCAGGGGACTGAACTAGGTGACCTCTCGAGGCCCCTTTCAGTTCTACAATTGCATACAAAAAGACAGAGGCTGAAAAAATTACAGTTCAAAGTGAGTGATGGTTATACATGTTTGGGTCTTTGGGGCAGTCCAATCAAGAGTCAGGGGTCTTCAAGGTTGCTGCCCTGAAAGGCCCTCTCCATTGCAGTCTATATTCAAAGAAAATAGGAACTTTTCGATTTCTGGGCCAGTCTTAGTTTGTGTCTCACTTTGAGGCTTCTCTGCACTTTCCTCCTGACCAGCCAATGCTGCTTCTCCAGAAGCCCAAAACAGACCTGCACTCAGCTGTAATGTCTGGCAGTCAAAACCTGTTCTACATATGGCTGTGCATCTGTTTCTGCTTCCTGCTCACCTGAGCAGAGGAAAGGTGAAGTTCGGTGAGGGCTGTCATAAACAGATAGCTAAGGGTTAATGTCTCTTCCACCTGAAGCACCTGACCAGAGGACCAATCAGGAAACCGGATTTTTTCAACTCTGGGTGGAGGGAAGTTTGTGTCTGAGTCTTTTGTCTGTCTGCCTGCTTTCTCTGAGCTTTGGAGAAGTAGTTTCTACTTTCTAGTCTTCTGTTTCTAAGTGTAAGGACAAAGAGATCAGATAGTAAGTTATATGGTTTCTTTTCTTTGGTATTTGCATGAATATAAGTGCTGGAGTGTTTTGATTTGTATTCTTTTTGAATAAGGCTGTTTATTCAATATTCTTTTAAGCAATTGACCCTGTATTGTATCATCTTAATACAGAGAGACCATTTGTATGTATTTTTCTTTCCTTTTTTATATAAAGCTTTCTTTTAAACCTGTTGGAGTTTTTTCTTTACTTCAGGGAAATTGAGTCTGTACTCACCAGGGAATTGGTGGGAGGAAGAAATCAGGGGAGATCTGTGTGTTGGATTGCTAACCTGATTTTGCATTCCCTCTGGGGGAATAGGAAAGTACTTTTTGTTTCCAGGATTGGAAACAGAGAGGGGGAGTCACTCTGTGTAGTTTCACAGAGCTTGTGTCTGTGTATCTCTCCAGGAGCACCTGGAGGGGGGAAGGGAAAAAGGATTATTTCCCTCTGTTTTGAGACTCAAGGGATTTGGGTCTTGGGGTCCCCAGGGAAGGTTTTTTCAGGGGGACCAGAGTGCCCCAAAACACTCTAATTTTTTGGGTGGTGGCAGCAGGTACCAGGTCCAAGCTGGTACCTAAGCTTGGAGGTTTTCATGCTAACCCCCATATTTTGGACGCTAAGGTCCAAATCTGGGACTAAGGTTATGATAAGGGCTGATAAGAGTTGTAGTCCTCTGCTCAGCAGATCCATCACACTACCTTCTCATCACTAAATGACAACTGAGAATTCAAATTTTGTCAGTGTTTGCACATATTTTAATCTAGATATATTGCAGTAAAAATGTATAAATAAATCAAGTGTGGCAACACTTATGTGAGCTTCAATAAAATCTACCCTGTGCGCAATGCTTTAAACACATCAAAGAGTTGACATAGAGGCCTACCAATAGTCATTTAAAATAAATTTATCAGTTAGCAGCCTTCTAATGACAAGGATGAAAAGCATAAAAATAATATTTAAAAGATAACTTACATCAACTCATTAACAATAATAGCTCATTAACAATAATAGCTCACGAACATGAAGGAAACAATTTCATACTGTATTGCAGAAGACTTAGTAACTACAACAAAGCATTGTATTCCTTTATATTTGTAAAAATAATCAAGAGCAAATACATCCTGGGGAGGCCTGAAAGAGCATTTGGGCTTCTATCAATCAAATGTGTCTACTTTCCTTAATATGGAATGTTTCCTACTTGAGAAAACTAAAGAAACAGTGAAGCCTGTGATGATGTGTAGTGCAGCATTACTATTACAGATGAAAAATGAATGCTGATTCACCTATTTATCATAAGAAATGGGTTCACAAATCAAGAAACTGATCATAAAGGTCATATGATCACTTTGACTTTGTAGGGTTTCATAACTGGTCACCGACTTTACAAAAAAAAAAAGTATTCTATTCGCTATACAGTCATACATCTAGTGAAAGATTATGAAACTAAACTGCTGAGTATAGAAATAAGAAAATTAAACTTTGTATTTGTCATAAACAGATAGTTAAGGGTTAATGTCTCTTTTCCCTGTAAAGAGTTAACAAGCTCAGTGAACCTGGCTGACACCTGACCAAAGGACCAATCGGGGGACAAGATACTTTCAAATCTTAGTGGAGGGAAGTCTTTGTTTGTGCTTTTTGGGTTGTTCTTTGTTCTCTCTTGGGATTAAGAGGAGCCAGTTGTGCAACCAGTTTTCTCCAATCTTTCTGAAACAGTCTCTCATGTTCAAAATAGTAAGTAATAGCTAGAAGGCAGAATAGTCTTTTTGTTTGTTTTCTTTATTTGCAAATGTGTATTTTGCTGGAAGGATATTTTACCTCTGTTTGCTGTAACTTATACTTAGGCTAGGGGGGAGGGAGTCCTTCTGGTCTATGTAAAGCTGAGACCCTGTAAACATTTTCCATCTTGATTTCACAGAGATAATTTTTACTTTTTCTTTCTTTAATTAAAAGCTTTTCTTTTTAAGAACCTGATTGATTTTTTTTTCCTTGTGTAAAACCCAAGGGGATTGGGTCTGAACTCACCAAGGACAGGTAGGGGAAAGGATGGGGGAGAAAGGTTAATTCCTCTCTGTTTTAGGATCCAAGGAGTTTGGATCAGCGTATATCTCAAGGTAACCCAGGGAGGGGAAAATCTGGGAGGGGGAAGGACGGGGAATGGTTTATTCCTCTTTGTTTTAAGACCCAAGGGATTTGGGTCTTGGGTTCCCCAGGGAAGGTTTTTAGGGGACAGAAAGTGTACCAAACACTATATTTTGGTTGGTGGCAGTGTTATCAGATCTCAGCTAGGAATTAAGTTTAGAGGGGTACATGCAGGTCCCCACTTTCTGGATGCTAAAGTTCAAAGTGGGAATAAGACCTTGACAGTATTGTTTTGGCAGCAAAGGTTTCTAACAATTAAATGAGTTTGGATATTGTTCCCCAGTCACATTTATGACAATGTCTCCTACCACAACCACCATCCGCTCACTTGCTCCTGACCACACACTAGCACCTTTATAAAACTGGGGATGCATGTGGGAATAATGTGGGCTTGGGGGAAATGGACATATCGTGTTTCATGCTCCATGAAGATTATCTAGAACATATAATGTGTTTTAAGGTTCTGCAGAGCCCTCTCTGCCTGGAGGTGCTGACTGATAGAGGCCTGACATTGCACCTCCAGTGCAGATTGCTTTACCCTACTAAGAACCTTCTAGAATCTGCAGGATTTTAGATAGACCCCATGGCTGGCTCCAGGTGTGGGAGAAACCCATCCCCTGAAAGGGACTCTGAGGGGAACGTTGTAGAATTTCTTCTTTTAGAGCCCCTCTCAAAGCTTTACTTACCTCTAAGTCAGTATATGTCTTATCTTTCCCCAACTCCTGCTAAGTTCACAGGCTATGACTATTACAGTTGTCAGTAAATGTGTATGTCTTATCCCCTGATTTTGGTTGTTAGAGAGTTCAGGAGGCTAAAGCTATTTGTAAACATCATTCAATTTGTATTGATAACTTATTCAAACATGGTCTTTCAATAAATAGTTATTATAAGATATTCTATCATAGAGGAAAAAACATCCTAATTTTTCTGAAAAATTAAATCTAATATTTCTTGCAAGTTTATCTTCTCAGAGTATACAAAACACAATAGACACTCTCTAAAAATATTAGGTCATTTCTCCCCCCCAAAAAATTATCATTGATTATATTTATTACAATAGTGCCTACAGGCCAGCCAAGAATGGGGTCCCATTACACTGATATATGTAGATTTCATTTAAACAAGCCAGTAATACTGTTGTCCATTAGCTCAGTTGGCAGTAAACTTGCCTTTGATACAGCAGACCATTAATTCAATTCCTCTTTAGGAAGTCTGCTTGCACACATTTCTGAAAGTGCTGAGCAATAGTGTTTGTGCATCAATGCTAAAGGCATTGCTATCACTTAAATAAGCCAATTAATTGAGGCACCACTTTTGACTGTAAAAATATATATTTAAAATATTTTCCGGCATTTATCAAAAGACAGGCCAAATGAAATAGCCTCACTTTTCTGCCTCGCATTCTCTCTTAGTAAAACAGTCCAAATCCATTTTTTACCTTATTCTGAGCACAAGAGCTGCCACGTTCATCTACAAGGCCAATGTCTGACTCATTATTGCAAAGAACTTTGAGGTGCCTTGTGTATGAGAGAGCTGCTGTATCAATCTTTCCTTTCTATTTGTTAAATCAACCCGACCATGCAGAAGACGCCATTCCAATATCCTTGACCATTGTCTGAGCAGAGGCAACATAAATGCTTATGTAAAAGCTGAAGTTTAGTCAAAATTTTCCACCCATTTTAAATGGTCTTTCAGGAGACAATTTATTGATAATGATGTGACTGTAATGTAAGGGCTGTCAATGGATATTGATAACACTCGTCAAATACTACTATTTATCATTTGTATTATAGTATTTCCTAGAAATCTGAACCAAATTGGGATTAGGTTTAGTGCGCACACACACACACACACACCATAATTTGAAAATCAGTCACATTCAGATTCAAAGAACACTCTAACAGTGCTTAATTGCATACTATTTTTTTCTTTTTTCTGGACGTACTTTGCTTAACTTGTAATTTTTTTTTCATCCTTGCTCATAATCCTAAACTCAAGAGTGCTTGGGATTCTATTTGAACAAGAAGTACTTTGACATTTGTTTTGAGAGAATTAAAAGCCTTTTATTACAAAAGCAGATTCTGAAAAATCAGTGGTGTAGGACAATTAGCAGTTTGCAAGCTCTGTTATCTAAGTAATGATCTTATATTGATTTAAGTGACTTAAAATACCTTTTCAGTGCAAACATAAATAATATTTTTTCTTAGAAACCTCTTAGATATAAAATCAAATGAGCACAAACTGATAGCTTCTGATTCATATTAGTATATAAGATCCTCACTTCAGCAGTCTCAAGACTACAACTTATACACCAATGCAATAGATACTCTACTAAAACAGAATGTTTCTATTAGTATGACAGCAGAAAAGTCAAGAGTCTGGGATTTTTCAGAAGCAGGGTTTGCAATTTTACCATATTCTCCTGCTTACCTGAAAAGCCTCATCCTCTGTTTTTTGTGGGGGGTGAGGGGGGAAACAGTTACTGTAAGTTGTAGCACTGAGAGTTTTCTACACATTGACCCAACAGACTAAATAGACCCATACATACTTCAAAGAAATCATAGTATAAAATATATAGGGCATTTCAAAATTCTCTAGTATAAAGAGATTTTTTTTTCCGCTCAATATCCTTTTACATTCAACAAAAAATTACCACTGGCATTGAGTGACCTGTGGTGGGAGAGACAGGAGGTTGGAAAAATAGGGCTGGGCCAATTTGATTTTTGTGGTGGTGTTTTTAATAAAAGCCTAAAGGTGTTTGGAAAAGGTAGACTTTTTTGCTTGCTTGTTTTTCCATAGCATTATAAGGAATAGCAAGTCTTTCTCATGTGTGTCTGTGTGTGTGCTTTTCCTTGAGGGTTCTTTGAAGGACTAGAAATTTGGTGAGAACTTTCAGCACCACTTCACTGGAAACACTGATTACCTGGTTGCTTGGGGTTCAGTCTGATGCTCAGCCACTGGGATTTTCAAAACTTCAGTGCCATATGAAGCTCTGCTCTGGTGCTGAAGAGTGCGTGGGGGGACAAGTGGATGTTGAAGAGTGGTGGGTGAACCCGCCCTATTTAAGCAGCAAAGAATCCTGTGGCACCTTATAGACTAACAGACGTTTTGGAGCATGAGCTTTCGTGGGTGAATACCCACTTCTTCAGATGCATGTGAAGAAGGGGGTATTCACCCACGAAAGCTCATGCTCCAAAACGTCTGTTAGTCTATAAGGTGACACAGGATTCTTTGCTGCTTTTACAGATCCAGACTAACACGGCTACCCCTCTGATACTTGCCACCCTATTTAGACACTTGCGATTGTTCAACGTTTTCAAGTTGGAAAATAGTAAAAAAAAAAAAAAAAAAAAAAAAAAAAAAGGGGGGGGGAGGTTGGTTTTGTTTTTAATTTAGGTGAAACATGTTTCTTCTATACTTTGACTCCTGATTGAGAAGACTCAAGTGCATCTGACAGGTTCAAGTTCTATAAGGTAAATAAGAAGAACCCTTGATTTATTTATTATTTTTGGTTAAATGGAAGTTGAGATTCTGATGCAATCACATGATTCCAGGAACGGAGGCTTCAAGAAAACATGAGACTTGGCAATACTGATTAAGATGTACTTATTTCATGTGATCATTGGAGTACATCATAAAAGGTTTTTAATTATATTCCTCCTTAAAACTCCCAAACACTGAAATGTTGTCCTCAATGACCCAAACTCGATCCTGTGTCTGTCTACCCAGTTTTGAATTATAATTCATCTTGTGCTGAGATGATGCCAAAAAGAAGGTCAAGGAGTCTGTGTTAGCCAAAATGCTTCAAAGTGGTTAAGGGGGACTGTCAAAACAATTTTTCCAGTTTCTGATTTGGCTTGCAAGCACCCTGAAGAACAGCGAAGAACTAACGTCTTCTAAATTTGGTCAAGGCGTAGTATAGATGACTTATTAACTAAGGCTGGGAGGGTCCTGTAGGCCTTGGGCCTGATTCTGATTCCCTTTACAAACTACTAAACCCACTGAACTCAGAGGAGTTACAATGATGTAAGTATAAATTTGTCTTTTGCAGAGCTTTTCTACAACTATTTCTAGAATCAGTCTTTAGAATGTCATTTAAATTATGATCTTCATGTTTGCAATGTAGTCTAATCCCTACTTAAGGCATTTAGGAAACGCAAGTGTTCATCTTTTCAGGTGCATAGACAATAGGACAGGTGATTGAATCAAGATAAAAGCAAGGTTTTCCAGGAAATACCGTGTCTTAAAGATGAATCCATAATCTATGAGAATATCAGGATTCATATTGTCGATTGGCTCTACATATTCTGTATATTCCTGTATACATACGAGTTTATACATGCAGAATTGTTAGACCATTGAAAATTCTAATACATGTGCCTTTTAAACAGGTGAAAATCCCTCACTAAAGATCTAAACATTTGGTATCAGCTTCATAATTGGTTGTAGGAGCATCCACCTAGCAAAATGCAAGCTTCAGCATGATGTTTCTCTACATGCTCTCTAGACTGCTGAAGATACCTTTTTCTTTAAAATTTTCATCTATGCACAGCATTGGAGATTGGAGTTGGACTTTGCAGAATATGTACTTTGATATTATAGGCAGCAGAGTCAGAGGTGCGGCATGGAGAGGCATGGGGGGGTCAAGTGACCCCCAGACTGGCTGGGCGGACACTTTTTTTTTTGGTTCATTGGCTATTCTGAAAAAATCTAATTACAATAATTTGGGGTTGTACTGAACAATTTTTTTCTTAAATTTTCAACTAATCAAAAAATGGAGAATTATTTTGTGTCAGGCTGAACTAAATACTTTGCCAGACTGGGAACAAAGCATTTTGTTTTGATGCTGACCTTTTTAAAGATTTTTTTTAATAACATTAAACATTTGAAAATTCATTTTGAACTGAAACATCAAAACTTTATTTATTGCAATTTTTCAGATTGAAGTGTTTCCTCTCAGAATCTTTTTAGATTATTTTAAGAATTTGACAGAATCAGCATTAATTCATTCGTGTGATCTGAATCTGCATTTTTTGGCCAAAAATAAGTTCGTTCAATAACAGTTACTCGTGATGTATTTGAACATTGTTTAGTATTAACTGTACAAATATCAACCCTCTTAACAAACAGAAACTTTGTCCTCTATCATCTCTTCACCTGGAAGTCAGCATCATGCCCATCTTCATTTTGGTCCTGTCTTCAGGCCTTGTTTGTTTGATTTCTTCCTTTTAGCAGGTGTTAGAATCATGCCTAAAGCTATGAGAAGTCTTGTTGACTCATTGTGAAAGATGCAGATCATTAACTCCATCCTTAATAAAAGTGTGGCCTGGTCTACACTAGGTGTTTAAACCAATTTTAGCAGCGTTAAACCGATTTAACGCTATACCCGTCCACACGACGAGGCCCTTTATATCGATATAAAGGGCTCTTTAAATCGGTTTCTGTACTCCTCCCCAACGAAAGGAGTAGCACTAAAATCGGTATTACCATATCGAATTAGGGTTAGTGTGGCCACAAATCGACAGTATTGGCCTCCGGGCGGTATCCCACAGTGCCCCACTGTGACCGTTCTGGACCGCAATCTCAACTCAGATGCAGTGGCCAGGTAAACAGGAAAAGCCCCGCGAAATTTTGATTTTCATTTCCTGTTTGCCCAGCGTGGAGCTCTGATCAGCACGGGTGGCAATGCAGTCCCAAATCCAAAAAGAGCTCCAGCATGGACCGTACGGGAGATACTGGATCTGATTGCTGTTTGGGGAAACAAATCTGTTCTATCAGAGCTCCGTATCAGAAGACGAAATGCCAAAGCGTTTGAAAAAAAAATCTACAGGCTACACAGTGCTGCGTGACAAGCGTAACGGGAAGCCAGAGACTCAAATGGACGCTCATGGAGGGAGGGAGGGAGGGGGTACCAAGGACTCCAGCTATCCTACAGTCCCCAGCAGTCTCCGAAAAGTATTTGCATTCTTGGCTGAGCTCCCAATGCCTGTAGGTTCAAACACATTGTCCTGCGTGGTTCAGGGAATAGCTCGTCAATGTACATCCTCCCCCTACCACGTGAAAGAAAAGGGAAAAAAATCATTTCTTGACGTTTTTTAATGTCACCCTATGTCTACTGAATGCTGCTGGTAGACGCGATGCTGCGGCAGTAAAGAGCAGTATCCGCTCCTCTTCCCTCCCTGGTGGAAGACGATACAACATTTATTTATGATAACAATTTATGACTAATAACTAATATCTTAATTCTTATACACACACATTATACCTAATACCTATACATACACACACACACATTCACATTATACCTAATACCTATACACACACACATATACACATTCACACACACACATCCACATTCATCAGGTGTTCTGCAGCTGCTGCATAGTTACCAGTCCTGAAGATAGCTTAAGTTCATAGCTTGATTTTGTAGCTTGGGTTCATAGCTTGTGGCGGCTAACTGGCCAGGAAAGCCAGGCACAAGGACAAGCTGGATCTCTGTTGGGCAGGCACTGATGTCCTTCCATGTTGGCAGCAGAATGTTACCCAAAGTCTCTCATCTCACCCTTCTTTTTTATAGGCTTTTAGTTTGGATTCAAAGTCTATAGGTCTTGCTGTGTCACACTGCCTCTGGGTTTAGATTGATTACCCATCAATTGCAGGCGTGACTTTCAGCCTTGAACCTGGCTTTGATCTTCCTTCTGTTGTTCTGTTGTCCTTTTCTTTTTAGGGTGGATGCTTCTTACTTTGTTTAGGGCTGTTGTCTAGGTCTTCAGCCGTTGGTATTTGAACTTTATCTCATCAGGACAGGCTGGGGCTGGAGGTTGATTCCATCATTCATACATACATCATTCACACATCTAAACTAAACTAATAAGATTACAGCAGGGTTTGCAAAAATGAAGGTTGGAGGAAGCTTTTACAAAATGGAGTGAGTGTTTTAAAATAGGGTTTGAATTACAATATGGAACAGAAGTTACAGTATAGACAAGTGTAGTGAATGGTGAACAGAAGTTACATTAATAAAGTGAACAATTGAAAACAATTTCATTTATCAGTCCTACATTGTCCCCCTTTTGACCCTTCAATCCAGGGGCATTGAATGGGTCACACTTTATGTAATTGTTTTAAGGCAGAACCAACATAACAGTTAGGATTACTAATAGGACAATGAGGGGATGAAAAATTTTGTTTAGAACTGCTGACCAGGTGGGCTGCTTCTACAACACTTTGCCCCTTGATTTATGACCATTACAATAGTTGTTGACATTGTAGGGCAAGGTGATCTGTTGCAAACAAACCAAATGATTATAACTAGGTGAATATAACTAAACCTATTACAATTGACTAAACACCAGATATAACCTACACATAAATGAAAACAATTATAGTTATAATAATTGGGAATACAATAAAACCATTACAATCATTGGGTACATTGATAAATAAAATGAGGACCAAGTTTGATGCAGCAATAGCCATCAAATAATAAAAGTTACTGAAGTCAGGACCTTTTTAAGCACACACAGCAAATAAGATTTTGTAGGACGACCACAGTTGTCATGCAAGGTTAAGCTGATTTGGACTTAAACTAACATTTTGTTGCTAAAATGTTGCAGAATCCCCTGTTTTTAACAGTTGTTCTCAAGATGTTTCTGGGAACCTGAAAGATGGGGCCCTATAATTATGGGCCAAGGTTTTACAAGTTATGAGGGCCCAAGAACTACCCTTTAGGGCTTGGGGGAGTAGAACCAGAGTGCATAGAGGAAAGTGTGGAATTAACAATATAAGCAAATGTAACTAACAATACAAATGTATCAATAACAAAAATTAACAACAAAATGACTATTAGATAACCTAACAAAAAATAAACCTAATGCACTGGGGACCAAAGTTTTTTGGACACAAGTGGTGATTGCTAAGTTGGATGAACTTGGGGGAAGTAGAGAGAGGAAAAGACACCCGCACTGCTTAATGTCCTGCCTGGACTGTCATAGAACGGGGAGGCTGCCTTCCCCTCATTTCATCTCACTAACAAGTCACTGTTTCTTATTCCTGCATTCTTTAGAACTTCATGACACAAATGGAGTGGACACTGCTACGGTAGCCCAGGAAGGTTGGGGGAGGAGGGAAGCAACGGGTGGGGTTGTTGCAGGGGCACCCCCCATGAATGGCATGTAGCTCATCATTTCTGCGGGATCTGACATGGAGCAGCTGTGCTCTCTGATACACTGCTTCTCTAGTACATTTGCCCCATATTCTAGGCAGGACTGACTCTATTTTTAGAAACCATAAAGGAGGGATTGACTCAGCGAGTCATTCCCAGTTTTGCTTTTGCGCCCCTGGCTGATCTCAGCCAGGGGCAACCATGATAGCAGCAAACAGCACAGAAGGACAGAAAACCGTCATCTCATTGCCAAATTACACTGGCAGCAGACGGTACAGAACGACTGGTAACCGTCTCTGCTATCTTGCAAAAGCAAATGAATGCTGCTGTGTAGCGCTGGAGTATCGCCTCTGTCCGTGGCATCCAGTACACATACGGTGACTGTAAAAAAAAAAAAAAAAAAAAAAAAAAAAAAAGCTGAACAGACTCCATGGTTGCCATGCTATGGCGTTTGCCAGGGCAATCCAGCGAAAAATGGTGCGAAGTGATTGTCTGCCATTGCTTTCCTGGAGGAAGGAATGACTGACGACTTTTACCCAGTACCACCCGTGACAATGATTTTTGCCCCATCAGCCACTGGGCTCTCAACCCAGAATTCTAAGGGGCGGGGGAGACTGCAGGAACTATGGGATAGCTACGGAATAGCTACCCACAGTGTAACGCTCCGGAAATCGACGCTAGCCTCGGACCATGGACCCACGCCGCCGAATTAATGTGCTTAGTGTGGTCACATGCATTCGACTTTATACAATCTGTTTTATAAAACCGGTTTATGTAAAATCAGAATTATCCCGTAGTGTAGACGTACCCTGTGTTGGGGGTTGGGGCTGGCTTCCTAGTAAGGAGCTAGGTCAGAGGGATGTTAAAACAGAGAAAATGTAGGGACAGTCAAACTCACCAAAGATTAGGCTGAGGTTTGTGGATGGTGGGTTTTGTTTGTTGTTGGTGGGTTTTGTTTGTTTTTTGTAATAATGAAGGCACATTGAATCTGACTGCAGAAATGGGGCCTAACTGTCTATAGAGGGAGAACCGTGAAGCTGACTATCCACAAAGGACTGTAAAATACATGAAGTACACAAGTGGGGGGGGACAGGGAAGAGATTGTTTTTTCTTATCTTTCTGAAGTGTAGTAATTTTTGGGGGGGGTAAAATAATGGGGGGAAGCGTGAAGTTGCCATTGTATCTAATAGATCACAATTTGCCACTGACAATTTAATATTCCAAGTTAATAAACTGGCTTCTCTTTTTTGTGAATTTTTGAGGAGAGGGCTTGTGGGAGGGTTCTTGGTTTTTGGTGTTTTTGTTTTTATTTGTTGTTTTTATTGGCCAAAAATCTTGGTCCACAAGCATTTAAAATGGAATACACTGCACTTGATATTTCCAGATTTGCCAAAGGATGACCCTTGGTCCTTCTATTTGTTTTTCTTGCCTCCTCCCAAAATGGCACTCACTTCACGACTTTGTTTCCATATTTAAAAGATTGATGGAAGTCCAGTCTGATCACAATGCCTTCTTAGAATTATCCCTTTTGCCCATGTTTTCCACAGTGAAGGCCTTTTGCAAGAGAAATTGATGTTCTTACCCAGTATCTGCACAATTTCTATGTCTTTGAGTTCACAAAATTCTCATAGCTGTCTCTCTGTGGTGCATTTAGCTTTCAGTCTGTTTTTTGTTTTTTGTTTTAGCCTTTATGTACCATTGCTGCTATTTGCATATGCACTCTACATTATATACTCCAGACACAGTTTGCAGCTGGTTTTTTGTTTATTAAATCTAGATATATCTATTGCTTTTTCCACGCATCTTCGAGGAAATATATCTTTCTTTGGTAACACCGGAAGAACTTGTATCCAAGAATATATGGTCTCAGGCTTTGCTCATTGTCTTCCCCTAACAGCTTTCATTGCATAGTTTATTGCACAAATGTTTCAAAGATTTCTTTAGTTGCTTTCCCCTGGCATATGTGTCTAGAAAAAAACAGCTCTGCTCTTAGCATAACATATGCTCTATATTTATCAAAATATTTATTTTTTTCATTATTTTTGCATTCTACTGGCTGATTTTTCATATGCTATAGATGTCTCATAAATCCACACTATTAATTTAGCTGCACTTTCCTTCAGATTTTGCTTTTTCTGGACCAGAAACTATTGCTATTAGCTTTGTCTGTACACCATCTCCTTTCATGTTCCTGGAGACATGACATATTCTGAGTGAAGGGAAGCTAAGTAATAGCTGCAGTGTGCTAGAGGACAGCAGATTCTATTTGTTTCTGAAACCACAGAATATTTTGTATCTTTATTTGAGCATGTTAGAAATACACCAGTTGTTACTAGAACTCTAGCTTCCATCTGCTCATTCTTACTTCAGAACATAAGTATGGGTGATACAGAAAGCAAAGAGTGTTTCAGGAGATTACAATGTAAACAATGAATGAGAATAATGCAAATAACAGTCACTCATTCTGTTACACTATTATAATAGATACATTAGAGTTACTTGCAATCCTAATGTGTATGTATGTCAGTCTATTCAATATTAGGAGTGCTCTCTGCATCAACCACTGCATACTAATGAGGAATCAAACTAAATGAAGTTACTGGGACAGAAACATTTGTGACTATCTCCCATAAAGGATGTCAATGAGTTAAAAGGATACATTTTACTGAATAAGCAGGAAAGGGTTAGGAACTCTAAATTGATTGCACAGAGGAAATTACATCTGCTAAAATGACCATTTAGAGAGTATAATGCCGAGAAGCATAGTTTCAATCCAATTAAAGTTGTAGGACAAACTGACAAAATCAGAAAATTCAAGGGTAAGGTCACCACTCTGTCCTTAACTCAAGCTACTTTGATAAAAAGTAAATTGGAGGAGTCTCGTGACCTTAATGTGTTTCCTTTTATCATAAGTGCATTTGGGGAGTTTTGTATAAGTCAACATACTGTGTGTGAGCAATTGTACATCTACTCTAATATAAAAGCTAAACCATTTGCAATTAAAATGACTGAGACTGTGTCAGATGGAAGCATTCATATCAGAATTCTAGAGTCTGAGTCTCTTCACACAAGAATTGCACAACAAGGGGCACTTCTATGGAGTCAATCTAGATTTGCACCAGTGTAGGTGAAAAGAGAATTAGGGTCTTAGATTTTCAGTACTACTTAACCACAAGCAGAGGGAAAGGGGCATATTGTACATATTTAATGCTTTAAGATGGTTGTGGGGGGTTGGTTCAAAAGTTGCCATCAAAGTTCATTAAAGTTGTGGTTTTGGTGACATCCGTGTGTCAGCTTGGCACTCTCCTGGGGTCTAGTATCAGGCTTCCCCTCAACCTGTTTCTGAGGAGGTTGAGAACCTGCATCTGCATAGCTTCAGAAGGAGCATCAGCCCTAAGTGCAGACTCTCACATAAGCTCCAGCACCTTCTTCCAAGACATGCAGCTTACCTTCCGAAGCAGCGCATCAGCGCAGAAGAGATGCCATAGATGACACTTAACTATCAAGGGCTGAAGGGCTGGCCAGTCAAAATCTGAGTGGCATTGCAACACCCATCACTCAAATTTGGCTATTTCTCTCTAATTCAGTGGCCAGGCCAAATCTGAGCGAGTGGTGTCTCAACCTGGCACACAGAGTCACAACAGCAGTCAAACTTCCAGCAATTATTAAAAAGTTGAAGTGTTTATTAAAAGTTGCAGTTTCCACAACAAAAGAGTGGCCTGTGATTTCCTTACAGCGCTATGAATATCGCATTCATTCCATTTTTATCAGGAAGCTTAACTAATTATTTAATAAAAGACTTACCACAATAGTAGTTGAGTTTATCAATCATAAAGGAGCACATTCTGATACCCATACTTACATTTAACAGCACGTTACTCTACAAGTAGTCCCACTGACTTCAATTAAACTACTCATGATGGAAAGTTCTACTCAGTGAGAGTGTAAGGGGATCAGAACCTGGTGCATAATCTGGAGTTAGCAGATTAATTGTTGCATAAGGAACAATGCTGCTCTAGGACCTGGGGGAGTTTATGTTTCTGTCTCTCAAGCCTCCACCCAACATTACCACATATACTTCTGCAGAATTTTAGCTGTCTTTTAAAATTCAAAAGGGAAAAAAAAAGACTTTCTTGCTCTGAAGAGGGCATCCAAATTGAACAAAGGAAACCAATCACACTTCAGCAGTACTAATCGGTTCATGGATTCATTGGAAGTCTAGTAATGTGTCTAATCAGTGTTGGTGGATGAATGTCAGTGGGGCATGAATACCAGGGCGTGTTGTGGAGGACGCAAAAAAAGCCTCAAATTAAATGAAGTGTTTGGCACCATAGAGCTCTGCTACTTATACTATTCTTCTTCTGTACCTGGGTTTGCCATCCTCAGTGCTAGTTCTCTGCCTAGGAGATGGGATGGATCGGTTCCATCTCTGCTTTGCTGTGAACTTGGAGCACTAGAAGTTGAAGATCTCTCTAAAATAATTCAAACATAACCTCCATAGTCTTTCAATTATGTCTCTAGCTAAAGCAATGACTGTTGGGTGAAAGGGGTGTGATTAAGGACTAGGAAGAACTGACCCAGGGCTGAAGGTATCGGGCAGTCTGTGGCCAAGAAACAGGGAGGCTGCTGCTAGACCAAGCACTGATCAGTTTGTTTTAATAGTAGTAATAAGCATGCCCTAATAAACATGCTGCCTGGGTAGATGGTCTGTTTTTTTTTCTTTATGGACACTTTTTTTTAATTTTTATTATTTTCCAGGAAATTGGTATTTTAATCAAGCTGCTGTTTTTTTTTCTGAAAGGAAAATCTCACTGACATTTGGTTAGGGGAGGATCAATTACATGTTAGGTGACATTATGATTTTGAGATGCAGCTCTGAACACCTGTTACTGAGTTATTTGCACCACCTTGGAGCATTGTCTGGAGGCACTACAACACATCTGAGTTCCAATCCCTTCCCTGCTTCCTCCTTTCTTGGGGAGTAGGATGGAAGAAGAGAGGTTTAGTAATTTACCACTTTCTTTACACTATCAGCAAACTAAGGCAGACTCATGCTGGCTCAGTAGGGGAGATGAAGCCAAGGCTCCATCCATTCCCTACCTGTCCCTGCCCACTTGCTCTGGGTTAGAGGAGTAAGTGATTACATGGTGTTTGCATTATGGTTTTTGTTTGCTTTCTGTGCAAAGTTTTTACACCGCTCTGTTCTCTTTAACCATGATTCTATTCCACAGAGGCTGCAAAATTGTGTATAAGTGAACTCCAATGAAAAAAGGCCAGTTTGAAGCTCCAGGAAATGGCAATAAACTTGGCTCAAATGTAAAATTTCTGTCCAATTTCAGCATGTGTGTGAAGAACGCATGAACTGACTTTCATGTAAGAACTACTGTGGGAAGAATGAGGAGTGCTCCTCGTTCTATCTGCGGACACAAACTAACACGGCTACCACTCTGAAACCTGTGGGAAGAAAGTGACACTTTTTTTTTGTTTATTACTTCTAGTATGATTTTTTTAATTGTTGAATCTGCACAGTACGTCTGGGACTGGATTTCTATGCTAGACCAGGCAAGGGTATTAATATCATTAGGGTTGATATCCATCATAAAAATATCTGCTAGGTAATCTATTGAATTAAATAACTTTGGCAGGTATTTGCTAGCAGTTTCTTGCTCTTTGCTGAAGGAAATCTCTAGACAAAACATGAAAATTTGTCCTGTCCTCTTGGTAAAATGACTAACGTCACTACCAAATTCTAATATTGTAAAGTTTCAAATCTCTCTCTAATTACTATTTCTCTGAAGTTTTATAGAACTTCTTATCTGAACCTTATCAGATGATATGAAAACACTTGACCTGAAACTGGAAAAGAAAAAGCAATGTATGCACAGAAAAAGGGCGTGTGCTCCAGTTTTGGTTTCCTTCCTCTTTTTTCAACTGGCAATAGTCAGAATCATGGATACTCACTCAGACTGTGGTAGGTGGATGAATCCTGACAGGAAGACATTTGCATTCCATTTACGAGCTAAGGTAATTTTGAAATTGTCAGACATATCTGAATCTAAAAAATACTGGGATCCGTGCATGTACCCTGCTATCTTCTTGTGTGTTGGTGCAATTGTTTTGTGTTACTAATTTTTAGAAAACTCAGTAAAATAAAGGTCAGGCAGAACAATAGGTCAAATGTATCAGATGCGATGATAGGTAGAATATACTCTTGATTGCTACATCATGAAAAAACAAATAGTAACTTCCCATAAGAATGAAGAAACAGCATGACCGCTCTTTCAGTTTATTGGTCCAAATCTAGTAAGGGGAAAATGAATGCTTCTGAGGTATTAGGAAATAAAACAATCCTCATAATGCAGCTATCCAGTTGTGCAAATCTATCCTTGAGGAAGAGTGCATGTGAAAAATTCCTTGAACCCTGCAATGATTATTTTATAAGCTGATGCATGGTTTAATTCAGACTCAGTTCTAAGGCTTGGTTGAAGGTTCACATAAATTCTCATTGTATACATTTATATAAATATTTAATCATAAAGCATTTGTTTTCATTGCTGGGTTGTGTACAGGTGAGTCCTGGTGACCTGTGATATACAGGATGTCAGTGAATCACTCTACCTACCTCAAAAGTGCAGCCACGTATGAGATGGATGTTAATTACTCATAACGTCACTAAACATTTTAAGTCATGACGTGAAGAAAAATATAGTAGTTGGAAACTGCAGTAGAATTTAGGCAGGAAGAATGTAATTGTCAGAACTGAAATTTGGGCAGGCCCCACTGGTTTAATATTCCTGCCCAAATAAAAAGGGATCTGTAGTGACTGCAAGTGGTGAGGGCTTCAGTTTTAAACATGATCTGAAAGACAGTAGGAAAGTGAGGGCAGGTCTACACTACAGCTCAAATCAATGCTCTGAGATTGATCCAGTGGAGGTTGATTTCGTGGGTCACTCTCCAGTCAATCCCTGTACTCTACGCCTGACAAGAAGACTAAGGCAAGTCTCCCGTTGACCCCTCCTGTGGGGTAGACCCCTTAGGTAACTCGGCCTAAGGTACGACAAGTAGCTGGAGTTGTAGACATGTCCTGACATGGTATTAAGAGTTAGGCTATCAGGAAGGTTATGGAATCATCAACACCCCTTTTTAGAGACACTGAGTGATCTTTGGAAGTTCCCTATCCAAGCAGTGAACAAGCTTGACCCAGACTGTGTGGCTACAGGGTGAAATATGAACTGATTTTTCCCATTTCCAGTTTTAATCTCTCAGCCATTTACTACACCATTTTCCAGTGTGTTTAATTTTTTCTCAAGACAACTGAAATGTACTGAACCTTTTTGCAAATTTGTCCATATGTTTCTAGCTCAACATGCCAGAGGGAGTTTTTAGGTGAGCTGGAATTGAACCTAATTTCCTCAGTCCCAGACCAATGCTTTAAACACAAACTCATCTTTCTTGTTCTTTTGTTCTGCTCCTTTTTTCTTTTTCTATTTTCAGAATAATTGCTTTTGGTTTTTGCAGGCACAACCTGCACTTTCAGCTGAAGTACCAATGCAAAGCTCAGTGATTGCATCTCTACCTTCTGAGTGTACAAACCAGATAGATCCCAGACTTACCATGGCAGTTCACTTTTATGGACAAACAATCTGCAACTGAAAAACAGGAGTCTGGGCCTCAGGGGAATAAATAGATTATCTTGCTCTCTGACTGTCAATGCATCATTATTATGGACTAATACATTCATTAAACATATTAGGAATTACCAATAGTTACCCAATGGTGATATCAGAAATATCCAAAGCATTTCCCCCCATTCTTTGGAAAGAAATAATTATGGGAGATGTGTGGACTGTATTGTCAAATATTGACTTTTTTATATATTGCATGTAATGATTGATTTAGAATTTCAAAAGAATCTCAAGGATTTAGATATATATTCCATTTAAAGGAATGGAAGTTATGCGTCTATCCTGCCAAGCCCAATCATGAGTTTGTCCTCAAAATATTGAGATTTGCTTAAAACTCATGACGTCTTTTATTCCTCTTGTGATTGTTGAGCCTTTAGCAGTCATATTTTCAAGTTTTTCCTCCACAACTTGGAGAGATAGAAATTTATTTTCTCTTCCTAGCCCCCCACTACTTCCCGCCCCCAGTAAAAGATGAGATTATTCACATAATCAAAATATTCCTGTTACTGGAGTTTTAAGAAAAGCAACAAATCATAAGACTGCATCTAGCTGTTTGTCTACTTTGGAAATAACCTAACACAACTTTTAAAAGGACACTGTAAGGTTACAAATCTTATTTACTTGCCCATGGTAACAAAATACTAAATTATTAAAATGAAATAATTTTTAAAATATAATTTACCTTTCCTTAACATGATTACTTTACTTTTCACGTTTCCGTCAGCTTGGACAACAGTTGTCAGTTTCCCTTTCCTTTATAGTCTGTCTGTTTTGATTCACTAACAGAAGGCTGCAGTCTTTGGTTTTGTTAATACAGAGGGGAAAAGGTTAATTTTTTATACTGTTTCCTTTTCAATTAAAAAAGTCATAGGAACATTTCTATTAGTCTTAGCGTTTGTTAAGGTTTGGTGGGTTAAGTTTAACTTGGCTGTATTTTATAATGCATATAGAGAGTTCTATTTGGAAAAAAAAAGAGTATAACATTATATAAATAGTTATAAGTCCAGATCCTGCACTGATGTAAACTGGCATACATATAGCAATGTCAGTTTCTCACAAGTACACCTGTTTTCTAATAAAACAATATTACTGTAGTCTAGGGAAAAAAGCAACCACATATAAAGAGTATGGGCTAATGCTGCAAGAAGCCAGAAAGAGGCAAAAGTTAGACTGGGAAGGTTGATGAGGGAGTTTCCATTGCTTTATCCCAGTTCAGCAGTCAGGATTACTGTCCCTGTGCAGGGGTGGAGGCACTAGGGTCAAAGGCACTTGTGTCTCAGGCACCTGCTACATTTGGTGCCATGCAGGACAGGTTGATGATTCGTCATCAAAAGGGCTGCTGACTACACTTAAGAGTAGGAAGGCAGAAGAACTACACGACCTAGCCTGTGTAGGACAGGTTGATGGCAGCCAATGTAGCAAGTGCTTGAGTCGCAAAGTAATGTGTGGAAAAGGGTGTACTGTAGGCCTAGCATAAGACCATGCTGACTTTGTCAGCACTCTTGTGCCTAAGTAGCAAATTTCTGCAGATTCACTACTTTATTGCACCCCAAGTGTACACATTAACTGGAGTGAGTGAGTGCTGAGTGGCTGATTGTCTCTGATGTCAAAATGTTACTGGCAAGTATTTTGTGTTTGTGTTTTTTTATAATTGAGGGTGAGATGTAGCTAAAAGTAAAATCTTAATGGCTGTGAACATATGTGCGCAACAATAGAGAAACTAGAACTGAAAATATGAGACTATTCAGTAAAAGTAGATGGCAGACATACTTGTTTCTTCTCCCCTAGATCTAGAAAGCATCCTGCTAACATTCAATTAGAATTCCATATAGGTAATAAAAGAAGTCTTCCCCTCTGCCCTCTACAATATGTGTACTGAAATTCATTTTGACGTTTTAATCATTTTCTTGTTAAAAAAAACAAATTATGAAAAATAGAAGTTCCCTAGACCTTTTTAAGTGATTCATTAAAAACAAAAAAGCATATTTGCAAAGATGCCTTAAAATTGTGGGATTCCCAGATGAAGCGTACGCTTTTGAAAATGTTTACAGATACTGACAGTTTTCCAATCCTGGATAAATGCCTAATCCATTTCTGGAACAGACTGCCCCAGTTTTCACTATTGCTGACATCAGTGGTTAAATTGCATGCAAGATTCATAATTTTCCTCCTGCGGTGTAAAAATCACTTTCTTTGAAAAATAATGTATGGAAATTACTTTCCAGTCAAAACTTCCCTTGAATGGGACCCTGTTGAAGGCTTTCCCCTTTATGCAGACCACCAAAATAGTGCTTATAAAATGGGATATTATGGATTTCTTGATCTTTATGGAGCTTTTCTAAATTTACTCAGTCAATGGGAAAACTGTGTGAGAGCAAAAGAACACTGTGTTGGCATCTCCTGCTGAGAGGTCGGGTGTGACAGAATGGAGAGCCTAGAGAGCAGATAGTGAGGACTCTATCTGTGCAGCTACCATGATGTCCTGTGTCCATGTTCCAGGGAAGGACTGGACTCCTCTTCTGCTCTTAGCCATGCACAGATGAAGAGACAAAAAATGGTATGGCTAGGGAGAAAAGGGGAAGAGCAACACTTACATGCCTCCAACCAGAATGCTGTTGAGCTCAGCCAATTTTTCTGTGGATGAGGTTTTGCTTAATGTTCTAGGTTTCGGATGTCTGCACTGTAGATGACCTCTCCCTTCCTTATGTCACATACTTCCCGTCAGTAGTGATGGCTCCTAAAGAGCATTCATCTCTCTGGCAACTTTGGTGTCTCCAGATTCTCTCCATCTCCAGCACATACCTAGGTTCTATTCCCTTGTTTTCATTCTCTCAAACTCTCTTTCACTGTAGCCCAACAGCCCTTTGCTCCATCTCTCTTCATTTTGCCATTGTTCTGCTCCCCTCTCCCAGGCTAAGAACCCTTCACCAATCTTAGCCTGCTTCAGCAACCACCAGCTTAATGTTGCCTTCTTCACCAAGTCACATTCCCACCCTGTTTTCCACCTCCTGATCATATTCCTCATTTGATTATACTTCAGATGCCTGTGATACCATGGCTCAAGCTCTCTAATCTTCCATTTTGCCAGTAAATATGGGAAGAGCCTTACTCTCTCACTGCAGAGCCCCTAGGCTTCATTCACATCTTCCACATAAATAGAACTTTGCATTCAGCTTTCCTGGTATAGCCTTTATCCTGTCTGTTCATGGTCTGAGCTACTAAAACCTTCACTAGCCTGTTTTATTGCTATGCATTGTGAAACTATTTGAACTGTTTTCCTTTTTAAAGTGGGGGGGGGGAACTCTTATGTAACTGAATATTCTTCAGCAATACATGTTTTAAACCTTTTTTTTTAAATTTATGGGTGTTGTAATGCCTGCTCCACTTCTTGACGAGCTGTCCACTGACAATTTAGCAATTAGCATAAAGGCCATATCTTCCATTTTAGCTCTTGAGATGCCATTTGCAGTCTCAATTATTTTTGGCTTTTTCTTTCCCCTTTTACACAACCAGTCTCCCTTACTCCTCCTTCCTCCACTTACATAAAATACATAAGTTCTTCTTTGAGTAGTGTCAAGTAGAGGATGCTCCACTGCAAGTGCACCTGTGCCTTTGATCGGAGGTTTTTTTGTAGCAATGCTTGTTCAGCCCATACATGTGTCCCACACATCCTTGTGTTTCATGCTGGGGCTATGTGTGGGCAAACCATCCCCAGTTCCTTCTCAACAGCCTCTGGCCACAGACAGATCCCATGCGCCTGTTTGCTATAGTATTCTATAATTTGTTAGGTAACATTTAGTTAGATACCTTATAATGTGTGTAAAGAACTATTGTTGTTGGAACAATTTTCCCCTTTTTTCTTTGCTTTTAACTGAAAGAAAATATATTACTAGATACAGTTAAATAGTAGTTAAGAGCTTTCCCCCTTTTAGGGGTCTTTCTTTGTTATATTACTCAAGAATGCTGGGATTCAAAAAGATACCTCTCCTCCCTTGGGAAGATTGCCATCAATGACCGACATTCTCAGTGCTCTGCTGTTTGGGAGATGCACTTTCTGGGGACTTGTGTAAGGTCTAAACTCCCTTCAAGGTAGATGCTAAAAATAAATAAAATAAAAAAATAAAGTTCAAACTCCTGAAGATGGAGCAAGCTACCTCTAAGCCAGAGGAGGTAAGGAATAAATCTCCAAGAAAATCTGTCCCTAATGCAGAAGACGACTATGAAGATCTCATGTCCCAAGGGGAGTTCTGTGCAGACTTAGAATGATGTCGGTAACACAAAGGCAAGAGGAGTCAGCTGTCTAAGACAGACTTGGTGCTGAGTTTGGGTACCTGTACCCAGAGCAGCAGAGACACTGGTCAAGAAAGTTCTAATCCAGTCCTGAGAAGGAAGTGTGGAGGCCAGTTTTAGACCTTGGCTCTCCAAACAGATTTGTAAAACAGCAGAAATTCAGGATATTGACCCTTGCAGCAATAGTTCCCTCATTAGATGTAGGAGATTAAGTTGCAACTCTTATCCTATAAAAAACACATTTTCATGTCAGTATTCACCTTTGACACAAGATCTTCCTTTGTTTTCTTATCCACAACAAGCCTTACCAATGCAGAGTGCTCCCTTTTCACCTATCTTGTGTCCCAAGGATATTCAGATTTTAGTGATAGTTTCCACCCACCTACGTATTCTAGGTGTAATCAGTTTCATGTGTGCGGATGATTGGTTGATCAGAGGCAAATTGTATCAGGAAGTCTTAGCAGCAGTGAAAATAATGTGTTCTTTGTTTCACAGCCTGGAACTTCAAATCAATCTCAAAAGGTCCATTTTGACTCCACTGCAGAGTCTACATTTCATAGGGGCTCCCCTGTACGTAGTGACAGGCAGAGAATGCCCATCATCCAGCAGACATCTCACATTAATGAATCTCATCTCAGGGATTCAGGGCAGGCCTCAAGTTGCAGTAAGAGATTGTCTTCAATTGCTAGGACATGTCCTCACATGTCTTTGTAGTGCAGCATGCCAAATTACATCTCTGAGGTCTGTAGGGTTGACTTTGAATGGTTTACAAACCAGGCAAGCACAGCCTACACAATTTGCTATTGGTGTCCCAGTGAGTTCCATACCTGCTCAACTGGTGGAAGGACCTGAACTTTTGCAGGTGTTCCATTCTTTCACAATCCCCTTACCTTCGTGATAATATAAGACACTTCACTTTTTGATCAAGGGGCGCACATATGTAATCTCACATGGTGCAAGGAAATGGTCATTCCAAGAGCTGCTTCTACACATCAATCTTTTGAAACTGAGAGGAATCAAAAACATTCCTCTACACTTTCTACATCTAATCCGACCAAAGTCAGTAATATTAATGACAGATGTGACATCCATCTATTATATCAACCATCGGGGCGGAGCACTTTCCTCATCTCTCTGTGCCAAGGCAATAAAACTCTGGAATTGGTGTATAGACAACCAGACAGTCATTCCAGCTTCTTACCTCAAGTATTCAGAATACCATGGCACACCCCTCAACAGACATTTCTCTTTAAATTTAAAATGTGAACGTGACTTTAAGTCCTCCACACAATATTCTTAGTTGAGGATTCTTGGAGGTTGATCTGTTAAGGCAGCTGACACAAAAGGGGGTCTGGATCCACAGTCCCTAGGAGACACTTTCATCATCTCATAGATGAGAGGGCATCTCTGTGTGTATCTACCAATGCCATTAATGTTAAAAGTTCTCATCACAATCTGGCAAGAGTAATACTGATTGCATCAATGGGGCCAAGACAAGTTTGGTATCCATATCTAATCAGGCTCCTTTCACCCTCCATGGCAGCTTGCATTCATTCCTCTCCTGCTGACACAGGATGGTGGTTGAACACTTCACCCCAATGGACTGATTCTGAGGCTCCAAGCATGGTTCCCTGATAATTCTCTGAACAGAGATATCCTGTTCATCAGAGGTACAACTTGTATTATTAACTATTAGAAAATACTCAAAAGAAATAGAGAGACAATGTGGGTGAGTTAATATCTTTTACTAGACCAACATCTGTTTGTGATTTAAAAGATATTATCTTGCCCATTTGTGTTTTAATATCCTGGGACAGACATGGCTATAACTGCACTTCATCCACAAGAAATACTTACCTCCCGAAAAGGAAAAGATGTTATCTTTGTAACTGTCATCAGTTTTCACTGACTTGGTCTTCTGTTTCCAGGGAATTTGGATTACCCGTCAGAACTGAAAACATTGGGTCTTTCTATGAATTCCATTAAGGTACCCTTAGTTGCAATAGGAGCTTTTCATGCATCCATAAGGGATTTTTTGCATTTCACTCCTCCAACCACAACAAGATTTTGAAGATGTTTGTCAGATCTCTCCCCAAAAATCAGAAATCCTACTCCTACTTTGTTCTTAATTGCTGTCTGAAGCATCCTTTTGAGACACTAGCTACTTATTTCTTTTGATTTATCTATGAAGTCAGCCTTCCTGGTAGCTATTGCTTCTGCCCAAAGGTTATGTGAACTGGAGTCTTTAATGGCAGATCCCTCCTCCCCCACCGTTCATTGATAGTATTAATCAGAAAGTATGTCTAGGCACCCATTCCAGATTTTTATCTAAGTTGTCCTCAGAATTTCATATTCGTGAAACCATTAATCTTCTGTTTTCCACCACCCCCCCAAACCACATCAAACTGCTCAAGGTCATATTCCATATCATAGACGTTAAGAGGCCATTAGCCTTGTATCTACAGAGGACCAAACCATTTAGAAAATCTCCTAGACTACTAGTTTCTGTCTACAATGAATACAAGTGCTTGGCAATTTCAAAACAAAGATTTTCAAAGTGAATATCTGGAGTTGAGGTTTTTAAGAGCAGATTTAGACAGTAACCTCTCAGGATTGTCTAGAATAGGTGATACTTAGTTCTGACTTGAGTGCTCAAGATTCCTTCCAGTCATGTGATTCTATGTATTAAGATCTGTTATAATGGAACTTGTGTTCAACCGCTTTCAAGAGTGGTAGCACTTTCTATAGCCTTATAGTAAGATATACCAATAGTAGACATCTGTACAGTGGCATCTTGGTCTTCTGTTCATACTTTATCTAATCATTATGCCATGGTGCCTGCGGCTAGATCAGCTTCAGCTGTGGGCAACACAGTTCTCTCTTCTGCACTGGACTGTGCTCTGAACTTCCCAGCTCCTTAGGGGATATTGCTTGGGAGTCACCTGAAGTGGAGCACGTACTGGGATGCTGCTTGTGTAGTAACTGGAGTTCTTTTTAGATGCATCCATCTATGGGAATGCTCGATGCCCTACTCTCCTTTCCCTCTGCTTCACAGTCTTCCTTGCGGGACTTTATGGTGGAAAAGGAACTCAGATTGGTTCACCCATGCAGCCCCATATAGCCTTGGTGCAGAGCACGAGGATGTGTGGAGTGCCTTCATGGAGTATAAAAGCAATGCTACCAAAAATCTCCAATCAAAGGCATAGGGTGCAGGTGCACCTAAGGTGGAGTGCCCACAGGGGGCCACATCTCAAAGAACTCCACTTAATGAACAAGGTGAGAAACCTGTCCTCCTTTCCTCTTGTTTGTTGTTAAATATCAATACATAACAAAACATATGATTTCTGTTTTTACTTGTACAAATGATATATTTTCTGTTTTTATACTGCAGCTTTTTTCAGTAGAGACTTAAACATGAATGCTCTCAGAAAGCTTATGAACAAAGTTGACTTTCTCATTTTATAAAGAGGACATAAAAAGGGTCAACATTCCTGCAGCAGAATTCTTTCTGTTGACTTATGACAAACATCCTATCTGGATGCTGTTTGTTGAATGCATCCAGCGAGCTTAAAAAGGCATTTGCTTTGTTAGCATGTATTTTCTTTTTTATTATTCACGTAAATGCATGTACAAAGTAACCTTCAGTGTTGCCATGGCTCTTTATAATCCATATCTGAAAGCCATATATGGAGCCGAATATTTTCTTATTACTAATATAGAGCACATGGTATTGCACAACTGCTGGATAACTTCACTGGTTACTAACGATGCATTTATTGTATGAATTTTTGGGCACTGTAAAATTTAAATTATAACTTTGTATGCTGTTACTGAGCATTACTGAATTTGTTGTTGGTACTGCAAGCCAGTGTGGATATTGCATTATGATCTCACAGTAGTGAGCCTATAATTAAAGTTGTGTCCGAATTTTCAGTTTTACAGTCTGTATTTCAGTGTTACGTGTTTTTCAGAACACACACTTTTTTTTTTGGTAAGTATTCCATAGAATATTTCAGCCACTAATTAATATGTCCAATGATGTCCAATATGTATTTTTTGCATTGTGATTTTTAGGAAATTTGGAAAAAAAGGAATTTCAAAAAAGCCTGATTTCCCATACAGTGCACAATTGTTTCCACCTGCTGCTGCCTGAGCAGTCACATTGTGACATCAGAGATAACCAGCCATTCAGCACTCCCTCCCTCCAGTTAATTTGTACACTTGGGAACGATAGTATAGTCAAGGGTAAATTCTGTTTACCCACTTCTCATTTGGGGAATATGGAGTGCAGTTTAGGAGTCTGCCCACTTTATTTTGTTTACCTTTGCACTATTGTAGGGGAGGAGGGAGTCACTACTGCCCTGATTTTGCCATGACAATGGCTGCCTTTGGTAACTATTACCTCAAAAGACCATGACATAATTACAAAGAAGGGTCCCGGGATGACCTGTAATGAAAGGAGACTGGGTCAGCATAAGCCCCCTGCTGTTGTCCTGTGGATTTGCACTGGGATAAGTTACACTTTCTTTTCAAAGGATAATTGCTACATTAAAATAAGATACAACATCCTAGCTCCTCTTCCTGGATATAGTTTATATGTTTCTTACAAATTGCAGGCTGTGGATTTCTGGATGCTTTTTACCTTTTTTAAATAAAGCTGAGAAATTATAGGTCTGAATCCCAACTGAGTTTTCTGTTTCACAATTAAAACCAAAAAAGGTAATTTAGAAACAGCAGTAAAACTGAAGTTGCATAAAATGTTTTGTTTGAATAGTTTAATTACTTGCAATATATTAGTCAACATGGCACTGAGTGGTGAAATATGGAACTTCACAAGGATAACAATGGCAATAAAATAGACCAAGGACAGCAAATTTGTTGTAAGTGCTCTATTATTTAAATAGCACACATACATATGTAAAATATTTTGTTTCTATTAAAAAAAAATACCCTAAAGAAATTCATAAACCAAAAAAAATCATTTAACCTTGGTTAAGGTTGCTCTCATCAATAAATTAAACCATAACAATTAGAACATACAAAATTAAGGATTTAAAAAGATTAAAAGAGTATCATAAAGCATGTGGTCAAGGTAGCCAAATTATGGTGCATGGGCATGTTTTTTTCTGGCATTTCCTAATTTTAGAATACTTGACTTTGCAATCTTTTAATCATTAGCTTTAAATAATGAAAAATAGCAAATTCAGTTTATTGATTATCACAAATATTGATTAGTTAAACATTTAAATCATTTATTTTGTCTGTGAATATAGCTATAATGTATAAGTGCTGCGGGTGTATTTGAATATGCCAATTGCCATGATGTCTAGTCTATGCTGGGTTTGTTTGCCAAGACTTCACATACAAAGTGTTGTATCCTTGAGTCCTATTAAACTACCTTGGCAATGAAATCTGTGCTAAAATGACAGCTGGAGTTTCAGTAGTTTAGTTGCATCTGCAGATTTCAAAAGGTGATGTAACTAGATCAATTCCACTTTCTCCTCACAGCACAAGGCATTCTTTTGGGGGCTTAATAGGGGCCAAAGCAGTTGTATCTAGATTGCACTGTGGTGTGGTGCCCTTCATTGGTGTAATTACACCTAGGGGGGCATTACATGTTAGTAATAGTTAAGGTGACTCTTTGGGTGGTCTAACTTGTATTGTAGGATGGTCCCAGGATCTGGGAAGGATGAGTGATGTTTGAAAACCACTTTTGCCTCCCTCCTCCTCTGCACAATTGCACTGTGCTCTAGAACAGCTAAGGATTGTCTTATACAGAAGTTGTGATATTTCTAGTACTATTGTTGTAGGGGGAAATGTTTATTTCCCTACAGGGCTGTGTGTATGGTCAGGTGTTGTACCTACATTGATATGATATTAGTGCTCAAAACTGATGGAATGTGTCTCCATTCTTGGGTCCAATTGACTCTCCAATATATTCTACTGGTAGTTCAGTGCTTCATCATCTGAAAGGGATGGACTATGATATAAGTGGGACTCCTAAGAAAATCCAGAAGGCTTCTTAAAAGCAGAGGCACAAACTTACAAGAGAATCTCCAGCTTGGGAGGTTGGGTATTGTAATGCACATACAAACTGGTTAAAAATGTGTTGTAGGGGCTATCATGCGCCATGTAGCAATACCTTGCTTGCAGCCATGAAACAATGATTTCCAGAAGATGCATGGTTGTATGACAAGCATTGCTAATAAACAAAATATGCTCCAAGATGTTATCTCCCAGTTACATGAAAGATCATGTATATCACTACTATGGTTCAGTATGGCAAATAAAATGATCCAGTCAAAATTTGCTTTAATTTATTAGGCTAGATTAGGAGAATGAAGTGTATTTTTGCCTTGGACAAAAACTTCCTCAACACTTTATTTGCTGGTATCATATTTCTGAGAATGAACTATCCTAACTATCTGTATAAAAACCCAGAGTTCCTTAAAAAATCCAGATCATAACAAATTATTGCCAGCATCCTGTTAAATTGAGGCATTTAAAGTTTTTATAGGCTGTTATGAATTGACTTAGCATAGAATATGTGTATCCATATAACTGTGGGGCGAAACCTCCTGCAAATCTCAAAATCACTGGGATGCTGTAGGATTTCATTTTGGTAATTCAGTACGGATATGCCTAAGCAACTGCTAGGAGCAAGTCTTGCTACCTGGGTTGAAAGGCTTGAGCTAGTGGGGTGAGTGGTAGAGTGTAGATGTTAAATAATGAATAGCAGTGTAGATGTTGCTTTGACATTCAGGCTTGGCTGGAGCCTGGGCTCTGAAGCCCCTCTCTTGTCCCCCCCCAGTTTTCAGAGCCTGAGCTGCATCCCCAGATATGGGGCCTCCAGCCCCATATTGCTATTTTTAGCACACTAGCCTCAACCCTGTGGGCATAAATTGTCAACCTGGGCTGTTAAACTTGCTCCCAGCAGTAGTGAAGGCCGTACCCAATGTTGTTCTCTTCCTTCTCAGTCAGTATTGAACCAGTGTCCCAGTATGATGTTAAGGGGCATTGCACTACATCTTTTGACAGAGATGACACCAAATCTTGATCACTTGAAGTCATTAATATCTACTAGTACTTCTTGCTACTAAGAGCTTTTAGCTCTGATACCCAGACTACTTCCAACCTAACTATAGAGCTTGCTATCAAGATGATAATTTGCCAGCAGTCACCACATGGTAGTATTTGAGATCACTACAAATGTTCCTTCAATTTAAAATAAGAAAAATCTTTGGTAGCTGTGTGGCAAATGTTGACTATTTAATGGCTCCTTTTATAGTTGCATTCTGCTTAAATAAGTTCTCCTTACAGTTTGTTAGACACAGTATTTCTCGCTTCTCCTAGTAGATTAACATGTAATGTTGAGGGCTAGTCTACACAGGGAATTTACATCTGCATAACGAGATTGCTCAAGGGTGTGAAAAATCCACAACCCTTAGTGATGTAATTAAGCTGACCTAAATCTCAGTGTAGACCATGCTAGGTCAATGGAAGACCTCTTGGGGAGGTGGATTAACTACAGCAATGGGAGAACCCCTCCTGTCAGCATAGATAGTGTCTGCATTGAAGTGCTACATTGGTGTAGCTGTGGCAGCTATAGTGTTGTAGCACTTCAAATGTAGACAAGTGCTGAGTGTTTCTCCCAAGAGATGAGTGTATTTCAGAGAGGGGAAAGTCATTCCTCATACAAGTTTGCAAAGTTTTGAAGAGTCTTGGAGGCACTCTGGGTTGAAAGATAATATATAAGATTTTTGAAAAATGTCAGAACTTATTTGCAATATATACTTCTGTTCTGAATGTAGCTTAAGAAAACTCTCTTCTGCAATGCTGTAGTTAGACTGGATATCAAAATCACAATGTTAATTGCAATTTACCAGATCTGGGTTTGTTTGTTTTTTTGTACTTTGCAGTATTTTACTTTGGGTTTTATATCCAGTGCACCATTTTATATTCCTTTTGTTGACAGCTGCACCATAACATAGTAGTGTTTGCCACACAGAGTGAAACACAATCTGGTATATGTAATGATTAAATCTCTGACTGAACTGAAATACATGGTTTAGTGATATAATAAAAAAATGTGTATGAGCTTGGCATTTCAAAAAAGACAATCAAATATTTTTGCAGAAGTAGGTTGGCTGAACACTTCTTGCAGACTTTGATTATTCTAAAAAGCAAGGACTATTTGCTGATATTCAGCTCATGGACTTTACTAGGAAGGGAATGTTGGCCAAAAGGTGATGTGTCCATGTCAGAATAGGGATGTAATCTTGAAAAAACAAAAATGTATAAGAAGCAGGAAATAAAATACAAAATTTGCTTCATGTTGAGTTTTTAAATCAATCTTAAACATAAAATGGCACCATAAAATCAAATTTTAATTTTCTTTAAATTGCATCAGCTTGCCAGAATGTTGAACTATACATCAGATGTGCTGAAATTAGTTATGGCAGAGAGTAAGATGTAAAGCAAGTGATCTGGAAATATCAATGATTGAGAGAGCAGCTTTAAACACCGAGAAGTAGGAAACATGTATGGTATCTGGAATAGCTGTAGTGAAGTAATTCACAGGGCATTTATTCTGTGAAGTTATCAGAACATGAAAGAAAGCCATTAAGAATTTGCTCAGGCAGAAGACTACCACCTGATCTTCTCAGACTCCTCTAATCATCATTAATAGCATTAACCACTTACTCTGCTGCTCTTTTTGCATAGTTTAGTTTGTTACTCTCTGTACTGAAAGTGTCCTTGTTAAAAACAATATAACAACAAAACAAAACACATATAGGACAATAAGTGATAGGGGATAAATGAATATTTTCCTATCAAGAGACTGGATGCTATCAGCTTACTTTACTGGAAGCTAGAGACATAAGAACTGGAAGGGTGTGCAATAGGGCCTGTGACTAAGAGTTAGGAGAACTGGATTCTGTTCCCAGCACTACTATGGACTTGCTATGGGAACTTAGATAAATCAGTTAACTTCTCAAGCTGCTTGCACTGTACTCAAAAGGTGTAATTGGAAGCATGTGTGGGGATACCCAAGATAGCTTTGATCTAACTAGCTCAAGTAACAGTAGTGTAGATGTGATGGCATAGGCTGGCTGCCTTGAGTACAATCCTATCTGAGATCCTGGGTACATACAGAGAAACTAGTATGTGCCACCACCCATGTAGCTGCAGCCACACAGTTATTTGAGCTATCTCTATATAAGCTTCCGTCACACCACTGATTGCAGTGTAGACATATCCTTAGTTTGGCAATCTGTAAAATGGTGATAGTCTAGTCTATTTATATAACCCACCTCTCCGTTCTGTAATAGCTGAGAACCTCAAATCAATAATGGATTGCTCCTCACAATATGAATGTGAGGTAAGGTAGTATTGTCCTGGTTTCACAATTGAGACAATGAAGAAACAGGGAAATTAAGTGACTTTCCCAAAGTTCACAAAAGAAGACCTCCCAAATCTCATGCTTGTGCCTTGTGCACTAGAGCATCCTTTCTTCTGCTGTGGGGAAAACATATGAATAAGTAAAGGATGTTGCCCAGTGTCACACAGTGGTGCTCACGTCTTCTGACTTCCAATTCAGTGATCTAGTGGACAGGACACTGAACATTCAGATACTGTCTTGATGAGTGTTAGGTATAAGAATCTGAATAAAAAGTCTCATAGCATTTATGGTCAGAAGGGACTATCATGATCATCTAGTCTGACCTACTGCACATTGCAAGCCATAGAAACTCACCCTCCCACTCCTGTAATAGACATCTAACCTTTGGCTGAGTTACTGAAGTCCTCAAATCATGGTTTAAAGATTTTAAGTTACAGAGAATCCACCACTTACACTAGTGACTCATGCTGCAGAGGAAGGTGAAAAAAAACGAGGGGCTGTGCCAGTCTGACCATGGAGAAGATTCCTTTCTGACCCCAAATATGGCAGGCAGTCAGCCCCTCAGCGTTTGGGAAGACCCATTAGGCAGATATCTGGGAAGTAATTCTCTGTAGTAACGCAGAGCTCTCCCTGACAATGAGATGTTGTCAGCAGTCACAGATTGGCTACGTGCATTGTAGGTAGTCACATCATACCATCTTCTCCATAAACTTATGAAGCTCAGTCCTGAAGCCAGTTAAGTCTTTTGGCCTCAATGCTCCCATTGGAAGGCTCTTCCAGAACTTCACTGCTATGATAGTTAGAAACTTTCGCCTAATATCGAGCCTAAATTTATTGATAGTCAATTTATGTCCATTTTTTCTTGTGTCCATATTGGCACTTAACTTAAGTAACTCCTCTCCCTACCTGATATTTGTTCCCCTGATGAATTTATAGAGAGTAATCATATCTCCCCTCAGCCTTCTTTAGCTTAGGCTAAACAAACCAAGCTCCTTAAGTGGGCCACTCTCTTACCACTTCAGTAGTTATTTTTTCTCCCTTGGTATTCTACTGTTAATTGATTTATCTCATTAGACTGATCTCACACTTGGTAAAGCACCCACATACTTTCATGTCTTTATATCTGCTCCTGTATTTTTCACTCCATGCTTCTGATGAAGTGGGATCTAGCCCATGAAAGCTTATGCCCAAATAAATTTGTTAGTCTCTAAGCTGCCACAATGACTCCTTGTTTCCGTTGATACAGTCTAACACAGCTACCATTCTGAAACCTCTCGTAAGATAGGCTTTCCATTCCTTGGATCATCCTAGTAGCTCTTGTCTGCACCTGTTCATTTGAAGAGTGCATCCCTTCCAATATGGTCTATTAGCCAGTCATTTATTTTCTGAGGTTTATAATTCTATTTTCTTCTATTTACTTATGTTAGCTAATCCAGCTCTTAGTGGGAGAAAAGTAGCCATTAATTAGATTTGGAAGCTCAAAATGGACTCAGCAAGATGCTCAAGATAAAATGTGTAGGGGCTAATGATTAATTTCAGCTATCTGATTTAACACATTTTTAACTAATTTAGGAACAAAGAAGTACAGTTTCTCAATTTTTACTTTTACTACAGAATTTTGGACAACCTAATGAACTTAATATGTAAACTACAGTAGTAGTACCAAATAAAAGAATATACTAAAAGAACAAATCACATGTTTTAAATCAGTAAAGGGGAAAAAAAAAAGCTTAGTATATTACATCATTAAACAACTAATCACACTGCAACCATCACCTCTGTGAACAGTATTTGAATATTTTAACCCACCATTTCTTTAGATCTGAAGAATTTGGATTAATTTCCATGTGATTAAATGTTTTGAGTTAGTGCCTGAATACAGTGTTTTATTCAGGTTCTTTTGTGTGAAGCAAAGCATTACTATGCTATTGCTTCCTGTTCATCTAGCCATAATGACATTTCTCAGACTGCTGACTAGTGTGGTTTAAACTTTACAAGTGCTTTGTAGAAGACAGTAACATACTACCAAAGAGATTTGTCCTTTGTGCCATTATGGTCACCGGTATCTGCCTGAGGGTCTCAAGCAAGGGGAAAGCTCCACATTTAAACAAGTTGGGAAGGGAGCTCCTCATTTAAACAAGTTGGGGGGAGGGATAGCTCAGGGGTTTGAGCATTGGCCTACTAAACCCAGGGTTGTGAGTTCAATCCCTGAGGGGGCCATTAAGGGAACTGGGGTAAAAATCTGGGGATTGGTCCTGCTTGGAGCAGGGGGTTGGACTAGATGACCTCCTGAGGTCCCTTCCAACCCTAGTAGTCTATGATTCTGGGATGTGTCCAGGCACTGCTGTGGTTGTGGACTCACCAGCACTGAGGCTATGTTGTTGTCATGAAAAACCTTTGAAAAGAGTCTAATCCAAGATGCAGGTACCCACCAAAAATGGAATTAAACAAATAATGAAACCTAGATTTTTGTTTCACACTCTCATGGGACCATATTCTTTGAGGTGCCCTCTGTGCCAAAGGTCTGAACTTTCAGGGACTTCAAAAGAACAGTGAAAAATATAATGTAAAGGACCTTCTTATTATTATGACAATAGTGCTGAAGTTGGAAAGGATTGTACTACTTTATTATATTGGGTGGGTATTTTTCTGCCCTTCTTATTAAGTGTGCACGTATTTGGAAGCACCTCAATCTTCTGCGGGCAATTCTTCACATCTGATATGGGTACAGTAGGTAATAGCTTTTTAGTTGGCTAAATTATTTTACAGAACGTGAGATCTAATCTAATTTTGGGAAAAGTTGAGACTTAAGTTGTCTGAGTTTATTTTATTTTATTTTTTTCTTTAAAGTATATAGTTGTACTAGAGCTCTTTTAATAACATACTAACTCTTGGCCTGTAAGTTGAAACTCAAACTTTCATATTGTTTGACTCCCTGTGGCTTTTGGCTCTATGCCCTTTTCATATCAGGTTACTTATAAAATAATATGGTCCTCTGACCCTAAGGACCAAACACATTTTAGATATTAAAGCTATGATATCTTGCTTCACACTGCCCTACTTTGATTGTTGAAAGAACTATTATTTGTGTGCTGATGAAACATTATTTTCCTTCATGCCTTTCTAGCCCTGTTTTAATTTGAAAGAAAACACCAACACTATATTATACGTTTTGTAGAATAAGAAATACTAATTGATTTTCCTTTCCCACAAACAAAATAACAAAACCTTTTGTTTTATTTTTCTATTTTATTCCTAGGCTAGCAATCGGAATAAGGCATAGCATGAATCACAGGTCATATTTCAACACCTTTCTCAAACCACCTTTTTGACATCTTGTTTTTATTGCAGCTTTAACAAAACTTTCCCCTTAAAATTCACCAGTATAAGTCATCTTATTGTTGTACACCATGGTTAACTGTTAGATATCTAAAACACAAACTACTGCTATTTTAATTTACTCGTGCTTATAATGGGTACCCAAAATAGGTACACATGTTGACTAGGAATTTGATCATCTATTCAGTAGGCAACCCCCCAAACTAATAATTTTATTATATTATAATTTTATTTCCTGCTAATCAGTTAATCCTGTGCTCATCATCAAGTTTTTGGCAGCTTCTTACATATTTATGAGGACAGTGCAAAAATTACAAAATAATACATATATAGAAAAAAATCAAAGTAAAGAGTTTTCTGTTCATTCTTCAAAACAGATAATTATTTATTATCTTTTTGACCACAACAGACTTAATATAGACTTTAGCAAGCATTATAGCTAATGGCTAAAAAGGGGGAAAGGAAAACAATTCTATTGAAAACTTCTCTAATGTGCCAAGCATCAGACTAAATACAATGCAAGGCAGAACTCTATTGAAAATTAGTTTGCTAAAATTGATATTGTTGCTGGCTCAGGGCCTAACACAGGCAGCATTCTTGGCTTTAGCCAGAGTTTTAGTCTTGCTTTCATCAGCAAATTCATACACATCACTTAAAAGAAAGAAAGAAAGAAAGAAAGAAAGAAGTGAAATTAAGTCTTTAGTTTATGCACTTAAATTGCTATTACCTCTTTTGAAAATACTCAATCCTACATGTGGGCCAAATTAGTTTATTAATCTTTAGATACCCAGTGTCTTAAAAGGGATGGTTGGCATCAAAAGGGAAACTACCTAATTTAAGGTTCTTGTTGGCTTGAATAAGGAAATGAGATATTTTGTGTCAGTGCCTCAATCTGAACTACTCCAAGAATTCTGTGATCAACAAGGATGCCATAGGTCATAGTATTTGGGATTAAACTTGTTTTAGATGAGATAAAGCATTCTCCAAGAAGGATGCCTGGTCACAGAACTCCCTAGCACAGGACAGCAATGTCTTCCTTCATTCAGAGAACAATGCAAGATGCATGTGTTTGCCTAAACTGTTCCAGAAGTGATGCCCTTCTGACTGGCATATCCTCTTCCCCTCAAAGAAATAACTCATGGAATCCTGCCCCTTCACACTCTTTGTTCAGCCCTTGGTCTTTCCAGGGTGGCACCATGCCTCAGTGCGTCACAGCTGAGAATACCAGATTCAGGACAAACTGCAGAGAAATAGAGCAGACTCACTGCAAATTGGTGATTATAAGTAAACTATACCAGTAGCAAAAGTAAACTTCTGTCTCACCACACTGGTTTACAAAAAGATGCAGACTCCTTAGGCATTCCAGCCCTTGTCTCACCACCTGGACAGTGGACACTCTGAGTGGTTACTGAAAACCAATTTAATCAAGTTTAGGGTTCTTCTAATCCCATGAGACCAGCCACTTAGCCAGGTCATTATATAACTCAGATCTTATCTAATAATCACACTGCTGTTAAACCTTTAGTAGCTAAAATCTAAAGGTTTAATAATAAAATGCAAGAAAAAGAGAGTTAATAATAGTTAATAGATCATATACCTACAAATAATTGCAAAATCCTTATATCAGGTTAGTAACAGTGATAGAATAAACTACAGGCTTGTAAAGTCTCTCTGGTATCTTCCAAAAGATTGGAAGGTCCTCTGTTTATAGTTCAAAATGCTCTTTTTTATTGTAAATCCATAATCCAGACAATCAGGGCAGGGAAGAGGCAAGATGAAGATGTTTCAGGAGTCTTTTATATCCTCTGCCATGTGCCTGGAATTTGACTGTCTTAAACACATCTCACAGCCCATGTGCATGGAAAGTTACTATCCCAAAATAGAGTGTCAGTTCACCTAAGCATATCATATATCCTTGCATTCTTTGACTCTCAGGGGTAGCCAGTGCCCATTTTCTTGCTGAGGCATCCACAGGAAAGCTTACGAGGTGGGATGTATTTCTTCTATGGCCCGCTGTTAGAGTGAAGTGTCCTTAATGGCCATCAACACATAGAGGTCTAGCCTTGACATAAATCTTATGTGGTGGGCGTTACTCACAAGAACACATGTGTATGATGCCATGACATAGCCAGTATTCATAACTTCAGATACAAAAATGATATTTGCATATAAACAGAATAGTCATACTTGGCAAATCATAACTTTTCCATCAATACCTTACATGACATACTTTGTACAAGATTTGTTGCAGTTGTATGACAGTGGCAATATCAGTGATATAAATATAAATGGTCATATTCAATCATAAAGCATCACGTTAGGGCCATTTGCATTTTTTGCCCAACTGCCATAGTGTTTGGCACGCTAAAAATATATAGGTAGATGATGGACAAATCAGCAGAACAGATGTGATAATTTACAAAAATGACTGCAAAATAATGGCTAATTTGCAAAATGTGATCAAAGTGGCAAGAGACCTGCACTGCAAATAATTTTCCAAAGTGAAACTCATTTTTCACTGTTATGTCTGAAGATAGGTTGAAATTTCCATACTTGACAATCACTTCCAACAGAGTAGACACTGTCTTTCTACTTAATTAAATGGAATGCCAGCACTTTCCTGGTGTTTTACTCATGCTAGGTATTACTGTCATGGTTAAGTTGCATAACTTTTCAGTAGCATGTTCGTTCTCTCCCTCTCCCTTCCCTCCCCCGCCCCTCGGATGAAATAAAAATGCTTGAATAAATGCAAGAGCAAATACTGTGGTTGGCATTGCATATAGTATGGATGGATATCATTCAGTACTGATAACTCCAAAGTTTAAAAATGAAAACATGAGTAAAAAAAAAAATATCATGAGATTAGACCCAAAATAATGAGATTTGTTTTTAAAAGATTAAATGTTCTTTTTAACAGACTTTTGAACTCCCTTCCTCCTCCTCAGTGTGTGTGACAGTTTAGTGTTGCTGCTTTTATAATGAGAAATGAGATTTTGGCCATTGCACTCTTATATCAGTTAATTTTCTGCCTCAGTTCCTAAATCAACTCTGCAACCCCTTCCATCCCAGCATATGTCTGCCAGTCCTGTAACTGTGGAGGTTCGTCACTCTCTTCCAGGCCTGGGGAGGAGGGCAGCTCCTGGGGATCTTCACACATCTGTCCCCTCACACCTTTTATTGCAGCACTGGAGAGAGGAGGAGCAGAGAGTAACCATCCCTCCAAAGAGGGAAGAGGGAGCAGAACTACTCTTTATGGCTGTTTTTTTTTTTTTTCCAGCTCCTTCTTCCCCTCCTCCTTCAGCTGTTGTGAAAAGAGTTTGCATGCTTCCTTTCCCACCTCCCCCGAAATCTTCTCGGACTCCTGAGGACAGAGAGCTGATGCTTTCCTGGAACAGCTCTGATTGACTGTTCTTTCCCAGGAAACAGGGAAGTGAGTGAGGTCACCATTCAAAAGGGTTTGGTTTTGTTTTTTTTTTAGGCTTCTCAGTAGAAATTATCTAGGCTGGAGGAGTCCTGGGGAGGCTGGCCCCAGCAATGGCTAAAGTGGCATTAGCTGGAAGAGTTGGCAATATATTGGGCCTGGTTCTCAGCTGGAGTAAATCAGTATTGCTGTATGTAGCATAAGGAAAGCCCAGTGGGTAAGGCACTAGACCAACAGTTGGGAGACCTGAATTCAATTCCTTGGCCTGCTAGAGATTTTCTGGGTGTCTTGTGCAAGTTTTTTTTGTGCCTGTAAAATGGGAATAAATAGGGAAGTACTGTCTCACATCTGCATTGTGAGGATAAATATGTTCTAGATTGTTAGACTCACATATGCTATGGTAATGGAGGCCATATAACATGTGAACACCCAGCAGAGGAGCTGAATATCTATCCCAGTAAGATCATCTGTCTTCATTATCCAGGGTGGTAGGTCCTCCCACTCTCTGGACAGGGCCAGGAGCAGAATGTTCTCATGTATAAGTAGAGCTGGTTGAAACTCAAATTTCCATTGATCGGGACATTTTGACGTTAAAATGTATTTACCTTCTAATTTGTAACTGAAACTGTTTTTTAAAATTTCCTACAAAATGGGAAGTCCATAAAAATTCCCTTTCAGAAACACAACACATAGTGTTTCTGAAACTAAATATGGTCCCCAGGATCCTGGTAGCTTCTGACAAACACTGACATAATTCTTGTCAGTTTCACTGCTGTAGCCTCTGGTTACCGGGACTGAAACTGACCACTGCTGATTGCCCCAGAATGTGACAGATATGGTAATTTCCTGTATATCTTTGGGAGATCTTATTGAATTAATTGTAGGTATCTTTGGGGTCCATTGTATTATGGGCCAGGATTGCATGTAACCTGCATGTAGGAGAAATGTAATGTGCTTTCTTAAGGCTAGTCTACACTGGCTAGAGCTCTCCCAACACTCTAAAAAAACCACTTCCACAAGAGGTGTAGCTACCAGAGCTGGGAGAAGGGCTCCTAGTGCTGGTGCACTGTTTAACTGGCACTTTACAGTGTTGAAACTTGCTCCACTCAGGAGTGTGTTTTTTCACACCTCTGAGTGAGAAAGTTGCAGTGCTGTAAATTGCTAGTGTAAACAAACCCTTAGATAGAGCTTCATGGTAACCTGTAACTGCGGCAATACACCCGTCATAGTCTCCGGAGAAAAAGCAAAGTACAGATGTTGGCCTTTTAGGTAGTCTTCTTTTCTGGGGATATCACAGTGTAAGCAGGGAACTGGGCAGCCTGCAAAACCTCGTTCAGGAGGGAGTGAGACTCAGCTCTCCACTCAAAAGAGGTGATGGCTGGGAGCTGAGAGCCTAGAGTGTGTGCCCTTGAGGAATCATGAGTGTGAGAGTACAGGTGTAGTTGCCCTGGACTGTGACACATGCTTTCCAGACATTGGGAGCAGCTGGCTCCCCAGACTGTGGGAATCAGGAAGCCTGGGGTGTCAGGTAGCCCAGGAGTCTGGAAACCCTGGGATCCTAGGGCAGTCTGCATGGTGTGGTTGCCACAGGTCCATAGACCTTGGAAGGCTTTGGATCCTTACCCCTAGCAGCTGTCTACCTTGGCTTCAGACACAAATAAGGGGTGTGGGAAGGGGCAAGATCACATAAGTTAAACTGTTAGAGATTGTAAGACTGTGTACATTGTAGCTTATTTGGAGATGTCAGTGATTTAAGGTGCTAGCCTAGAACTCTTGAGTCCTGGGGTGATTCCCTGCCCCAGTACATATGTCCTGTGAGAACAAGTCCCTTAATCTCGGTGTGTCCTAGTTCACATCTGTAAAGTGGGGATAATAGTACTTCTCTAACACACAGGAGTTGAGGATAAATGTACTGAAGACTGTAATGTGCTCAGATATATAATAATGGGGAGATACGTGAAATGATTATTCTAAAACAGAATAAAATGTCAGAGCTTGATACTTTCAGCTCTCTCTCCGTTTAAATCTGAGAATCTGCACCACAGCTCTGGAGAATAGGAAAGGCATTCATTTAATTGTTTGAGTTGCCTATGACAATTCATGAGCATGTTTCCTTTGAGTTTACAAATATACTAATGTTCTGGGTCACACAACACAGTAGACTATAGGTGCTACATAGATTCCCTGTGTTTGGATTACTTAAATATATCTGCAAGGAAGTACCGTTGCTGTTTTCTAAACACTGAAATGTACTCTCCTCTTTATCTACTTAGGGGCCTGATCTTCAACTCTGACTCAGTTACAATTTCCATTGGCACAAAAGATTGGGTCCCCTATTGGATTACTTTAAAAAAAATTCTACTCATTAGCTAATATTTAAGTTATCTGAAGAAGTGTGTAAAGTAAGAAATAAATTACATGCTTCAAACCAAAAATACAAAACACTTGTGTAATAAACGTGACTTTTTTTGTAAGGACACAAATTTAGCGAAAGGTCACAATATATTGAGAAGTGTTGCAAACATGTGTGAAACACTTAAAATGGTTTGTAGTTTGATTTGCAAATTCTCTTTTTTTGTTGTTAGTTTTGATTGAATTTTTCTGAATAGCAATTGTTACAATAACATCAAGATCCAAATTGCTCCCTTAGTGATTCATGCTGGATATGCATTGAAGCCAGTGAGATTTTTGTGTGTGTTTGTTTGACAGCTGGAATTTGGTTCTAAGATTTTAAATGGAGAAATTAAATCAAGAAGAATGATTTTTATTTTTGTCAGTTTCACTAATACAGAATATGGTTTCTTTTATTTTGTTATGAATACAATTTTATTAAAATCTGGGGCATTTTTGTGCCCTTATGGGAGAAGAACAGCAAACTGGGCACCTGTGAGGGCTTCTATTTCTCATGCAGCAAGCATCAGACTGAATGAAAATAGGGTGGGTAAGCCAAGTATCACATTCACCACAAAGTATGTTTTGAGACCTGACAAGATAAGTATGTAACGAATGAAGAACCTATGCCGACTTCAAAGAGAAACTGCTGAGCTTCAGTTCATCTGCAAATTTGACACCATCAGCTCAGGATTAAACAAGGACTGTGAATGGCCTGCCAATTACAAAACCAGTTTCTCCTCCCTTGGTTTTCACATCTCAACTGCTAGAACAGGGCCTCATCCTCCCTGATTGAACTACCTCATTATCTCTAGCTTGCCTGCATATATATATACCTGCCCCTGGAAATTTCCACTACATGCATCTGATGAAGTGGATATTCACCCACGAAAGCTCATGCTCCAAAACGTCTGTTAGTCTATAAGGTGCCACAGGATTCTTTGCTGCTTTTGCAGATCCGAACTAACACGGCTACCCCTCTGATACTATGCCGTCTTGTTAATTGTCAAATGAAAACTAATCATAAGAAGTCCTGCTATAGACTGGCAGTATTCCTTTCCTTTTTATTAAGATTACATTGTGTGATAGTTCCTTTAACAAAATATACAGTAAGAATTAATTATACTTTTTAAAGAGCCAATACCTAATGTTCAAAGGAACTTCATTTTGTCCATCCTTTTTGTGAGGAGGGAAGAACTAATATGTTTAATTCTTCTTAATTAATGAACCATGGAGGAAAATGTATTTGAGCTTTGGCTAGTTGCCTAAAGGATCCTGGAGTGTGGCACTGAGAAGATATGTCCAGATGTTTTTACAACTAAATAACTTATTGTGTTTATTATGGAGGCATAGTAGTATCCTGTAGGTTAATAACATGAGTTGTATATATTCAGATTCAGAAGATGTAGTTCTGTGGTACAGAATAAGTGGGAAATGCATTGTGTCCTAGCTGAAAGATCCAATCTTGATGGCTAGTCAAGGAAAGGTCCCACGAGACTCAGAACATCTTACTTCATCAGACCACCCTTGTCAAACAGGGTAAAGTTTTTTTTCAGTACTGTCATCCATGATGGCAGAACCACTAAAGCAATTTAAGAGCTACAGTGGTCTGCAAACAGCTGTTGCACACTTCGTGTTGTAATTTCAGGTAGTAATCCATTCTATGATATTGCAGTTTGTTCTATGGGGTCTGACCCAGGTGCCCTTGGCAAAATCCCACTGAAATCAGTGGAGATCCCGGGGCAACCAGTTGAAAGACAAAAGCCATAGTAACTGACTTTCAAAAATCTTGCTGCCAAATGGCAGTATTTAAAATTTTGTGAGCGGTATATCCTGTTTAATTTCTTTGTGGTAACTTTGGTATTGGGAGACTTTGTCAGGCAATATGAATGTGCCCTAAGTTTCCTGTGTATCATTTGTTTATTATAGGATGGTGATAGCAGATACAAATGCTGTGACACTGCTGTTCTAAACCATTATCTTCATCTGTTCATAGGTTTCTAAAAATGTACAAAGAGTGCCACCAAATTTGATCAACAGGGTGTGGGGAGTAGGGAGGGAAGGGGAGACTGCATATATGAAGCAGGGCCTCATTTACTTAGATACCTACAGATACAGACAGGTGTCTAATTGGATTTACTAGAGCACCTATGTGAGTTAAGTGCCTAGCTCTCCTTGAAAAAAACATATTTAGGGACCTAAATACCTTTGTAAATCTGATCCACAGTCTTAAATGTTTGTTTGATTATAGTGAATATAGTGATGTTAATTTATCTTGCTGATGCTGGTAATTCACCTTACTATCTTCTTATCATCGATCTCAAAGCTGTATTTTTTTATTGTAGTAAATTATTAAAAAGATATTAAGAGTCCAACAGGACTTTCTGTCTCTGGCTAGTCATTGCAATCTATTTATATGAAGTAGCAGAATCTTTCCCTTGAGCTACAGGTGATGTCCATTATTTTGTTGTTGTTTTTTTATATTAGTTCCTATCTCCAATAAGTCATTCATGTGAGAGATGTTATGAAATTTGAAATTAAATATTTGTTTGGCTTTGTGAACATAAAGATCTTAATCCATTCTCTCTGTTAGAATTTAAAAGAGAGGATTTGTCACTAGGCGGCCAAGTAATGCTGGAATTGACTCCTGGTAACATGGCCCAAAGTCATGACATTTTTGAACATGCCTAAAGATATGGAAAAATACCCACTCTATGCAAGACTAGGCAATGCTTGTAGAGATAATATTATTCTCGTGTATGTAGGACCTGATCGTAGGTAACTCTTGTTGTTGCAGCATTGTAGGGCAGGATATATTTAGATTTGCTTCAGTGTACAAGCGGGGATATGCCACAAAGAGCTCCCCATTTACCATTACCCTGGAGAGTTAGAGCCACAATTTCATGTTAGAGCTGCCATTAGTGTTAGCAGCCCATGAGTAGTAGGAGAAGGCCTGAGGCCTGGTCCATCCTTGCTTCTCGTTAGCCTGATGGCTGGGTCACAGAAGCGCATTCCCAACCTAAAGGCTAAATGGTATCATTGGGCACAGTAACACACTAAGAACAGAGTGGTATCATGCAATCTAAGGCAGAGCACAGTTTGTGGCATACAGATTATACTGTGTGAATAGCCAGCTCCACTTGCCAAAACATAATGGGGTCATGCTTCCTGTCCCTTTGTGCATTATGTGTCTCCAATCACAGGAGTGGGAAGGGAAAAGTCCTTTGAGCACAGAGCTAAACCCCAGCTAAACCTGTAGGTCTGCCAAGATCAATGTGGATCTCCAGGCAAGGGCCGTTCAGTGATGTCCATTTTCTCCCTGCTATTCTTACAAGCAGCAGCCAAGCTCCAGGGTCCCCACTGATCATGGCTGCATTGCCTCCTCAGAAGTGGCTCCATAATATGAAGTGGGAGTATATGTAAGATAATGCAGTCTGTGGAATAATTTGTACATGGAATTTCTAGCAGGCATGGAGGTGCAGGGGGTAGGACATGGGAGGGGTTGGGTAGAGCACAACCAGCCTCCTCACCGTCCACTTCTGTTACCCTCCCCATCTGCAGATCTGGAGTCTCATGGAGGTTTAGAGGAGAGGATGGCACAAAGCCATCTCTCTTTGTATCTATCTTTCCCAGATGGATCCAAAATTTGTCTTCCCTGCTTTAGTGGATGTGGCTCCCATCTGGGCTGCCCACAAACAGCCTTCCAGCATGCAAGCCACACCCTGAGTGTCTGAGTGTGCAACTGCAGCCTTCCAGTCACTCTTGGGTTACACTCTGGCTCTCACCAACCTTGCTTATACTGCAAAGTGACCACAACACACTCCCAATCACATATTTTCACCAGAATGTAAGTCATCTCCTGGGCCATATCAGTATTTTAAATCTGTTATTTTTTAAAGAGAATAATATGCATCTCAAATAGTCCTTCAAACACTTTAGTTTAAACACAATAGATTAGAGAAAACAGGAGGAGAAGTTTATTAACAAAGAAGAGATAGCATTTAAGCGAGTACAATGAGGAACAAAAGTCAGAAATGGTTACAAGAAAAATAGATAAAATGTTTACTAATGCCTAACTTAACAAACTATATTCGACTTGAGCAAAGTTCCTCACCATATGCTCCAGCAGATTACTGACAAAACTCTCAGGTCAGGACCCTTCCCTCAGTGTCTAATGAATACTTCCTTTGTCTCTTTTAGGTGTAGACAATGCAATGGGCAGAGAAAGAAAGGTGCCTTAGGACAGTGCTTCTCAAAGCCAGTCTGCCACTTGTTCAGGGAAAGCCCCTGGTGATCCAGGCCAGTTTCTTTACCTGCCACGTCACAGGTTCGGCCGATCATGGCTCCCACTGGCCGCGGTTCACTGCTGCAGGCCAACTGGGCTGCGGGAAGGGCGGCCAGCACATCCCTTGGCCCGCATTGCTTCCCACAGCCCCCATTGGCCTGGAGCGGTGAACAGAGGCCAGTGGGAGCTGCAATCAGCCGAATCTGCGGATGCAGCAGGTAAATAAACCAGCCCGAACTGCCAGGGCCTTTCCCTGAACAAGCAGCGGCCCGACTTTGAGAAGCACTGCCTTAGGGTGTTTGCCCTCCTTTTTATAGTTTTGGTACGTCTCTGGAAAAACATTTCCAACTAGGCACTAGAAGATAGAATCTATGTGGAATGATGACCCCTGCTGGCTTTTCTCACCTGTTTCAACTTTCTTTGTTTCACTCATTACCTGATGACTCCATTGACTGTTTAAATGAAAATTAAGCAGAGAACACATTCTTTTGTTTAGGATCGGCTTGTTTGCAAATTTCTCTTCAGGCAGGACTGTGGGATTTGGAACATGTGTTAACCCCATTTAGGGGAATCTTATAACTTCACATATAATGTTGCCCCAGATATTTTATCAGGACAATACTGACTAGCAAATTGAATTTTCAAATGATACCTTACAAACATTTTTATAAGAGTGGGTAGGGTGTGCATAAAGAGGTGTATTCTGTCACAGTTTCTGAGCAAGGACTTGAAAGAGTTGGCCCAGGTTAATTATGCTGTTTATGGGCTCAATCATATATTTTCACAGATCCATGGATAGAGTGGTGTGGAGCTACTGAATTTGTTTTGTCCTGGATGTTTACATCTCTAAACAGGGAACTGTGCATCAACCTGACTGAAAACACCTCCTGTGCTGCAAAAGTACATTTCCTCCACTGATGTTTTAATTGGAACTAAACAGGAACTGCCAAATCCTGCTCCCAGTGAAGTAGAAAGTAAAGGTACAGTGGACTTCAATGGCTTCAAGATTTGTTTCCAAAATCATTACAACTTTGTTCTGGACTCGAATACTACTTGTGTTACATGGGGTTTCTAATTATTTCACAAGCTGGCATCCACCAACAGCTGGATCAGGAGGAGATCATTTTAATTAAAATAAAAAACAGACAAATACATTTAAGTGTATTTTTTGTGAGAAGAGCTTATAATTTCTCTGCTGATATTTTAAAAAGCCCTGTACATTTGTTATATATGAACTTGGAAGCTGATATTTCTATTTTATTTTTTGCAGTCTTAGTTGAATATTTATATCCCATTATATCAGCTGCTCACACCTGACCTTTCTTGCAAACTGAGTCTTGGGTCCAGTGTGGTGGGAGAAAAATACTTCCCCAAGAAATAGCCACACTACCCCCACTTTTTTCTTGTTTCCTGATTGCATAATGCACTCTTGCACATCAGACCAACCATTCTTGTCACCTTTGGCTGGGGACTTGTCGAAAGCTATGGTGGTAGAAAATCACCCTTCTCTTGGATGCTCCCCAAAAATCCTTGATTACCCAGTGCACCATTAATTTGGCCCACAAGTGGATAAACAGTTCAAGATGAAGGATATTAACTCCCAGTGAGCATTCAGGACATGAGGATCTATAAGATATTTTCATATTTTGTTTCAAAATAGCTGATATTCAGAAGAGAATTGGGGTTAGATTTTCAGTTGGAGAAAATTCAAATTGTTCCATTGAAACCATTAGAGCTATGCTTGTTTACACCAACGGAAGATCTGGCCCTTTGGAAGCAATACATTAGATGAGAAACAAAATGCAGGTCTATAGGTGCCAAGAATACGGAACAATATGAAATGTAATGCTACTGATTAGTTGAGCTGTATATATGTATGTAATATACCTATTAAAACAGCATGTTGCCTTATACTTCAAATGTTCATTAATATATATACTGTAAATTACAGGCAGTAATGGTAGTCCTTCAAGCTAAAATCCATTGCATGATCTGTTTACAGGCTGCTATTCACTAGAATCTATTTCAAACCTGAAGCAGGAGTATGGGATGCAATGGTGTTTATGTACCTAATGAGTTATAAGCTACAGTGGACTTGCCTGAAAGTAGAACACTGTGTGAGTAGTTAATAAGGTGCTAATTGGGTGACTGGGTGAGAATTAAAAGGAAGCACACAAGCTGGCCAGGAAGGGTGTATTGTGACTAATGCTGAGCTCTGTGATTGGCAATTAGGATAAATTGAACTCTTTCTTTGATGTGCTCTTTATTACTTGGCTGCTGGCTCTTTTCTTTCTTTCTCTCCTGAGAGGTCATGCCATCATGCTATGTCTGTCTATTTCCCCATTATGAAAAATCACAATCTCAACTACATCAGCTGTGAAATTTGAAAACTATTCTTTCTCAGCAGCTTCCAATTATTTTAAAGGAAAAGTCAACTGTATGTATTACAAGGAATGGATGCCTCTGATGTTGTGGCTTTCCTTTTAGTATAGTAGTTGCATAATTATTGTAAAGAGGAATGAAAATTTCAACACTGTTGTAGCTACTGTCCAGCGATACCCATATACTGTATCAAATATTTGCAATCCTGTTGCAGTGCTCCATAGGATATCACTAGAGTTAGCACTGAATTACTTTAAATAAAAGAAAAACACTGATTTAGCCACAGATCTCCTTTTATTTATCAGCAGGTATAGCTTTGATTTAGTTGTCTGCCGTGTTGATTGCTTCAGCTTCCAGAAGGCTGTTTTTGTATCTAAAGCCACTTCTGTATAATAAGGCCTATGCCATCTTAATCCTTATCTCAAGCACTGCCAAGTATGCCCTTCAAAGTCTAAGAGATTTCAGTAAAAGCCTCTTCTAACCCCTAGAAATGAATTTTACAATTCTATGCTTTCCTTAGTAAACGAGTGGAAAATGGGAAAAATTGACCGTTCAACTGCAAGTCGTCGTTTTCCCTAAGTTCGTGCTCCCAAAAGGCTTTAATAAGTTAGGCATTTGGGGCCAAAAAAAGCCTTTAGTTATATTATATATTTTTCATATCTGTAAAACCCCATATGTTCTTCAAACATTTCCTTATTTACTGAAATTAATTAAATAGATGAAAAGAAATACCCAGAAACAGAAAAATACAGGATATTTTATTAGTAATCAAATCTTTTTAAATGTATGGAAAGCTTCTAAGTGGCCATTATCCATGTTGTAAGGAACCTGGTTCAGTATGGGATGTGCAGAAGGAAGTGGGTAGCTGTTTCTTAGTGCGATAACTATTGTTCTAAGTACAAAAAATAAAATAGTAAATATGCTATATGGACTCGATCTTGTGCATATAAGTGTTTAAAACTAGAAAACCTTAAGATGGCATTTTACAATAAGGATGCAGGGCAGAGATATGGCCCTGTGAGAATAACTTGGGAACTGCCTCGAGAGGTTAGTGTTAGCAGTCTAAGGAAGGGAAAGTGTTGGGTTTTTTTGTTGTTGTTTTGGTACATTCAGAATATAGTTAATATCTAATAAGTCAGGTGCATTAACCACACTTATGTCATATTTTATAAGAAAATACATGAGCAAGTTACTTCAGTTCACTCAGGTGGTAATGAAACTGGGATTCATGTAGAAGACTCAACTCCACAAAAGATCTCAGAACATTTTGGGAGATAATTTGTTAGTGTGGACAGTCCTGCATGGAGAATTTCAAAGCTGCTTATGCTACGAGGATACCCTTCCCATCAATTTCTCTTAGGCAGCTTTGAAAATCCCACCCGTGCTTTCCAGTCCATCATGAGCATTAACGTGCAAGGCACGTCCATATGTGCCACTGAAGATGACCTTTGGCATATGCACGCATAACTTGAGGAGTAGCTGACTTCCTAAGATGCACACTGAGGCATTACATGTGTCAGAGAATGAGGTCAAGACTTTGAGGCTGGGAGGGCTGTCTGTTCCTGATCACAATCTATGCAGTGACAGTGGCAATAGACAGGAAAGCGATAGGTCAAGATGAGCAAAACTGGTTCAGAAAATTGTGAAAGCCTCTGGGTAATACTAAACTACTCACTGACTGAGGGAGCATTTGATGATCTGTGACTGAGATAGTTTAGGACTACCTACAGAAATGGACCTTGAAGGCAATAGTTTGACACAGATTTTTCTTGCATCAGAAGACAGTAGCTTGAGTTCTGTTTCCATGAATCATTCTGTTTTAAATGACATTGCAGTTTGTGTCTGGCATGGATGCAAATAACACTGCACGTGTGCAAAAATAAACTACTCTAAATCTAGAGGTGGTTTAGAGTTGCGATTATTATTATAATGGAGCCCATCTCACACACTTGTAGTGTTACCAATGGTAAAACCATTCATTTTTCCTGTAGTTTATCTCAGGAATATTCTGCCTACAACACAGAAGCAGACAGTGTATTCCAGGGTCTTGTTAGGACCTCATATATAAGAAACAACTGCATTCATTATTTTTCTCTAGCTAGAGCTAAATTCTTCTTCCTAGTGTATGAGCAATGTAGCTTACGTGGCGCGTGACCATGATTCATCACTGAATTTGATCTGCTGGTTGGACTATTAGCTTGCCCGGACCAGGCAGGGTACTGATGGGGAGTGTGATGTGAATGCTGATCCATGCCCCCCAAACTAAATTCATACAATGTAGAGATTCTTGACTATAATAATCCGCTTTGAGGATTTTGAATATTTCCTTCATTTATTTTTATTCATTACTTTGCTATTTACACTTTAACTTCTTCCAAAGTGGGGGAAATGCAAAAAGTCAGTGAAGAATAACCCATAATTGTAGTCTTTATTACAGTACAATTTATTTTATTTGTTTCAAATTTTAGGTAGTGTAGTGGCAGGGCACAGAAGACAAAGAAATGTCAGATAAAGAGGAAAATTTTAAATGGGAATTTTGCCACCAACTTCAGTAGGGAGGATTTCACCCTCTATTTTTAGTAAATATGTTTTCCCTAGTTTGACAGCTAAAGTAGTTATTACACACTTTTCATCTGCTGCACTGCATTATCTTCTGAGAATCTCCTCTCTACAGGGAATATCTGTTTGTGTTTCACTCTCATCATATCTACAATGTACAAATTAGGAAGAACATCTCTTGGCAGGTTCAGAAGGTGGGCTAAGATAAGAACACACAAGTTCGCTTATTGATTCTGAGCCTTAGCCAAACTATCCAGACTTCTTGCATCTGTTACCTAGGTTGTAGTTTTAAACAAATAACCTTGATATTTTGTATTGATTTAAAAAAAATTTATTATTTGAATAGGTTTTTAAAAAGTAATCAGATCTATTTTATTTTTCATATTCTAGTCTTTTACTTCCTCCTCATTGTATAGCCATATGCTGCTAGTGTGGATGTTTTGTATTTGTTAGTGGAGTTTTTTGTTAGATAATAGAAAAAATCTCAAAGAACTTTCACACTTAAAATATTTGTCTCTGATGAAAAGGAGCAGTTCAGGTCCTCATGAACATCCTTACTGTGAAAACAACACAAAGTCACACACAGCATTGATAAGGAAATAGCCCGTGCTATATTTGCAACCAACACATCATTTTCTGATATATTGAACTTCCACAAGCCAAGTAAGCTGGAAATCTTCAACCAGGCTGTACTCCATCCAGGTTGTCAGTTAGAAGTCCATGGGACTTGTGCTCTTCAGAGCCTAAATATAGACAAATATTAAAAAGTTTACAATAACTTTGTTTAAAATATTGAAACTCTAAGTAACTTTTAGTTATTAACACTTAATTTTACTTTGCATAAAATCTATTTTGCTTCAACTAAAAAGTTTTTAATAAAAATAACGTGGACCCTGATTTTGCAAATATTTCTGCACATGATTAGCTGTAAGCACATGACTGCTGTTGAAGTCAACAAGAGTACTCATGTGCAAAAAGTTATTTACCTTTGGAAGTGTTTACAGGATCACAGGCTAAATGTTGAAATATTCATTTTTACCTATAGCAATTATGTAAAATTCAAATAAAATATCCTAGCATGTTTTGAGGTTTTTGTTCTTTATAAATTCATTATAAACTTTAATCTAAAGTTTACAACGGCATAAATTAAAGCATCAAACTAATTTAAATCACTGATTTTTAAAGAAAAAAAAAGCAGGTAATTTAAATTATTCTGCCCTGCTAGTTTGGAAACAAGAACAACTTTTGTTTTTACTGTACTGTGTTTAACCCATTCTGCTTAGGCTAAATATGCCTAGGATGTGGAATGGAAAAATCCCCCACCAAAATAAAATAAAATACACTTCATTCTCCAGAAAGATTAGATTTGTGTTGGTTCCTATTTTATGCAACCCAATTTACATCTCAAATTTGCTGCAAATTTAGCTGTTTGAGAAAGAGTTTGGTTAAAAATTAACTCAGTGGGATCTAGATTTAAAGTGCCATTAAGTTCAGATCTTACTATAATCATGGGAACTTGCATGGGAACTGTCCATCTATGGCAGGTTGTTGTTCTGTCCCTAGCAGTCATCTTCAAAGGAGACAGATAATTATGCAATAAAACATCTCCGAGGAAGCTTTATCCCATCCCTCTGCAATTAGTGGTTGGCTTATGTCCTAAGATATGAAGATTGATATCCTGTATAAATGTTTTATCCTTGGTCATGCTATTATTGCTCTGGTCGTTGTCAGCACTATCTGACTGACAATCCATGTATTAACACTGGAAACTTGTTCTGTTGCCCACTGAGTGTTGTTTTCAATGTGTTGTACAGCAGCATATATAAGAGTGAGGAGGAATTTCGTGGTGAAATGAATGACTGATACACTTCTGTTTTCTCTCTTGATTAAAAACATTTGGGGTCTTATACAAAAACAGGAGAGAACACATTTTAAAATAATACACTTTTCTGTGTTGTTGAAATGAATTATCTGCAACAACAGTAAATGGCAAATTATTTCAGTTCATGATTACTCAGTCAGAAGTTTGTCAGGTGCTCTCAACTATATCCAAACAAGGACTTTCTAGAGTTTTGAGGGCTACCTGAAATTAGCATGTTACTGAGCTGTTTGTGACCATCAGGGATGGCTCTAGGCCCCAGCACGCCAAGCGCGTGCTTGGGGCGGCAAGCCGCGAGGGGTGCTCGGTTGGTGCCGCGAGGGCGGCAGGCAGGCTGCCTTCGGCGGCTTGCCTGCAGGAGGTCCGCTGAAGCCGTGGAACCAGCGGACCCTCTGCAGGAAAACCGCTGGAGGCAGCCTGCCTGCTGTGCTTGGGGCGGCAAAAACCCTAGAGCCGCCCCTGGTGACCATGATGGAGAATACAGATCCCAAGATGCAAAACTCCATTTTCATCCATGTGCAGCATTAGATCTTGGCTCCAGTAGGCTGAATTTCAATACTATTGATGAAGGTAGTTAAATGTCACAACACGTTATTTCTAGGCAGCACATGTTATTTCTAGATGCTGGATGAGGAACACAAATACAGTGTGAAGCCTGCCACTTTCATTAGGCCATGTACTTAATGTGTATATTTGTTACTTATAGTGCATGCTTCTGCTCAAAATCAAGGCAGAGCTGTTAATGATGTATCCTGTATATTTTATTGTTGGGATGACATACTGTACTCTGTAACAGTAAAATAATGGAGTAATTAAACACTTGCTGCCAGTCAGTTAGCAGGGAACAAGCTGCTGGAGAGTCAGTTTTACCGGAATGAAATTTATTGAATTCATGAGTTTACAGTTATGTGAGGAAATGAAATTTGCTATACTCATAAGGAGGATTTATGGGTATCCTGAAAGAGTAACTGGAAAATTTCACAGGACTGACAATCATGACACAAACTTTGATATCTCTCCTTAGGAACCAGTTGCACAGAGTATCTAAAAAATATCTGACGTAGATTGTGGTGACACTTCTTGTTCAGGTTTTTCAGAGGGAAGTTGAATGTGAAAGTATTTCAGTTAGGCCTTGGAAGTTAATTTGGGTGCTCTTACTATAAATATGTAAGCAAGTTAGTTGATGATGTAAAATAGGGTATATCTATGATGTTAGACTTGAGTGTGCCCCTCAATAAAACCATTATTTTTGGACATATTGGTGAACTGACCATACTAACATTTAGTTATGCAAACCCAAAGAGAAAATTTCCTGCCTGCATTAAGTGCTTCTAAGCTGGTGATCAATGCCTTCTTCAATATCTGTGTCCTTAAAAGTACCAGCCTCCAAGGTGACCTTCTTCTAGGAATAACCTCAACACTGACTGGCAAAAACAATTTCTAGAGGTACATACTGTGACACTTTTTAGAAAAACTTTCAAGCATGATGTGCACAAAAGATCTGTTTACAGTCATTTAGTCTGAGGACATTGTTGGGCCGCAGACTACTTGCTATTGACTTAAATAGGAGTTGGATCAGGCCCATGGAGAATGTTCACAGGCAAAAGGTTGACTTAAGCACAATGGTTCTCAGATTAAGGAACATGGATCATTGCAAAAATGATTAAAGATCTAGCAAATATGACCTATGAGGGAAGACTGAAAAAAATGGGGTTGTTTAGTCTGGAGAAGAAAAGACTGATACTAGACATAACAATTGTCAAGTACATATAAGGTTGTTACAAGGAGGAGGGAGAAAAAATGTTCTTCTTGGCTTCTGAGGGTAGGACAAGAAGCAATGGGTTTAAATTGCAGCAAGGGCAGTTTAGGTTGGACATTAGGAAAAACTTCTTAACTGTCAGAGAAGTTAAGCACTGAATACATTGCCTAGGAAGGCTGTGAAATCTTCATCATTGGAGATTTTTAAGAGCAGGTTAGACAAACACCTGTCAGATAATACTTACTCCTGCTAGGGAACTGGACTAAATGACCTCTTGAGGTCCCTTCCAGTCCTATGATTCTATCACTGATGGTCCTAAGAATAGAATGCTTTGACAATCATACACTAAGCTATTGGGAGTCTGACACAGAAACGTGGGCCACAGAAGGACTGATGTCTTATGAAATGCTCAATACTGTGACAAAATTGGAGAAAATGTGAATAGTTGGAGAGTTCTATTCACTCAATTTCATTAAGCACTCTGTCAAATGCTTGAATACCATTCAGATATATTCTGTACTCTGTTTCTCTAACACTCATCTTTTTTAATGTTATCAGTAATTTCCTGAATGGCAAAAATTGGAAAAACATGCATATATCTAATTTAAAAATAAACAGATATGTGAACTAAGTCATAAAGTAAGCACAAATGCTATTTCAGTGGAGTTCTTCAGCTAACAGATTATTTCAACAACTTTATAAAGATGTTAAAATTGATGTACATAAGGTTTTTATTTTCCTTTTTATTCTGAAAATGGTGGACATTTGAGTGCTGAGATCTTTTTGGAAATCTGGTCACTTCGTTTCGGCACCTAACCAGGAGCTGTTGGCTGTTCAGTTCTTTTGAAAATTTTGGCTTGTATGCTTTTAAGAGCAACTTGTTGAAAAAATTACAATACAAACTGCACAGGCAGCTCTGTAAGGCACTGTCTTTAAAATGTTCTGGAATCTTTTGTGATTAAAGCAGGTAATGAAAGTTTAATATTTCTAGTTTTTAAATCTGTTCCCATGTAAGTAGGAAAATATTACTGTTCCCATAGTAAGCATTGTTTGACTCTTAGACCAAATCTTTTTGTTTCTCCTCAGTTTCATCAATTTCTTTTCTGTCTATCCTTGACCAGTGTTATATTTTGTTTATATAGGCAGAAAGTTTTGCAAACCCTGGAAAAGTTGAAAAAAAAAATTTTTTTTGTTAGGGCTTTCTTTGTCTTTTGTATCACCTGTACTGCAGAAGACAGCCATATTTTTGTAATTGAATCTTGCCATCCGGTGGAATTCAGGGTGTGAACATGTCTGAATAGTAAATAATGTACTTTAATCCTCTGGGTAACCCAGATATATTCATTGGCATGAATTTACTATAGCTTATCTATTTAACCCTAACATTTTGTGTGGGCATTTGACTAGCCACATTTTTAGCACTACACATGACAATGCATTGTATAATTTTTCACTTTAAAAATCTTCATAGACTGATCTCTAACACTTAGCCAATTAGCTATGTACCACCACCACAAAAGCAGTTTTGGTGGTGGTTTTTGTACCTTACAACTGCATAGTATTGGTTTAGATTTTGAGTCAGAAAAAAATATATAAGTGATTTACCTATAAAATCAGCTTGCGCTCTGCAATAGAAAAATCCTGTCATGATGACATACAATTTATCTTGTAGAGCAGCAAATGTTAAGAGACACTTAAAAATAAAATCCCTGAAGCAAGGGATTTGGAAGATTCAAAAGAAAATTTGCATTATTACACATTGTTCCATCCTATTTCCTGCAGAGGGATATTATGGAACAATTGCATTCCTCTGAGCTCACACTTCAGTTACAATCAGTGCAAAAATCGTCCTCATAGCTGCATAAATAAACTACTTAAAAAGGACTTTTACAATGACTGATGCTTTATTGCCTTTAACAAATGGCACATTTTTTATTCCAGTTTAAGACTGAAGCTTTTCAATGAAGTCCAAGTCAACAAATGTTGACTCCTAAACAGCTTTGTCCAAGGGTGCTCACATCTGGTTAACTCACATCTGGTTTAATTTCTGGTTATTTTGAAGATACTATTTCATTCCCCACCCCCTACTGTGATTTAAAGCACTCAGGGAGTAAACACTAGTGGTAGATTTATTTATTTTTTAAATTGTGCATGCTGTTTGTTCACAAAAACTAGGTTTTGGATTTGAAAGCAGAGGCTAGTTATGTACCGATGTAGACTAGGCTTAGAACAGTACATGCATGAGTAATATATGCCACACTGACATTCTACTCATGTTATATTCACAATGTACAAACAGCAAAATTAAATAAAAACATACGCATATTTTTGCTTTAAGGTTGAAAATTAACACTACTTTGTCTCTACAATCCAAAATGATAATACACAAGAACCCAAAACAGAGAGAGAGAAAAAGCAAGCTGCTTTGTAAAATGGAGAGGCACAACTCACCTCACCATAATTTAGGCTGTCTGAATTAACTTTGATCTTGTGCTTCCCTACTGAGCTCCCGGCCTGCAAGCAGGAGCAGGAAAACCCCACAGAATTTAAAGTGATCACAATTTTAACATAGTTTTCAGTACACCACCATAGTAGACTTATTGCTGGAGGTTTTACAGATTTCAAAAGTGGAAGGAAAGTAGGTGGAGCATGATATTATAATCATATAAGTGCAATTTTCAAAAAATAATTTATGGAGGCATCTTCCATTATGCCATGGCAAATGTAGACAAATGAAAATATTAACTAAGAAGAATCACTTCATAGATGTATGTATGCGTCTGCCAAAATGCCTGTAATTAACTTTTGTTTTCATGGTCCTGCAGATGTCTGGATTACAGAAAGCTCAGACAGTAACATGCAAACACCTTTTTGGTCCTTGCTTAGGAAACATTCCAGGCAAATATATGAAGCTGTAACACTTTACGGGACCAGATTATTAACCCCCTCCCCATTCATACTGCTTTTCATTGCTCTTGTCACTGGGTAAAAACTTACTGAAGACTTCAGAACTTGGCTCATAAGTGATAATTATCTTAAACCATGAACAAATAATTTAGCTTTATGAAAAGGTGTAATTTTGTATGTTTTTCCCACTGCTATGACAGTTTGTGAGGGAAAAAAATATTAAAACAATAAATAGTTATAAAGGTAAAGACTAGAAGGGAACCACCAGATTATCTCATCTGACTTCTTGTATATTGCAGGCTACCCAGCACCAACCCGACAATCAAACTTAGACCAAAGTATTACAGTGCGCCCCAGGAGACTAAAGTATTATGTGCCACAGGGAGAGAATACAAGTGACTGAGGTGCACCAGTAATGGCCAGGAAATAATTACTTGAAATACACCCAGATAATCCTAGCAAGTAACACAGAGCCACATGCAGCAGAGGAAGGTAAAAAACCTCCAAGATAACTGCCAATCTGACCAAGGAAACAATTCCTTCCTTCAGGGTGATCAGCTAGATCCTGGGTATGTGAGCAAGAACCAGCCAGCCAAACACCAGAGACACAGAATGCTCAGTGCCATCTCAGAGCTGTGGGCTATCTCCAGTTGTGGCTATCTCTGGTGCTTCAAAAGGAAGAGACCAGCCTCCCTTCCCCCAGAACGTATTTGAGCGGAATCCCTTCCTGACTCCTGAAATTGGCCATTTGAAACTCTGAATCATGGGCTTTTAGAAACATAAGTCATAAACTGTAAGTGAGCCTGTGACCGTGGTTGCTGGAGGGGCAATATTAAGAATGCTCAAACAGGGCAAACTGCAAAGAATAGGACAGACAATCCCTCAAAACTGGTAGTTTATGTTATGATTAGATTTCACCAAGCCAGTAACCAAACAGCTTCTGTAATACCTTCCTGGTTACCAAGAAGAAAATGGGAAAATACAAACCTGTGTGGATCTTAAAAAGACTAGATGAAACAGTAATGAGAAAAAATATATCCTCCTAACATAGTAAGACTTCGTCCCTAAAGTCACAGGAGCTACTGTATTCTCCAAGCTAGGTGACTCAAGTGGTCTGCCAAATTCCTTTAGTCAAAGAGTGTGCTAAACTTACTACATTATTTACACCATTTGGGAGATTTTGTTTTCAAAGTTTACCAGTGCTCTTGAAGTTTTCCAAGTTTTAACAGAGCTGCTATAGAACATAAATGGGACTATAGTTTTTTATGGATCACATTTTAGCATATGGATCACCAGTGGAAGAATATGACAAAACCCTCAATGAAATTCTGAGCTTAATCAATGAGTCCGGAGTCAAACTAACTAAAGAAAAATGTTTTCTGCCTATACCAAATTGTTTATTATCTGTCCCATCTTAGAAGGCCTGTGTTTAAAAAACCAAACTGATATTTTCATTTTACAGTGTGGAATTCTTTGTAATGAAATTCCATTGTTTAAGCTTAGATTTCTTCTGAAATTTTGTCCTGTATTGTTACTCGGTTCAATTTCCTCAAATTATTTCCTTAAAATTATGATACTATATTCCTATAAGCTAAATATTTTAGCCTGGGAGTATTCAGCTTCCTGGGGAGGCTGTATTTCAATCAGCTATATTTTTTGTGAAGTTAATATTCTTTCCATTCTACTAAGATTCAGCTGATGTTGACTCTGGTGAATGGCGGTTGGGATATTGCCCTCAGAGCTTTATTTGCAGCCACAACAATCTTTTAGTAATGAATTGTTGTATTGTGAAAGTCACACTCAGTGTGTCGATTCTTTTCCTAAGTGGTATTGTTGAAGCATAACATACATTTAGTTACCTGCCTGACAAGTTGTCTATTTAACAGGGGAAAAAATGATCTGACTGTGATTGATGGCATAGCTGCCCCTTCTCAGTGATGGGGAAAATAAACTGAGTCAAAATAGATCTGGCTACACTATGGCACTTCTGTCCTTACTGCTTTTTCCTCATTTCTCTTCATTTGGATAAGAAGGCTTTGCTCTGAGCACACTTATTCCCACAGTCTCTAATCTACCAACCACTGTGCTTATTGCTTTCTTCTTTTTCACTTTGAAATTACTTTTGAGACATATTACTCTGCCCTGGTCTACATTAAAGAAAACCTATTGTAGTTTTTTCTATCTTGTGCACTCCAGGTCAAGGACAACAGTTGAGCTCTTGGTGGGGAATGCTTAGAGTGTTGTTTACCTTGATGCTCTACGTTCCTCTCTAAACATTGACGTTCTGATTTGGGACCTTTTTGGCATCTATGCTGCGGGGGTACTGTGGTGTTCTGGCTCGGAACTGGAGTTGCAGATTGCTCACATGCAATGGGCATACTGCAGGATAGTTCTAAGGCTGCCATGCTGGCTCAAGAGATAATGTTTTTGACCACTGCTCCCTCCTCGTTTTAGGACCCTGTCATTTCTGATAAGGTATGGAGTTATTCGTGTACCTGGGAGGCTAGTGGGAAAAACAATTTCTATTGTTGTCATTAGCTGGTCGTTAATTGAAGGGTTCCACACATAGAAAAGTTTGCTGCTGATCCTATCCAAGTGTCGCTATGACAATGGAAATAACTGACTTGTGGAGATTAGAGGGATATAATTCATACAGTCACAAAGGGTATAAATAAGATATTATAGAAGGCACTTTCCTAATACAAGAGGGAAAATTATACTGAAAACACATATCTCAAAACTCAGTTTGCTGTTGACTCAAATCATTTAAATTCAAACACAATGCTCAGAAGACTTGAAATTTACACTAGACTTGCTGGAAGGGGACTCTTTCACCACAAAAGGGATATGAGAGATGAAAAGGGGAAGTGAGAATTACTCCATAAGGGCAAAAAACAAAGCATTAAAAACTCATGATCTGCCATCTTTTTCACATACCCTTTAGCCTAAGAAAAGGAAAAAATGACAAGTTGCAATCTGCAGAATAACGAAGGACCTAATCCAACTAGTCTATTTATTGTCTTCAGGTGGGAGTTAGATCAAGGCTGAAATGCATAAGTACTGTAAACTATCTCAGCTGGAGCTGCAATACAGATATACACTAGTATACAATTTCTGTTTTGAGTTTGAGTCTGTTGCCCCTCTGTACCTGTTTTCCCATTCCTTCTTTCAGTATTTCTATATATTAGGGATCCCTTCAGGTACAAAGTATATTTTTGAGAAATAGGGTTCAAGTCACACTCAGCCTTTATTAGTTACACACTAAATAAACAAAAGCTACCTTCTGTCCCCATCAGGAGCAGATGTGGGTGAGACATGACATGGTATTAATGGCTTACTTATTTTTTGTGCTATCTTTAGAAAAAATAGCCCCTTTTCCCTAAAGGAGATATGGTCAAGATCAAATCCATGGGTTCTTCCCTGCAAAAGCAGCATGATGAAGGGAGCTGGTTAATACTGTCTAAGTGGGCTTTTAATTTATATCTTTTCCACTCTCTGCATGGGCTTACAAAAATATCAGTGCTTGCATGGGGTTATGACTCATTGTGGAGACTCTGGGTAGTTACAGGATTGACTGTAGTAAATTGAGATTCATTTGTTACCAAACTGTGATACTGATGATATGCATTTATTGGACTTTGTATCTCTCAAGATGAGGGGTTGGTGTCAAAATCAATGTTATGGATGGGCTGTTTCCAAGTGAGTCAGATATGTTATGGGTATGATTCTTCATTTTAGTATATTGATGATTTTTGCAGTAATATTTTAACAAGATGATTGCACAATAAGTTCTCCCTTTAGCCTGCAATAATGCCAGTGTATTCCAGGTGCATGCGTTCCAAGAGAAGAGAAAGGTGAAGGACTCGGGAAAACAAATTAAGAAATTCCCATTAAAATTCATAGGAGAGGCAATACCACTTGGCAAACCAATTAATACAAGGAGCCACTTTGAAAATGTTTATAGTTGTTTTCTTTCCCTGAAAAATAACCTGCGTGAGTGTAGGCTGTGCAGCACAGTATTGCATCTCAATAGTGAGAAATAATTAAAGGATGGTTTGTTTTGGAATTGAGGAGTTACCCTGCTGGTTAAATATTTTTGAAAATACATGGCTCTCAGTGCAATGAAATGCATTCCAAAAGCAAACATTTTGTTCTTTGTTAGATTTTATGAACCGCAGGCATAACATTTTCTCCATCAGGGATGATTAGTGTACAGCTGTATCTTGAGAAATAACAAACTTCATCAAAGGGTGAGAAATCACCTAAGTTGCTTTCTCATTTTGGTGGCAGAATATGAAAAAAGGGTCCCCACAAGCTATCTCCAGCAGGGCTGGCTTTAGGCCGATTCCCCCAAATCACGCCCCTCTCCTAAGAGGGCCCCACACCCATACCTAAGAGGGCCCTGTGCCATAAAGAAGACCACCTAACTTAGGTCTCTTTTTAATTTTTACTCACTCGGTGGCGGTCTGGGTCTTCGGCGGCATTTTGGTGGTGGGTCCTTCACTCACACTTCAGTGCCACAGAAGATCTGGAGCAAGTGAAGGACCTGCCGCTGAAGACCCGGACTGCCGCCAGGTATTCAAATTGGGCCCTGCACTTCTCCAGCACATTGCTAGCATTCTGAAAATGAAAATACCTGTGAACCATGTGTCAGGTAACATATGAATTAGTAATGGGAACACCATTTCAGAGCTGATTGGTGTTCTGCAGATACAGTGAAATGGATACTGTGGCTCATTCCTCATGGTTCAGAGGCTTAGACCCATCTTTGTACCTCCCCAGGAGGTACCAGGAGACTCACTGTTCCTAATAATTTCAAGCCATTCTATTCTCTGGAACTGTTTCTGAGGAAGATGATTTTGTGAACAACGTGGAACAAACTCTCAGAACTGTTCATACATTTTCTCGCATATTAAAAATACATCTGCATCTCCTTTCCCTGTTCAAGTACATATTGGGCATGAATTGTGGTCACATTTTGCTGCCAAAGCAAAAGGAAGGTTTGTGAGGGGGCAGGAAGAAGTGGGAGGGGAGTATAAGTGTTTCGGGGATGAAAGAGGGGAAAAGATGGAGGGCTAAGGAGTGTGGAACAGATCAGAATAGTTAATCAGGGAGTAAATTAAATTATTTTACTTACTTAATACAGCATACCCTGGTACTAAGGAGGTAAAATATTTTATTTACCTAGTTTTTTTTGTTTTTGTTGAAGGTTTCCTAAATATCTATGTTGTGCCTCACCTTTTGCTCTGTGCCACTCTTCCCTCCCACTAGGGGGAGGCTTCCTTATGCTTAACTGTAGGATTTCTTTATGCTAATGACTTCCACCATACAGTGTCAAAAAAGCCTACATCAATTATGACTATCTCTTTGGAGCTTTTAAAATGTAAATTGATGAGACACCCCATGTCTTGGAAACAGAGGTCCACCTCTATCACACAATCAATTTTAAACCCCAGATCACTGTATTTTGATACAAAGCAAGATTGATTCATTTACATATGATGTTTATCAGGAGATAAGGATCTCATAAGGGATCCAAGACAAAAGTATATGGTCTCACTATTCAACAAACTCTTGATATATTTTTACCTTGAACCATCTAATCCAAATATTGTCATCTGTAACCGCATATTTCTTTCAACTCCCTTTGCTTTACTATTCCTGCATCTCATTGTAACCCACACACCTTCTGGGTGTGGTGTTGTGTCTCATCTAGTGGCACCAAGACCACTTAGAGAGAGAGATTACGTCTGCTCTACAGCCTTATCTAACAGCAAGTTGGCTTTTAGTTTATGCGGTAAAGACTCATGCACTAAGCTCTAGAGGTCCCAGGTTCAATCCCGCTGACGACTGAGGTCTGTCAGTGTTATATCATCACTTGTTCTTGGCCTGTTGAGAAGGGTAGGAGACCTGTGGGATTTGTGGTTCAACAGCAAAATGAAGTGAGAAAGGGAAATGAAGTGGATAGAAAGATGAAGACAGAACAGGCCAAGGGACAGGGAGGTTTTATTCCAAACTAGAAATGATCTCATCCGTTCATGTCAGAACCTTATCCATTTTCTCTTTTCCCTCACACAACAGCTAGAGAGCCTGATTTGCCTTTATGTTCTGTCTATTGAGCTGTAAGGGTCCCCATATTTCTTTGCCAAGATGGCTCACAGAATTTTCTTTTGTATTCACCCATATGAGTAACAAACTCTGTCCTCTGATAAAAAAACACTTTAATATCTTTTCTGATACAATTAGGGTTTTACTATGCTGCAAAATCGGCCTGTTGCAGTTCTTTGTAAAAAATACTCAATATCCTGTTTCATATTATAAGCAACTTAGTAGTTAATGTACAAATGATGGACTCTTTTCTCAAGATAAGCCAAAATGGCCTAAGTTCACACTGAAGTTTTGTTGATAAGGGAATAACTTTATTTCATCACTAGAAGTCCATTTCAATCATCTGATTGTTAGCCAAAACTTGAAGAACCAATCTTCTGCCATCTAGCTCCTTCAATGTTTTTTTTTTTTTGGTAAACTGTCACCTTTATGTCAACATTTAGCATTAGCACCATTTGGATCAAACTTTGTTATAGTATGACTTAAAGTATTTCTCACTAATTTAAGAGAGATCTTGGTTCTTTCAAACAGTGGAATATTTGCCAACTCTCAGTTTAAGTGAATGCTTTAATGTTCACAGAACTAATTAGAATAGAAGACAGTTTATAGATTTTCATAGTCAAGGCATCTCATTCTCAAAGTGCATTGCAAAGTAATTGGTAGGTATGATGAGTGCAATGATGGTATCAGCAAATGGAGCAGCCATTATGCATTCAGAAATAGCTTTCTCACAACCTGAGACATTACAACTACTTGCACTGAGAAAGGGAAAGTTGGCCAAGAGCCCACAATTATCTAGGTGTTTTTTCCCAAATAGTGTAGTGTTCTTTAGCATCTACCTGCATAGCCACTTCAGCAAAGCAAGAGGGAATTTGGGCTTAACAAACAACCTTAATATGATGTTTGTAATGGTCACAATTCAGCTTTGAGTTCTGAGTTCAATATTTTTCTAATTTTTTAAATTTCTTTCTTATTTACTCATGGGAAGCAGTGTGGCCAGCTTGATAAAGCACCAGACTGGGACTCAGGAAGCCTGGCTTCTGTCTCCATCTCTGCCATTGGCCTGCTCAGTGACCACAGACTCAGACTCAGACATTAAGGTCAGAAGGGACCATTATGATCATCTAGTCTGACCTCCTGCACAATGCAGGCCACAGAATCTCACCCACCCATTCCCGTAACAAATCCCTAACCTATGTCTGAGTTATTGAAGTCCTCAAATTGTGGTTTGCACCTATCACGGGGAAATTGCTTCACTGCTCTGTGCCTCAGTTTTCTCTTGTGTGAATTGAGAATAATGATAGTGACCTGCTTTCTAAAGTGCCTTGAGATCTAGTGAAGAAAAGCTCTATATGAGAGCTAGGTATTTTTATTAGCATTATATACTGTATTTAATGAATATTAGCAGTTATTCCTTTATTATTTTTTAAACATCATTACTCCCCACCTCTTCCAATTACTGGCAATGTTAACGCCTATACCTTATTTTTCAGTGTCTGAAGTATGTCAGATATTTGAGGTGACGAATACAGTAGAAATGTAAATACTGACTTTGGCGGGGATAGGAGATATAGGCATAACATAAATATGTACTTTATAAGTATCATGACTGGAAATAATATGAAAGGTAACTTCTCATGGATGGGGATGCTTTCCATTGGAACAATACATTCTGAAATGACTCATAAAATATGACATTCTGAACTAGTGTAAAAAAGGAACAAGTAAAAGCTAGTAATAAAATAAAATTCAGGGATGAGGTATAATTCATATGTACAAGATATCTAATATAGAAGATCCAGCCCTTGCTAAGAAAAGATTTTATATGTACTTGTACCTATTCTACTTCAAGAAAATAAAAACCATGTACCAGCTTTTCCCCCATGAAACTTAAATAGTTGTGCCATTTGTGACATCTGTTAAGCAAAGACAGAAAGGAGGTGAGGGGGAGAGGGCATATTTTAGGAATGCCATGCAAATACTATGAATCAGTGCTGACAGTAGTTTGGAGATGCTTGGCGTGAATCATATTTGTACTTCAGTCTATCAATAGAAAAGAATAATATAAATATAATCAATCTATTTTTCTAATCCAATCTTCCCAAATACCCAGTCACCTCAACCTCCCTGTTTCTCCTTATATAAAAGCCAAAGGTGGCCCAAGAAAAGAGAGCCTGATTCTCTATGTAATATGGGCAGAACTATTTTTCAGTATTAAGCTTATATTTGAACCTAAGCATTTAATGATGAATTGAAAATAGGTTATTTAAAATCAAAGTGAAAATATTTTTATGCTGCATGCTCCAAAGGGCAAAGGTTCTTTTAAATTCCTAGTCTCCCAAATTGCTGTGCTTCCTAAGTACCATAATTTCATGACAATGTCAAATCCCAAAAGATAAAAAATAACACTAGTATTTTTCTCCAGAGACCCACTAGCCATTAAAAATCTCCCATATCTCAACCAAACTGGTCCTACTTTACTGTTCCTGCAATGTTCATGTCGCTGGTGACATCACCATATCCAGGAGTTCTCAGCAGTTAGGAGCTATCCATGCAGTGATATCCATGGTCCTGACATAAATGTTTTTAAACAAACATTTTATTTAAAACAAAACAAAAAACCTGAGTGCATAACACTTATAGCTAAAAAACCACACGTAAGTATCTATGCCAGAACATTCATTTTAGGTATGTTGACCATATCCTATACTATACCAAAAGTTTGACTTGATCCCATCACTTCAAATCTAGTTTAATTGTATTGTATTACAGGAAGAGGGTAGGTTTAGAAGATAAAATAAAAAAAGAGCAAGTAAAAAATCACTTAGAAAATTTAGATGCCTGCAAGTCACCAGGGCCTGATGAAATGCATCCCAGAATACTCAAGGAGTTAATAGAGGAGGTATCTGAGCCTCTAGCTATTATCTTTGGGAAATCATGGGAGACGGGGGAGATTCCAGAAGAGTGGAAGGGGGCAAATATAGTGCCCATCTATAAAAAGGGAAATAAAAACAACCCAGGAAACTACAGACCAGTTAGTTTAACTTCTGTGCCAGGGAAGATAATGGAGCAGATAATTAAAGAAATCATCTGCAAACACTTGGAAGGTGGTAAGGTGATAGGGAATAGCCAGCATGGATTTGTAAAGAACAAATCATGTCAAACTAATCTGATAGCATTCTCTGATAGGATAACGAGCCTTGTGGATAAGGGAGAAGCGGTGGATGTGATATACCTAGACTTTAGTAAGGCATTTGATATGGTCTCTCATGATATTCTTATAGACAAACTAGGAAAGTACAAATTAGATGGGGCTACTATAAGGTGGGTGCGTAACTGGCTGGATAACTGTACTCAGAGAGTAGTTATTAATGGCTCCCAATCCTGCTGGAAAGGTATAACAAGTGGGGTTCCGCAGGGGTCTGTTTTGGGACCGGCTCTGTTCAATATCTTCATCAACGACTTAGATGTTGGCATAGAAAGTACGCTTATTAAGTTTGCAGATGATACCAAACAGGGAGGGATTGCAACTGCTTTGGAGGACAGGGTCATAATTCAAAATGATCTGTACAAATTGGAGAAATGGTCTGAGGTAAACAGGATGAAGTTCAATAAAGATAAATGCAAAGTGCTCCACTTAGGAAGGAACAATCAGTTTCACACATACAGAATGGGAAGAGACTGTCTAGGAAGGAGTATGGCAGAAACAGATCTAGGGGTCATAGTGGACCACAAGCTTAATATGAGTCAACAGTGTGATACTGTTGCAAAAAAAAGCAAACGTGATTCTGGGATGCATTAACAGGTGTGTTGTAAACAAGACACGAGAAGTCATTCTTCCGCTTTACTCTGCGCTGGTTAGGCCTCAATTGGAGTATTGTGTCCTGTTCTGGGCACCGCATTTCAAGAAAGATGTGGAGAAACCGGAGAGGGTCCAGAGAAGAGCAACCAGAATGATTAAAGGTCTTGAGAACATGACCTATGAAGGAAGGCTGAAGGAATTGGGTTTGTTTAGTTTGGAAAAGAGAAGACTGAGAGGGGACATGACAGCAGTTTTCAGGTATCTAAAAGGGTGTCATCAGGAGGAGGGAGAAAACTTGTTCACCTTAGCCTCCAATGATAGAACAAGAAGCAATGAGCTTAAACTGCAGCAAGGGAGATTTAGGTTGGACATTAGGAAAAAGTTCCTAACTGTCAGGGTAGTTAAACACTGGAATAGATTGCCTAGGGAAGTTGTAGAATCTCCATCTCTGGAGATATTTCAGAGTAGGTTAGATAAATGTCTATTAGGGATGGTCTAGACAGTATTTAGTCCTGCCATGAGGGCAGGGGACTGGACTCGATGACCTCTCGAGGTCCCTTCCAGTCCTAGAGTCTATGAATCTATGAGTCAGATCTAAACTCATCTCTAGCATTACCAGTCATTTTGTTCCTCCATAACATTCTTCTGCTGCCCCTTAGGCATAATCCTGCAAGCCCTGGTGACACTGGATGGTGGTTAACTCTAGCATGCGTGTGTTTGGAACCTATACATGGGAGCAAACCCCTGTCATGCCTGCTCCCTTACTCTTAAAAGTGAAGAGTCAGGGTGGAGTCCAGGAAGATGGGATTATGTGGGATCTGTGACATTGCACCCCATAATGCTTTATAGAAATATGCTTATGAGTGTAAATATGACATAACTGGAATATGTTTTATGCTAAATATGCTATGTAACATATCTTTGAAAAGGTTATGATCTACTGAATATATTCATCCTATTTGTATGCATGTATCATGTTTATATTTGAAGTTATGAGCTTTGGCTGTATGCTTGTTTTTTATGTGCTTCCTACAGCAAACACTTTAGGCAGATTTGGTTAACATAGTGTGAAGGGGTTATTCAAGTAATTGGGAGTACTTAACTAACAATGGACTTTGGGTGATGGCAATCCACATCTGAGCTTTCCTGGGAACATTCAAACTAACATGTAAACAATGGTGTCGGCCTGCAAAAAGCTGAATCATCCATAGACATGTGACTTGCCCAGGTGGCTACAGATTGTTGCTGTGATCTTGCACAGGAGAACTAAGGGGTTTCTGCCCACCAGAAAGAGAATATAAAAAGCCCTGGAAACCCATCCATTTATCTTGAGTTGGCTTAGAAGATAGCCTTTCCACCCCAAAGAGATGCCTGAAAGAAACTGGAACAAAGGACAGTGATTATGGGGGTGTGAGTGATTGCTGGATCCAGACTAGGAAGGAGTCTAGTCTGTGAAAGAAGTTTACTGGAACATCTCTGAGGGTGAGATTTACCTACATTTAGTTTCCTACTGTATTAGGCTTAGACTTGCATGTTTTTGTTTTATTTTGCTTGATAATTTATTTTGTTCTGTCTGTTATTACTTGGAACCACTTAAATCCTACTTTTTATATTTAATAAAATCACTTTTTACTTATTAATTAACCCAGAGCAAGTAATTAATACCTGGGGGAGCAACAGCTGTGCATATCTTTCTATCAGTGTTAGAGGGCAAACAATTTATGAGTTTACCCTGTATAAACTTTATACAGAATAAAACAGATTTATCTGGGGTTTGGACCTCATTGAGAACTGGGTATCTGGGTGCTAAAAACAGGAGCACTTCTTAAGCTATTTTCAGTTAAGTCTGCAGCTTGTGAGGGACGTGGTTCAGACCCGGGTCTGTGTTTGTAGCGGGCTAGTGTGCCTGGCTTAACAAGATAGGGTACTGAAGTCGCAACCTGCCAGGGAAAACGGGCTCAAAGGTAGTCTTGGCTCATCAGGTGGCAGTCATAAGGGGTTTCTGTAACCCAACCCATCACAGGATCATTAGTGTGCAAACGAGGCACTAGTTCCCTCTTTCACCTTACACCCACTTCTAGACCGAGGTAAACTGGAAACCACATAAATTTATTCAATGCAGTTCACTGTCCTGCTCATCCCTTTTTACTTTGTTCTTGTAATGCAAAGCTCCACACGAGAGCTGTGCCAGATAAAACCTCTAAATTATCTAAACCAGTGTTTCTCAAACTGGGGTCTGCATGCCTTGTTGATCAACTCCTTCCCCGCATTCCTCAACACCTCCCACTCCTTCCCAGCACTTCCTGCATGCCGGGGAAGAGCTATTCAGCTTTCGCTCCTTGTCATCCTGTCACACCTATGAAGCAACATAAATAACAAATGATATGTTAAAGTAAAAAGAAAATGCTAGGCTAAGCCAGTACTATCACTAAAACAAATATTATAAATGTGATGCTAACCAACTGAGAATGATATCCCTTATTAGTGAGGTTTGTAGCATTTTGCCAGATGACTGTAACATGGAACTTCAGTTGTTGTGTGTTTAAAAAAAAATCACATCTATATTTTTGATAAAAACTGGGAATAAAAAATGTGCCATGGGAAAAAAATATCAAGTCTATTTAAAAAAACAAACAAACAATGTGCATATTGACAGCCATCTACTTTGAATCTCTTTTCAAAACATAGGCACTTCTCATCTATGATATGTATATTGTACAAGTGTTTGGATACTATTTTCACCTGTTACAAATATTTACTGTAATTTTAACATCTCCTAAATTATTGTGTGACATCTGGAACATTTCATGGTTATGGTCAGGTGGAAAACTCACCTAATCACCACAAACTTGCTTTGAAGAATAATCCAAAAGTCTAATTCAATGGTAAGCATTTTATGGACAATGACTGTTCTTACATAATATGTATGTCTGGTGACTTGCACAATGGGATCCAAATGCCTGACTGGGGTGTCAAGACACTGCCTGTAATATGCAGAATATTAAATAGTAATAGTCATGGCTATTTCTCATCCACTTTGTCTAACCTTTGCTCTGATACTACTTCAAAACTATGGCTTCTATTCTGATTCTTTGCTGAAGTAGGATCTTTAGAAGCCATCACTAAAGTGAGACTGAGTCTTAAGTGACATCTTGAAAAACTGAGAAATCTCTTTTCTCCACTCTTCCTCATTTCCATGTATGGATTTCCACCTCTAATAATATTGTCATAAAGCTACAGTAAATTGGCATTTTTTCCATGTCCTCAAACAGTAAAGGTTGCAACCTTCCTGTACTCCTATCTTTGATCAAATATTTTGAATATATACAGTTCTTATGAAGAATATGGACTCCATTCTGCCCTGCATGGAACTAAGGGTAGAAGATATTTCTCAAGTTGATCATTGTGTTGTGTTGTGTTGGAAGTGCTTTTGCTTCCAGTTTGTACACACAAGAACATACAAATAGCAAGACTGGGTCAGACCAAAGGTCCATCTAGCCCAGTAACCTGTCTTCTGACACTAGCCAACACCAGGTGCCCCAGAGGGAATTAACAGACCAGAAAATCATCAGGCAATCCATCCCCTGCACCCATTCCCAGTTTCTGGCAAAACATACTCACACTTTCAGAAGAAGCTACAAGTTAGCCCTTTTGACCTGCAGATCTCAGCATTTTCAGGAAGCAAGAGGCTTTTGAGCTTCCATTTCTCCTTCTGGATCAATCTGCTCCTGGTTTCTGAACCTCTCCTGAAGTACTCCCCAATCTCAATCTGCCCACCTTATCTCCACAGTGTAATGGGGACACCATGTGCTCTGAGGGTGTACTAACTTAACTGTTTTTCCAGTTGATTTTTGGTGGGGGAGAATCTGGAGCATTTCAGATGGCTATTCATTTTTCTCTACCAAGTCTCCTCTCGCTATCCTTTGTGACAGACCCAGACCAGTAGGGTACAGGAGTCCGGTAGAGGGCAAATATACTAGTCACTGGATGAGCAGTTTTCTGTTCCCTCAGTGACCAGAGCAGGGGCTGCACTAGAGTAATCAGAAACCTGCAAGAACCAATTAAGACAGACAGGCTGATTAGATCACCTGCAGCCAATCAAGGCAAGCTAATCAGGGCACCTGAGTTTAAAAAGGATCTCACTCCAGTCAGGGGAGGAGGAGCCAGAGGAGAGGAAGTGTGTGTGAGGAGCTGGGAGCAAGAGGCACAAGAAGCTGAGAGGGAGAGGGTGTGCTGCTGGAGGACTAAGGAGTACAAGCATTATCAGACACCAAGAAGAAAGTCCTGTGGTGAAGATAAAGAAGGTGTTTGGAGGAGGCCATGGGGAAGTAGCCCAGGGAGTTGTAGCTGTCATGCAGCTGTTACAGGATGCCCTATAGACAGCTGCAATCCACAGAGCCCTGGGCTGGAACCCGGAGTAGAGGGTGGGCCCGGGTTTCCCCCAAACCTCCCAACTCCTGATCAGACACAGGAGGAGTTGACCCAGACTGTGGGGAAGATCACTGAGGTGAGCAAATCGGCCAATAAGCGCAGGACCCACCAAGGTAGAGGAGAAACTTTGTCACACCTGCTTTCTCCAGCCCCATGAATCTGGAAACCATGGCACCCCAACAGAAACACTCTTTAAGGAATAGAGGTCAGATTTGCCTCTGGAATATGTCACACTTCAGAAAAATGTGAATGATAACTGCAAAACATTTAAGAACGCCTTACTAGATGCCCCCAAATTTGTAATCCCATAACTGAGGAAGAAAGTTGTACTGGTTTTAAAAAATGGCCTGATTTACAGGAGAAGTAATGACATGTATATAATAAATCCTGACAGTGATGTTGCTCCATTATGGATGGAAATGGTAGAATTAATGATGCAGAAAAGGCAAAAGTTAAATATTTCTGTTCTGTATTGGGGAAAAACAGATGATATAGTCTAATCATATGGTGAAAATGTTCTTTCCATTCCACTGGTACCTCTGGAGGATGATAAAAAGAAGCTACTTTATACCTTTTTAAATCATAGGTCCAGTTAACTTTCATGCAAGACTTTTAAAAGAACTGCCTGAGGACCTTTCTGGACAGTTAATGGTGATTTTCAATCAATCTTGGAACACTGGGGAAGTTCCAGAAGACTGGAAAAGGCTAATGTGCCAATTTTTGAAAAGGATAAGTGGGATGACCCAGATAATTATAGGTCTTTAAGCCTGACATCGATCTCTGATGAGATAATGGAGCCTGATATGGAACTTGACTAGTAAAGAGTGAAAGGAGAGTAATATAACTAATCTAAATTAACATGGGGTTATGGAAAATAGATCCTGTCAAACTAACTTGATACCTTCTTTTGAAGAGATTACAAGTTTGGTTGATAAAGGTCATACTGTTGATGTAATATACATAGACTTTATCTACGGTGTTTTCTTTTTAACTTTTTTTTTATTGTTTTTATATAAACACACAATGAAACAAAACATTAATAGGTGCACAAGATGGAAATAGCATATAAATAACAAAATTCAATTGTCATTATTTGAAAAACCTATTGGGGTGTGTGTGTGGTGGGGAGGAGAGTCAAAACTCAACCCATGGAAGTCATGCAGGGTATCAATTGTTAAAGGGACTAAATAGATAAATAAGTGAGAACATAACCTACTCTTAGACTTCTCTAATTTGTTTGACTTGGTACTGCATGACATTTTGATTTAAAAATCCTAGATCAATATAAAATTAACATGGATTAAATGGATTAATACCTAGCTAAATGATATCTTTCAAAATGTAATTGTAAATGGGGAAACCACCTTGAGCAGTTGTGTTTGCAATGAGGGATCACTTCTTGTCCCTATGCTTTTGAACATTTTTATCAATGTCTTGGAAGAAAACAAAAAATCATATTCGACAAAGTTTGCAGATGACAAAAATTGCGGAAGTGGTAAATAATGAAAAGGTCAGATCAATGATTCAGAGTGATGTGGATTGTTTGGTATCCTGGGCACAAGCAAAGAGTATGCATTTTGAGATAGCCAAATGTATAATTTAGGAACAAATCATGTAGGACATAATTACAGGATGGGGAACTGTATTCTGGGAAGCAGCTAAACTGAGAAAGATTTGGGGATAATGAGCTGAAAGTTGCTAACTTGGGGAGGATTCAGAGAAGAGTGATGAGAATGATTAAAGGATTAGAAATATGATTTGTCATGCAGACTCAAAAAACTCAATCTATTTAATTTAACTAAGGAGTGACTTGATTACAATTTATAAGTATCTATATGGGGAACAAATATTTAAAATAGGGCTCTTCAATCTAACAGAGAAGGTTTATAACATAATCCAGTGACTGGAAGTTGAAGCTAGACAAAGTCAGACTTGAAACAAGGTTTACATTTTTGATAGGATAATTAATTGTTGGAGCAGTTTGCCAAGGGTTGTGGTAGACTATGATTTTAAATTTAGATTAGATTTTTCTTCCAAGAGTTGAGTTCTAGGAATTGATTTGGGGAAATTCTATTTGCATTATACAGGAGTTCATGCTCACAGTGGTCTGTTCTGGCCTTGGAATCTATCAATCTATGGATTCCCTCTTTAGTGCCCCAGTTATTCATACTATCATTCCCTTTGGAATGTGTTTGAGTTCTGTCTTTGACTGATGGCAAATAATAGGTAGGAACTGTACTTGGCCTGGACAACCTCACCTTATATTGCTAGAGCCTCATTCTCATGAAGTACCCATTTCTATCTTGGTTTTCCAAATTCACTGTACTTCTGCTCTTGGTGTCGATGCTCATCAAGGTGAGAAGACTTATAGAGATGCAGCTATGTGATGGTGTCAATGAGAGGTGAGTGGAAATTTATCTTGATTGAATAAGCTTGGTAGAATTTTTATTTTTTGTCTGTGTGTTTTAAATAAAATCTTTTGATGAATGAACATTGTTACAACACTTGTTTCAGAGGTGTGTAATATCTGCCTTTACCCCAGGATATTAGAGAGACAATGTGGTTGAGGTATATCTTTTACTGGACCAACAGTTAATGAGAGAGACAAGCTTTCAAGCAACACAAAGCTCTTCTTCAGACCTATAAAACTTTGTGTTGGATTTTGTGTATGAAAAGCAAATGAAGTAAAGAGATGTTATCTCACAGGCCTTGGCTTCTTAATCAGTGAAACCATTTTCCTACTGACCTGACAAAGAGCTCTGTTTAAGCTTGAAAGCTTGTCTCTCTCGCCAACAGAAGTTGTCCTAATGAAAGATATTACCTCACCCACCTTGTAACTCTGAAATAAGGCAGACAAATAAATTTTGGTAATGATTTATCAAATCCAAAGCAAAATTGTGTGGGAAAATGGTCATTAAGAAGCTAAGGCCTTTGACATGACATCTTTGTGTACGAAAAGCATAATGTGGTAAAGACCAACACAAAGTTTTCATTCAGAATGGCCTTTTTTTTGGTCCATGTTTTAAAACAACAACAACAACAAAAACTATGTTAAAAGAATGGTGAGAATGCAAAATAGAAGTATGGAAAAATAAGGAAATCCCAAAATTGATTGATATTTTTGTTTTGTTGCCACTTGAACTCTGTCCACTTATGCATATGCATTTTGATCTCATATTTATCCTTTCTGCAGCACTACTGAGTAATTCAGTGCTGACACTGGAATTGTTCAAAAGGTTTAATTAAATTTTTAAACTGCAAAACCATATCCTCCATTTTCTTTCTTGAAATAGCTAAAACACTTGTACTCAACTTTAAATCAATTCTGGACAATGAACAGATGTGCCAGTTTCATCACAAATTGTAAGATCATAGAATATTATGGTTGGAAGAGACCTCAGGAGGTCATCTAGTCCAATCCCCTGCTCAAAGCAGGACCAACCCCAACTAAATCATCCCAGCCAAGGCTTTGTCAAGCCTGGCCTTAAAAACCTATAAGGATGGAGATTCCACCACCTCCCTAGGTAACCCATTCCAGTGTTTCACCACCCTCCTCGTGAAATAATATCCAACCTAGACCTCCCGCACTGCAACTTGATACCACTGCTTGTTGGGCTTATTTAGTCTCTTCTCCAGACTAAATAAGCCCAGTTCCTTCAGCCTCTCCTCGTGAGTCATGTGTCTCAGCCCGCTGATCATTTTCATTGCCCTCTGCTGGACTCCCTCCAATTTTTCCACATCCCTTCTGTAGTAGGGGGACCAAAACTGGACCCAATACTCCAGGTGTGACCTCACCTGTGCCAAATAGAGGGGAATAATCACTTCCCTTGATCTGCTGGCAATGCTCCTACTAATACAGCCCAATATGCCCTTGGCCTTCTTGGCAACGAGGGCACACTGCTGATTCATATCCAGCTTCTCATCCACTGTAATCCTCAGGTCCTTTACTGCAGAACTGCTGGTTAGCCAGTCACTCTCCAGCCTGTAGCCATGCATGGGATTCTTCCTTCCTAAGTGCAGGACTCAGCACTTGTCCTTATTGAACCTCATCAGATTTCTTTTGATCCAATCCTCCAATTTGTCTAGGTCACTCTTGTCACATTCCAATGGCCCCCTCCCTCAAGGGGTCCTCTTGTGGGAGGCATGCCCCAGGTATGTGACACTCTGGACCCTATCTCTACCCTCCAATGTATCTGACTCTCTTCCATCTTAGTGTCATCTGCGAACTTGCTGAAGGTGCAATTAATTCCATCATCCAGGTCATTAACAAAGATGTTGAACAAAACCAGCCCCAAGACCGACCCCTTGGGCACTCTGCTTGATACTGGCTGCCAGCTAGACATCGAGCCATTAATCACTACCCATTGAGCCCGATAATCTAGCCAGCTTTCTATTCACCTTATAGTCCATTCATCCAATCTATACTTTTTTAACTTGCTGGCAAGAATACTGTGGGAGATCATATCAAAAGCTTTTGCATGACTTGCCCTTGGTGAATCTATGTTTGCTGTTCCTGATCACCTTCCTCTCCTCCAAGTGCTTCAAAAGTTTGAAGTTTGACTAGCATTTGTAAATAACTCTTCAGAATGAAAATGCTTGTCCAACCTGAACTATAAATTTAACTGCACAGTTTCTATAATTAAAACAATACAAACATGTAAAGTCTCAGTGAATCAAGCACACAGTGCTATCTTCTTTACAGTGGACTTCAATACTATGCTTTACCAAATGGCAGCCATATCTCCTCCACAGGATGGGGTTATAAATCTCCAAATCCCATTTTAATGGGAATTTGGGTGAATAAATTCACTGCACAGAAAACAAAACCATACATTATTTAGCTGCATACACCAGAAGAGTCCCTTAAAACAATAGTGTAATGTCAAACATAGGAAAGTTATCTTGCTTTTTCATTTTATGATTGAAGTTGAGCCGAAGGGTGGATTAACCACTATTTGATAACTATAGCAGCAACAACAGATTCACATGAATCTGATGTACCCATTGTGGTGTGTAGAACAGACTTATTGTATTCCACAAGCAAATACTCATTTAATGCAAATGACTTTCCAGAAATCCTCATTTTCATCATCAGAAATTCCCCAATATATATTATGCAGAGTTGTTGTAGCCATGTTGGTCCCAGTATATTAGAGAGACAAAGTGGGTGAAATATCTTTTATTGGACCAAAAGATATTACATCACCCACCTTGTCCTTCAATATATATTGCAAATTAATATGTATATGAAATTAATTATTACAGACTGTACAGATGTGTAATTCTGTGCTTATTTTTAGAAGCAGAGTGATGTTATGCAAAAAAGACTCACAATGTCATCCATTCTTGTAGTTCTGCTTCATAAAAATAAAACACTATCGAGAACTTGACTGCTGTGAAAGAGTTAACAAAGATGAGGAACCCCTTTTCTTTTTGTTTTACTCATTGGAAATGCCTGACAAAATTGTGAACATTACTGAAATCTTTGAGAGAGTTATTCAAGTGGTACTGAACACAAGAAGCAGCTGGTCTGTCCTGTTATCAAGGATTTATTTAAGGCACGAAAACAATCAAAACTGAAGATGAAGGCCTTGTATTATATAATATATATGGCTGCCCTCACTTTCATTTTCAATAGGCTACATGCTAGATTATTCTAGTGAGCAAACAGAATCTCTAATTTTACTTAATTGCACTACAGAGACTGCCCTCATTCATTATAATTAGTTTTGAAAATGCAGTTTCAGAATTATTTGTTGACAATGTGATGTGCTCAATGTAAATTTACTTCAGAAAGAAAAATAACATGTTATTAACTTGAATCTCACGCTATTCCTTGAATCTTGAGGTGTGTTGGAGCAGAGCTTGGTGTGCCTGAGGACAAAAAGAAGGGGGTGGGGAGAATATTTTCCTTTCCAAGAGTCTGTCCCAGCAATGCATTCCCTCCAGGTGGGAGACAGTTCAGCTGTTCATTTAGAAGACAGTTTTAAATCCGCTTTGTGCCACTGGAATGGCACAAAATGGATTTAGGGCCAAATCCTTGGGCATGCTATCCTTTTACTTCTATAGGTTCAATACTATTATGTGAAAGAGTTTGTTAAAAATATGGCATGGTAAGTTAAATATTGGATCAGGTCTCCTTGCAGATGCTTTAGCTCTAATTAGTTACAGAAATGCTCTTTATAGTGACAAAATGTTTAGGGAGTATTCAGGGGCTTCTGAGATTGTATTTAATTGGTAATTTAATCAACAGAGAGATTAGTTCTGAGCCATAAATATAGTGGTTTGAGGTTTGGAAGGACAAGTGTACTTATAGTATCTGCTAAATAAATTCAAGACTATAGATAGGCTGGGCAGAATTTGATTTTTATTTTCTTATCCTTTTGATAGATAATATCAATGTTTATTTTAGCTTTTTAAAAACTATTTAAATTTTCACAATTGCGGCGTGGGGTCAGACAGTAATTTAGTTAATGACAGTACGTAGTGAGATTCAAAAAGCTAAAGTTTATAACTATTAAAACACAAATTTTCAATATCATATGTCAAATATACAAAGTAAATATCCTTAAATAAAACTGCGTTTTCAAACAGCATTTTTCGTTCTTTGCCGATATGTAATTTATTATAAATTGAAATATTTTATTATCTGTTTGTGCATGAGTGATGAAACTGACATATACTCACATTTACCAATAAAAATTGAACCCTTCCAAGCCTAATTATAGGCCACTGGTAGAGGTTTTTGAAGAGAGATTTGGCAATGATTATGATGTGCTAGCTAACGAAGATCTGGAAACCATCTAAAGAAGAGAAAAATATATTTTGAATAAGCAGATGTCACTAATTAGTAGTTTTGGCTTAGCCTGTTATCCCTTCCCCTCTTCAAGATGGTTTATACAGGTAACAATTTATTGGTATTCCCAATCTTGGCTGATTACACCTGATTGTAACTACGTAAATAATCCTTCACAGAATAAAGTTGATTCTGTGGACATTTTCAAGTGCAGGGCTAGGCAGCAATGCAGCGCCTCTCTCTCCCGCCTTTCTCCATACACACACCAGAAATGCTCTGATTTATTCAATCTGCTGTGCAGTGTTCCCATGTTCATTTTAACTTTGTATTGAGTGAGTATGAAGATAAGAATTCACTCTCCTCCTGATGTGAATCTGGGCCCTTCTCAATGTGCAACATGTTGGGTGTCACTACCAATTCTATTTTCTAATGATTGTTTCAATTTCCTTTGGAAAAGGAAAACCTGCCCATGCTTTTGCTTCATGCACCTGTTGTCAAGTATAATTCCCAAATCTGGACCTTAGCGTCCAAAATATGGGTACTAGCATGAATTCCCCTAAGCTTAGTTACCAGCTTAGATCTGTAGTGCTGCCACCAATCAGGAATTTTTTTAGGGCCTGATACCCTCTGGTCCCCCCAAAACCTTCCCAGGGGACCCCAAGACCCAGATTCCTTGAGTCTCACAACAAAGGGAAATAAACTATTCCCTTCCCCCTCCTCCCCTCCAGGTGTTCCCTCCCTGGGCTCCTGGAGAATTATACAGATTCAAGCTCCTTGAATCTAAACAAAGGGATTCCACCCTTCCTCCCCCTTCTCCTTCCCTGTTAAGTACAGACTCAATTCCCTCGAGCCTCAACAAGGGGAAAAGAAAATTAAACAGGTCTTAAAGCAAAGCTTTTAATTAAAAAAAGAAAGAAAAAAGTAAAAGGTTTATCTCTGCAGTTTAGATGGTAAACAGTTACAGGATCTTTCAACTTATAAATAATAGAAAGAAACTTTCTCCAGAAGAAACACAATTTAAGCTACTTCCAGCAAGTACACATATGCAAATGAAAAAGAAAACAAATTAAAAGCCTATGACCGCCTTTTCTACTTACAATTCTGAACAGATAAGAGACTGTAGAAGGGAGATTGGCAGAAACCTGGTTACACCTCTAGCCCCATCCAGGACTCAGAGAGAACAAAGCTAAACCCCAAACCCACAAACAAAGGCTTCCCTCCACGAGATTTGAAAGTATTTTGTCTTCTGATTGGTCCTCTGGTCAGGTGTTTGCAGGTCACTGTTTGTTAACCCTTTATAGGTGAAAGAGACATTAACCCTTAGCTATCTGTTTATGACACCTGTGGAGAATAACAGTAATTTACATTAAAAAATCACTGGTAACGTTCTAAATTGACAAACAGTATCTCCACAGATAAAATATTAATCTGAGTCCCAGAGACTTTTCAAACTTTCAAAAAACAAACTCCATTGCTGAGTAAAGTGAACATAATTCTGTTTTTTTACAATTGGTTCAGTACTCATGTTACTGTATCAAGAGGTCTGATATGAGCTCGTTCAATCTTCTTTAAGAACGACAGTCCATTACTTCAAATTTCCAATCTGTGGAAATTATCCCCAGTAGCAAATATCTGTTCTTCTACTTTAAAATGCCAGCATAAATAAGGCCAAGGATAACAGACAAACCAGAAACCTCAGCGAAGTTGTAGAATTAAAATTATATTGGCCAGTAAGTTAATTGCCAGTTTTCCATTTAGACATAAAGATGAAAATTCACTTGCATCAAGCTGGCAAAGTGAAGAACATGTTTCTGAGCAGAATGCTGACATATACCAACCACCTTTGTGATATTTGTCCTCATTCTTTGTTTGCTTACTTCAGCTTTATTCCACTCTAACTAATGGGATTATTTCTGGCTTTCAATGACACTTGTGTTCCTGAGTTACCTTGGTACATTTGAAAATCTATCGTTCCCCAGTGCATGTACCTGATGTGTTCTAGACAGCATTTTTGTGAAAGGTGAAGTGCTGACAACTGAAAAGATCACAGGCCTTGCTGCTTAATTATATACGGACAGAGATCTTTTGGAACATGATATTGTAAGCATTGCTACTATGAGGTATTTTTACCCTTATGGGTAGGGCTACCAGATAGCAACTGGAAAAAAAGGGATGGGGTGGGGGATGATAGGTGCCTATATAAGAAAAAGTCCAGAAAAAATGAGACATCTGGTCACCCTATTTATGAGAGATGCTGTAAGAAATTTGCAGACAAAGAAGCATGGGATGCTGAGCCAGGGAAAGGCAAAGACTGAATCAAATGCCATTCACTGTTCACTTTTCTGCTTTCCTTTGTGCTTGGACTGTTTGCTGATAGTGAATATTACATTTGTGAATTGCAATGTATAGCTACATGTATTGTGACTTTAGGCAAAGTATATGAATTCTGGAGCACAGTCATCACTAAACTCTGTGTGAAAGAGCAATAGATGCTGATAGCAATTTTGGAATAGTGAATTTTGTTTTGAGGACTCTTAGGTTTCCATTTGGCCCTTCAGGAATTCGATTTAAATAGTCAATAACATCCTTTTATTTGGATATCATCGATTGCTTGCGCTGTAACATGGACATACATGCTGGAAAATTTAACAAGAAACAGGTAGCTCAACTGCAGCACGAGCAGCATGCCAAAATGAATATAAAGCACAAGACATAACGTACGTAGGGAAATAATGCAAGAAGTAGAAATGAGGTTCATTTGGGCTTATATTGTGTCTGGCCTGGTCACAGCTCTGATAGGACTGGATGAGAATAGGACAAACTGAGAGCATTCTTGTGTGCATTGTTACTGTCTTGTTCTATTCTGCTGTCATGAGATATGGGTATCTGCTGTACAGCTATAGGGACCATGCAGAGGTACTTGGGGATGGCATATTATCTGCATATGTTCTCACGTGGTTTCTTATGGAACTTCTGCTGATTTATATCTCTGTGTTTATAGTAAGTGTTTTCTCTCATAGCTTTTGAGTTCTTCATCTCTATATCTGGTCTGATGATCCATACAGTTATTGGTTTTTCTGCCTCTTCCAACTTTTTCTTTTTTGCTCCTTCTCATTTGACTGGACATACACTCTTCTAATTTTTTTTCTGCCACAAATGTGTCTCTGTTTTTGTTTCTCTGTCTTTTGGCCCTGAAATTTGTCAGGCACCCTCAGCCATGAGTTGTCAGATATGTGCTTCCTTTTCTGAGCTGTGATGGAGCACCACTTCTGGGTCTTGTGCACATAGTACTAGGGGGATCCAAATGGATAAATGAAGCAAAGTAGGTTACTAGCATTAGTATCACCTGCTTTCATCTGCCATGTGCAATGACAGAATGAAAAATTTGATTCCCCTAAACTAGTCTCTTTCTCTGGCAACAGGAAAGAGACATACTGACAGATTCAAACAGTGTACATTTTCTCCTAGTGCACTTTACATCCATCTGGGGCAGCTGCCCAGACTTCCATCATAAACAAGAGTGTTCCAAAATGACTGAATGCAGCTGAACTCGCATCTCATCTTCACCCCAGATCTGCACAAATTCCTTGTAGTTTGCCAGGAGTATTTTATGCTGGCTTCTGAGAAGCAGATATGACTTTGATCTTAAATCAGGTTGCAAAGCTTTTACTACAACACAATAAAGTGGATCTACAAAAGTGGATGCTGGTGAAAATGTGCATAAATGAGGCCTGAGGCGTATGCTGCCCATTTTTTCCTGGGGTAAGACACTTGGATGATTTGATCCCAGGGCATTAGAGTACATAAAGTCAGCCAGAGATCACTGAAGAGGTAACTGGTGCAGTGTAAGAAAGTGCTGGAAGGACCAGATGAATGGATGCAGCTGCTATGTCTATGCTGGCACTTCAGTGATGCAGAGTGACGCGGTGGTATATCTATTAGCCTTGCTCAGAGAAACTGCAGTCACAATAACGTGAATGCTTTTGTTGGAAGCGCTTTTGTGGATATGTGGTATATTACAGGCATGCTAGGGCATAACAATGGTGCTGGGAATGCGCTCTCATGTAGTCACAAGTCAGGCAAGGAGAAAGATGAAAAGAAACAAAAGAAAAATAGAAATAAATAACCAAAGTTAGGTTTAAGAAGAATATGTGGAATTGAGAACTTGATGGAAGGAAAATAGAACATGCTCAGAACAACTATATGAAGCAGCAACTACGCAGCATTTAAATTTCTCCCAATTTAAAAGAGCTGCGAGAGTAGCTGAGAAAGTTTGAGTTCATCTACTGGGGGCATCAGGTATAATACTAAGGCAATCTATTGTGGTTTTAAAAGAACAAACAAACATCAAAACTTGGCATTCACAAGCTCTGCTACACAACTGCAGTTTCAGAATCTTCACTTTCTATTTAATACTTTGAATGGAAAATGTATAACAACAATGTGTTTTTAAGCAGATGAAAGAAACCGAGAAGAGAGAGAGTGGTTAGAAGCCAAGGGTGGAAAAAGTCATAGGGGAAAAAGAAAATAGCAAATAATGCCTTCAGGCCATTACTGTACATCAATAATCTCCATAGTACTATTTACCTAACCTGAATATCTTTAATTTCATGTGCTTTTCATAATTCTTCCTATTCCTAATAGGACTAATGTATTTATATAGCACCAGCATTGTGTTTGGCACTTTATAGACAAGTAAAACTTCAAGTCATGACTCTCAAAAGGTTTCAATCCACATAGACAACACAGGGATGAATGATAGTGTGCAAATATTAGAATAGATGCACAAATGGTAAAATAACTGAGCGGTATAATCAACGTATTTTTACTTCTCTGAATGTTGTTTAGTCTGTTCTCTTTTCTATAAGATTCTAATTTTAGTACATAGACTTGCCAGGCAATAAACCCAATAGCTATAGTAGATGTTGATAGACATCTTCCAGTTGCATTTATTTGGCTATCAATGTAAGCAGACCAAGGCTTGTGCCATATCAGGTGTCAGTGATGCCTATCCTATGTATTTAATGTGTTCTCCTATTACTGCCTGAACTGCCTATCTATCAAAAGGCATCCTAATATCTGTTGCCTGAAATTGCTTTGATAAATATGGATTGACTAAGTACATAGACTTCATATATGTAACCCAAGCTGCAGTTTAGTTTTGAATATGGTTTAGATCTGCCAAAACTATGGGTCTTTAGTGGCTAAATCCAAACAAAACTAGGTGAGTGAAGAGGAACACTTTTGTAGCAGACTCTGGTTTGTTAAAACCAGGCTAGCGCCTGGGGCACCTCTCAGGAATGGCATTGTAAAACCAGGCTTGGACTCAGGTTTGAGCCCATACCCACCTACTGTCCACACACACAACTGACTGACCTTGGATCACCAAGAACTCAGGACTTGGGACCCACCTGGGGGGCAGGTATGAGCCCTAATCCTTCTGAGACTTGGGTCCAAGCCCCATCATTTTGCAATGTGGAAGCAGCTCAAGCTGCAGACCCAAGTCAGAAGATCTGTGTGGTGCTATATGGAGGCATTAACCTGGAGTTTCAACAGAATGTAGACAAACCCATAGGGTGAGTCTATGCAGCATTTTGGAGTGAGCCTTCCAGCCCGAGACAACAGACTTGAGCTAGTGAGGCTCATGCGAGTGGTCTAAAAACAGTTGTTTTAGACAGCACTTCGAAGATGCAGCTTGCTCTCTGAAGTCAAGTCTCCTCCCTAAGTTTCTGAAGGCCAACATACCTTCAGAATCCTCTTCACAGCATTACAGTTACACATACTATACAAGTTCTAGTGCACAAAATGACTACTAAAGGTGGTCACCTAGTGACTCAACCCTCCTGCTCTCTCATAGCTAAAAGAGTTCTATTTTTAGCTCAGTGGAGGTGAGCTGTGTTTTAAATTCCAGGTTCTGTCCTCACTGACAGCCCGTATGTGTGTGTGTACAGGGCAATGGATTATTACATGACGTGATTAATAAATACTTCAGTTTGGAATTAAAAGTTTGCAAGTGTTATGGAGGGAGTGTTTTCTAAAGAGTAGAACACAAGACTAGGAATGAAGATTTTATTTTGGCTTTTGCTATCAATTTCCTTTGTGACCTTGAGCAGGTTACTTAAGGTAAAATCCTAATCAATGATGTAAAAAGGCGTGCAGTAGCCCCATATGTTGCATAAAATGTTGGTTTACTAAATCTAAGAATAATCCACCCAGTGAGCAAGGAGTGTGCGTATGTTTTGGGTTGGGACGGGGTGGGGAAATGCATGAGCTTGAAAGGGTTCCAGACTTTCTCAAAAGGCAGGAGCCACAGGTCTGTTCATGGAAAAGAACTTCCTTCCCTCCTGAGCAGCCTTAAATGAATCCTGATTTTAGGCCTTGCCTCTGTCCGCAATTGTGACAACACTTTGGTCTAAACTGGGGCAGTAATGTTACGTTAGGAGAATTATGAGAGTTGTGTGGATGCTCTATGTACCTCGTCCTTCAGATGACAGCCAGAAGAATTCTTTAGCCTTGTGGTCTTGTTTGGAGCACCCCTTGGAAAATTATGAAGGCATTGCCTGTGTGACATTGCTCTTTCAATATCACTCCATGGTGCTCAACAAGAAAATAATAGTTGAGCAACCACTTTATGCACTATGCAACTCTAAGCCACTTGTATCTGGGTGATACAGGTCCCTCTCTATACCCATCAACAGAGGGGATGAGTTGTTACAGCCCCCACTAAGGAGCCTTGGCTCTTTAGCTCAAGGTGTAGCAGCTTATGTTTTCAGTGCTATAGGTCCCTGGTTTGTCACACAACCAACTCAAATGGGAATTTCACTATTCAAGTGTATGATGAAAGTTATTTCTAGAATGCTTTGAGAGCTTCATATGAAAGGCATTATATAATGTGACAAAGTTCCTCCTCTACCTTGGTGGGTCCTGCGCTTATTGGCAGATTTGCTCACCTCAGTGATCTTCCCCATAGTCTGGGTCAGCTCCTCCTGTATCTGATCAGGAGTTGGGAGGTTTGGGGGGAACCCGGGCCCACCCTCTACTCCGGGTTCCAGCCCAGGGCCCTGTGGATTGCAGCTGCCTATAGTACCTCTTGTAACAGCTGCATGACAGCTACAACTCCCTGGGCTACTTCCCCATGGCCTCCTCCAAACACCTTCTTTATTCTCACCACAGGACCTTCCTGGTGTCTGATAACGCTTGTACTCCTTAGTCCTCCAGGAGCACACCCTCTCCCTCTCAGCTCCTTGTGCCTCTTGCTCCCAGCTCCTCACATGCACTTCCTCTCCTCTGGCTCCCCTCCCACATTCCCTGACTGGAGTGAGCTCCTTTTTAAACCCAGGTGCCCTGATTAGCCTGCCTTGATTGGCTGCAGGTGATCTAATCAGCCTGTCTGTCTTAATTGGTTCTAGCAGGTTCCTGATTACTCTAGTGCAGCCCTTGCTCTGGTCACTCAGGGAACAGAAAACTGTTTCTCCAGTGACCAGATCTCCCTTCTACCGCTCTGCTGTAGAGGGAAGGAGGGAGAGGGCTGCTGCTGCTGCTGCTGCTGCTGTTCCTGCTGGGCGCTGGGCCCTCGCTGCTGCTGTTTCTGCTGCTGTTCCTGCTCCTGCTGCTTCCCTGGCTGGGCTAGACACCACCACCTACCCCTCTCTCTGCTGTCTGTTTGCTGGCTGGCTGGTGGTTCCCCCCCACCTCAGTTACTGCTGTTATTCCACCTACAGCCCCTTGGGGGGGTGCTGGCCTGCTTCCCAGAGAGGAGGGGAGTGAGGGACCCCAGCTCTTGTTGCTAAGGACACCACCCTCTGAGCGGGGTCCCTCCTGCCTGGACGCCAGACCACCACCACCTGGAGCTGCTGGGCCTACTGTGGCTGTTGCTGGGGAGCTGTTGGTGCCCGGAGGAGGAGAGGAAGGAGAAGAGGACCGCCTGCTGCTGGAGACAGTATGAAGACCACTGTGGAGGGGGCTTTTCTGGACTGAGTCTTTTTCAAACTGTGCTCTTGTGGTGGGGGTTTGGACTGTGTCTGCTGGGGCTCTGGGGGTGTGGCGTGGAGCCTGCCCCCAGTCCATCCGTGTCCCCCTTCGCCCCCACCACCATCGTTGCCCCCTCCACCACCCCCGCAGGCTGTTTTCCTTCTGCTTTGGACTCCTGCCTCTGGGACTGAGCTGCTCGCCTGGCTCACCACGCCCACTTCTACCATTTGGGCCTGCAGCAGCAGCAGCCAACCATTGACTTTTTGGCACAAGTGCCTGTGGGTGCACCACCTCCCCCCTCATACTGGACTGACCCCCTCCCCTTTGCCACATTTGTCCACCCCACCTATTTCCCTCTGCTGCCTGATAGTTCTGCCCCAGCCCTGTAGCTGTCCCCGTGGTCCCTCTACCCCAATCTCAGCTCGCCCTTTCCCCCCACCCTGTGCTCCCGCAGCCCTGATCGGTTCCCCCTCATGCGCCCACGCCCCCTCTCAGGCGCTTGTGCCCTTCCCCATTTGGTTTCCCCTTGTTCACTGCACTCCCCCCTCTGCTGTTGCCCCCCCGCTCCCCTAGTGCAACTGGAGGAGCCGGAACCCCCCCTCTGCGTTGGTGCCCTGCACCAATCCCACCCGTAGTCCTTGGTTGCTCCCTACGCCCCTTTAGCCTTCCCCTTCTGGCGCCCTCCTCCCCTGCCTGCAGCCTAGCGGGGAAGGGTGGCCGCCTCCTCTCCTTCCCCTCCCCTCGCTGTTTGTCCCCCTCCCCGCTCTCGTTATGGCGGGGGATGCGGCGGGGGAGACCCCTCGCGATGCTCCCACTACCCCTCCTCCACCTGCCCCCGTGTCCACTGCCCAAGCCTCTACCTCGACCGCCGCTGCTGATCCACCTACCATCGCCCCTGCTGGGGCACTGGCAGCAGCGAGTACTGGGGAGACCTCCGTTGCTGCCACGTCTCTCGCCCCTTCTGATTCGGGGGGAGCCCCCCCAGCCGGTGGGAAGGGTCGGGGTGGGAAGAAGGGTAAGGGCCCCGCTAGAAAGGCCAGGCCCTCCATGGCGGAGACTGCCCCCGCTGCCGCAGCCCCGCTACCGGCTGCGGCGTCCCTCCCCGCTGTTCCCTCCACCAGCTCTGCAGGTGTCCCTCCCCCGGCCCCCAGGGCGTACGCCCAGGTGGCGGCGGCCCCCCCGCCTGCCGCTGCTCCTCCGCCTGCCGCTTCCGCCAACATCTGCAGCGGCCGGGGCCCCTTTCCCACTTTGACCAGGAAGCACGGCGTCCGTTGCCTCCTGGTGCCCGCCTCGCCCCACGTGGAGACCTACGTGCGGGCGTTGGCCAGGGTAGTGGGGCCCACGGCCATCGTGGCGGCCTCCAAAATGTACGGGAAGGTGGTCTTCTTCCTGGCATCGGAGGCTGCCGCCCAGGAGGCGGTAGAGACGGGCCTGGCGGTGGGGGGCGTGTTCGTTCCCCTGGAGCCGTTAGAAGACCTGGGGGTCCGCTTGATCTTGACCTCCGTCCCTCCCTTCCTGCCCAATGCCGCCCTGCTGCCCGCCCTTTCTGCCCTGGGACGCCCCATCTCTGTCATCAGCCCTCTCCCCTTGGGCTGCAAGGACCCCGCCCTCCGTCATGTTCTCTCGTTCCGCCGGCAAGTGCAGCTTCAACTGCCGCCGGCGGCGCGTGGCGGAGAGGCGCTCGAGGGGTCCTTTCTGGTCCCTTACCAGGGAGCCCACTACCGGGTGCATTAGTCAACGGGGGAGGCCCGGTGCTACCTCTGCCGGGCGATGGGGCACGTCCGGAGGGACTGTCCCTTGGCCCAGCACGGAGGAGCGTCCGGGACCCCCGAGCCCAGGCAAGGCGCCGGCCCTGTCATCGCCGGTCCCCTTAGCTGCCCGGCACCCGAAGCTGCCCCTCCTCCTCCTTCTCGGTCCACCTCTGTGGAGGAGGGTGTAGCGGGGCTACCGCCGGCCGTGGGAGAGGGCTCGTCCCAGGGGGACTCCTTCCCGGTTTCTGCTGTCCCACCACTGCCTCCTCGAGTCCCTGAGCCATTGCCCTTGCCCCCCGAGCCGACCCCTGTTAGCCAGCCCCCGGATGATGCCATGGAGGGCTGGTCCTTAGTGCAGGGGAAGCGGGGCAAGCGGAAGGCTCGAGTTTCTTTACATCCTTCGGATTCGGAGGCCCCCCGGAAGAGCAGGAAGGGGGGCGCCGATGTCGAGTCTTCCGCCTTGTCCCCTGATGACTCCCAGTTTGTGGTGCTGGCTGGGGATGCCGTGGCAGCACCGGAAGGTGACACCGCCCCTCCTCCGGGGTCCCTTCCCGTGGATGCCCCCGAGGGAGCCTCTCTCGCCCCCTTCCCACTTGGCGCCTCTGAGAGTGCCGCGGTGGGTATCGCCTCGGGTGCTGGCGGGGAGGGCCCTGGGGTGGTGGACTGTGATCTCCCTCCCATCTACGCAGAAATCGAGGCCCTGGGTTTGACCCCGGTCACGCAGGGGGAGGATGACCCTCTGCCGGCGGGCCTCGATCTGGGCGCCCTCACTACATCCCCCCTGTCCCCAGGTTCCCTTCCCCTACCCGCTGTTTCTGCTCCCACCTCTGAGGGTCCCCTGGAATCTTCCCTCGACTCGGCTGCGGGTGGCACTCTGTTGGCGGCTGCCGAGCCCCTTGGGGCGACGGCCAGTGCCCCGCTGCCGAGACCCGCTTCCCAGGGGGTGTCCCTCTTGGGTGTGGAGGACCCACCCTCCTTCCTCAGCGGGGACCCCATTGACCACCGTCTCTCTCTGGATGCCGAGGCTGTTGCACGTGCCACAGTGGCTGAGCCCGGCATCGTTAGGGGTCCCCTGCCCACTTCCCAGATCCTTGAGCCTGGCCAGGAGGAGCCACCTTCTGGCATCTCACCTATGGAGGCTCCGGATCCTGCCTCTACCTCCTTCCCGGATTCTCTCCCTGATCCTCGCCCTACTCCTGTTGGCTCTGTCCTTGTCCCCCCCACTTCCTGTGATGCCACTGCCGCCCCTGGCAATACCTCCCAGGGAGCGGGTTCACTAGTTCTTTCCTGTCCCGACCCCCCAAGGGCTGCTGTTCTCCTTCCACCGCCCCTTCTTGAATCTGGGAGCGGGGCGGGTCGTGTGGCGTCGGTCCATCTGCTGCCACGTTGGGGATCTGCCCCCTGCCTACCCGCCTTGGTGGGCCACGGGGCTGTGACGGGGGCCCCACTGGGGGCCAGTCATCGATCAGTGACCCCACCCCCCCATGCGCTGAGGGAGGAGCTGCAGGAGTTCCTTGAGGACGTCCATGGCTCCCAGAACAAAGTCCATCTTGCGCTCCAGCGGTGTGGGGATTTCCATCAGGTCCTCCGGGCCACGAGGGCCCTCATGGGGGAGGGTAAGAGGACCGGGAAGCAGGCCGCCGCGGCCTACCGGCGGGTCCGTGTCTTCCGTGACTCCTTACTCACCTTCGGGGTTGGTCACGGATTGCTGCGCGGCCTGCCGGAGGCCGTGGGCGTGTCTGCCAGCGAGGATCCCCCCCAGCCCTCCTCATGGCGCCGATCATCCTTGCCACCTTAAACACCCGAGGCTGTAGGATGGGTCTCCGCAGGAGCCAGGTGCTCTCCTTCCTCCGGGAGGGGGGGTACTCTGTGGTTTTCCTGCAGGAGACCCATACGGATCCGGCCGCTGAAGCTAGCTGGCGGCTGGAGTGGGGGGACGGGGCCTACTTTAGCCACTTCTCTGTCTGCGCGGCTGGAGTGGCGACACTGTTCTCCCCCGACCTACGGCACGAGGTGCTAGGGGTCGCCGAGGCTGTGCCGGGTTGCCTGCTGCACCTCCGGGTCCGCATGGAGGGGCTTGTGGTTCATCTCGTCAACGTTTATGCCCTGACATCGGCCCCGGAGAGGCTACGTTTTTATCAGCAGGCATCCGCCTTCCTCGGCTCCCTGGACCCTCGTGAGTGCCTGGTCCTGGGAGGGGATTTTAACACCACCCTCGAGGAACGGGACCGCTCGGGGACCGAGCAGTGCCCGGCAGCTGCGGACGTCCTCTGGGAGATTGTCGACTGCCACTCCCTGGTGGACGTCTGGCGCGACCACCACCCAGACGACGTCTCGACGTTCACCTTTGTCCGGGTGGAGGCCCATCGGTCGTGCCACTCCCGGCTGGACCGTATTTACCTGTCACGTTTCCACCTTTCACGGGCCCACTCCTCCAGCGTTCAGCCGGCCCCCTTTTCGGATCACCACCTTGCCACCGTGACGGCCTCTCTCTGCGCGGAGCGGCCGGGGCCGGCCTATTGGCACTTTAATAATAGTTTGCTGGAGGATGCGGGCTTTGTGGCGTCCTTCCGGGAGTTCTGGCTGGCCTGGCGAGGGCAGAGGCGTGCCTTTTCCTCAGCGCGGCGGTGACGGGATCTGGGGAAGGTGCGCGCCCGGCTCTTCTGCCGTGCCTACACCCGGGGCGCCAGCTGACGGAGGGATGCCGAGATAGGGCAGTTGGAGCGGGAGGTCTTGGAGCTGGAGAGGCGTCTGGCCGTCAACCCCGCGGATCCATCCCTCTGCGGAGCGTGCCGGGAGAAGCGGGAGGAGCTCCAGGCCCTCGAAGACCATCGGGCCCGGGGTGCTTTTGTTCGATCCCGCATCCACCTCCTTCGGGAGATGGATCGCGGCTCCCGCTTCTTCTACGCCCTGGAGAAAAGGAGGGGGGCCAAAAAGCACGTCACCTGCCTCCTGGCGGAGGACGGCACCCCCCTCACGGATCCGGCGGAGATGTGCCAGAGGGCCAGGGCCTTCTACGCCACTCTTTTCTCCCCGGATCCGACCGATCCTAACTCTTGCAGAGTGCTCTGGGACGGGCTCTCGACGGTCAGCACGGGCGACCGGGACCGGCTAGAGCTGCCTCTCACTCTGGCTGAGTTCTCGGAGGCCCTCCGTCACATGCCCACCAATAAATCTCCAGGCTTGGACGGGCTGACCGTGGAGTTCTACCGCCTGTTCTGGGACATCCTCGGCCCAGACCTGGTCACTGTCTGGGCTGAGGCTTTGCATAGCGGGGTCCTCCCTCTCTCGTGCAGGCGAGCCGTGCTGGCCTTATTACCGAAGAGGGGGGACCTCCGCGACTTACGGAATTGGCGTCCCGTCTCGCTCCTCAGCACGGACTACAAAATTGTTGCGAAGGCCATCTCGATGTGGCTAGGGTCCGTGCTGGCGGACGTGGTCCATCCAGACCAGACCTACACCGTCCCGGGCCGCACCATCTTTGATAACTTGTATCTGGTCCGGGACCTTCTGGAATTGGGGTGTAGGGATGGTCTGTCGTTCGCCCTCCTGTCCCTGGATCAGGAGAAGGCGTTCGACCGGATGGATCACGGGTATCTCCTGGGCACTCTGCGAGCGTTCGGCTTCGGACCCCTGTTTGTGGGTTTTCTGCAGGTGCTGTACGCTTCTGCGGAGTGTCTGGTCAGGCTCAACTGGACCCTGACTGAGCCGGTCAGCTTCGGGCGGGGAGAGCGGCAGGGGTGCCCCCTCTCGGGCCAGCTGTACACTCTGGCGATCAAGCCCTTCCTCTGTCTCCTCCGCAAGAGGTTGACGGGGTTGGTGCTTCAGGAGCTGGGGCTGCGGCTGGTCCTGTCGGCATACGCTGACGATGTGCTCCTCGTGGTCCAGGACCCGGGCAACTTGGCGCGGGTGGAGGCTTGCCAGGCTGTGTACTCGGCGGCCTCCTCCGCCCGGGTCAACTGGGTCAAGAGCTCTGGCCTGGTGGTCGGGGACGGGTGGCAGGCGAGCTCCCTCCCACCTGCGCTTCAGGCCATCCGGTGGAGCGCGGGTCCGCTGCTCTATCTCGGCGTTTACCTTTCTGCCATGCATCCATCTCCGCCGGAGAACTGGCAGGATTTGCAGGGCAGGGTGACGGAGCGGCTCCGGAAATGGACAGGACTACTCCGGTGCCTCTCCCTTCCGGGGAGGGCACTGGTGCTTAATCAACTGGTCCTGTCCATGCTCTGGTACCGACTCAACACCCTGGTCCCGGCCCCGGGTTTCCTGGCCAACCTCCGGACGGTGATTCTGGAGTTCTTTTGGCCGGGGACGCACTGGGTCTCTGCAGGGGTCCTCCACCTGCCCCTGGAGCAGGGGGGGCAGGGCCTGAAGTGCTTACGCGCTCAGGTCCATGTCTTCCGCCTCCAGGCCCTGCAGAGGCTCCTGTTTGGTGCGGGTAGTCCGGCGTGGAGCGTATTGGCGCACGCCTTCCTCCGCCGCTTCCGAGGGCTCCGATACGACCGGCAGCTCTTTTACCTCCATCCAAGAGGTCTTCCGCGAGACCTCTCCGGGCTGCCGGTCTTCTACCAAGACCTCCTCCGGACCTGGAAGCTCTTTTCAACGACCAGGTCCGTGGCGGCCACCGTGGGGGTTGACCTCCTCGCGGAGCCCCTGCTACACAATCCCCAGCTTCGTGTGCAGGTGGCGGAGTCCCCCACGGTGTGCCAGAGGTTGGTCTCGGCAGGAGTCACCAGGGTCGGAGACCTCCTGGACTACGACCGGGGAGACTGGCTGGATCCCCTGACGCTTGCTCAGCGCATGGGGCTCTCCAGACCTCGTACTCCCCAGTGCGTACTTCAGGAGGTGAAGGCCGCTTTACTGCCCGCTGCCCGGGCTTACCTCGACCGGGTCCTGCGAGAGGGCACGCCCCGCCCACCCTCCACCCCAGGCCCCGTGGACATTTTTATAGGGCCCCTGCCCCGTGGACCCAATCGGCCCCCTCACCCTTTCACTGCCAGCCGGCTGCATGATCTGCAGCCGGTTTTGTTCCAGACCGCGCCACGGAAACATCTGTACTCGCTCGTGCTCCATACCCTTCACTACCTCACCCTCGCGTCCCGCCCCGATACCAAATGGCGGGACCTCTTGCCGCCTCTCGAGGGTGAGGAGCCCTGGTGGGCCAGCTTGTACTCTGCCCTGGTCCCGAGGCCCGCCGGGGATATCAGTTGGCGGCTCCTTCACGGAGCCGTGAGCACGGGTGTGTACTTGGCGCGGTTCACATCTGTCCCTAGCACCTGCCCTTTCTGTGGTGAGAAGGAGACCTTGGCGCACGTTTATTTGGAGTGCACCAGGTTGCAGCCCCTGTTCCGGCTCCTCCTGAATATTTTCTTGCGTTTTTGGTTGCACTTTTCCCCTCACCTTTTTATCTACACGCTCCCCATCCGTGGCCCCACGAAGTCGCGGGATCTCCTTCTCAACCTCCTCTTGGCCCTGGCCAAACTGACCATCTACAACACCAGGGAGAGGAGGTTGGCCGACGGGATTTCCTGCGACTGTGGGGCCTATTTCCGTTCCTCCGTCTGCTCTCGCATCCGGGCAGAGTTCCTCTGGGCGGCGTCCGCTGGCTCCCTTGACGCCTTCGAGGAGCAGTGGGCGTTGTCCGGGGTTCTCTGCTCGGTGTCCCCATCGGGTTCCCTTCGTTTAGCCCTATGACCTCACTCCCGATCCTGTTTTTTTCATTAGTTGTCCCCCGTAATTATTTGGTGTCCCAGACCTGTGGGTCCTCCCCTTAGGCTGGGGGGAGGCCCTTTAGAAGTGGGCGGGCTTCACCCGCCCACCCCCGCTGGATGCCAATAGGACCAGATCTCCCTTCTACCGCTCTGCTGTAGAGGGAAGGAGGGAGAGGGCTGCTGCTGCTGCTGTTCCTGCTGAGCACTGGGCCCTCGCTGCTGATGCTGCTCTTCCTGTTGCTGTTACTGCTCCAGCTGCTCTCCTGGCTGGGCTAGATACCACCACCCTCTCCCTTTCTCTGCTATCTGCTTGATGGCTGGGTGGTAGATCCCCCACCCCCCTCGGTTGCTGCTGTTACTCCACCTACAACCCCCTGCGGGGGTGGGGGCTGCTGCCCTGCTTCCCAGAGATGAAGGGGAGTGAGGGACCCCAGCTCTTGTTGCTGAGGACACCATCTGAGCGGGGTCCCTCTTTCCTGGACACCAGACCACCACCACCTGGAGCTGCTGGGGCTACTGTGGCTGCTGCTGGGGAGCTGTTGTTGGAGCCCCGAGGAGAAGGAGGAGGAGTAGAGGACCACCCGCTGCTGAAAGACCGCGTGTGGACCGCTGTGGAGGGGGCTTTTCTGGACTGAGTCTTTTTCGAACTGTGCTCTTGTGGTGGGGGTTTGGACTGTGTTTGTTGGGACACCAGAGGTATGGCGTGGAGCCTGCCCCCAGTCCATCCGTGTTCCCCTTCGCCCCTACTACCATTGGTGCCCCCTCCACCACCCCCACTGGCTGTTTTCCTTCTGCTTTGGACTCCTGCCTCTGGGACTGAGCTGCTCGCCTGGCTCACCACACCCGCTTCCATCATTTGGGCCTGCAGCAGCAGCAGCCAAGCACTGACTTTTTCGCAAGTTCCTGTGGGCACATCCCCTCCCTCCATCCCCTGGACTGACCCCCTTTCCTTTGCCACATTTGTCTGCCCCACCTATTTCCCTCAGCGGCCCTGATAGTCCTCCCCCAGCCCTGCAGCTAGCCCCATGGTCCCTCCACCCCATTCCCAGCTCGCCCTTCCTCCCCTCCCTGCAACCTTTGATCCCCCAGCCATGACTGGTCCCTTCCCTCATGTGCCCATGCCCCCTCCCATGCGCTTGTGCCCTTCTCCCATTTGAGTTTGCCCTTGCGCACTTCACTTCCCTATGCTGTTGGCCCCCCATATCCCCTAGTGTGACTAGAGGAGCCAGAATCCCCTCTGAGTCGGTGACCTGACACCCTCCCGCCCCTAAGGCCTTGGTTGTTCCCCATGCCCCTTTAGGCCTCTCCTTCTGGCATCCTCCTCCCCTGCCTGCATCCTAGCAGGGAGGGGTGGTCGCCTCCTCTCTTTCCCCTCCCCTTGCTGTTTGTCCCCCTCCCCGCTCTCGTTATGGCGGGGCACGTGGCGGGGGAGACCCCTCGTGATGCTCCCACCGCTCCTCCTCCACCTGATCCCGTGTCCATTTCCCAAGCCTCTACCTCAACCGCTGCTGCCGATCCACCTATCACCGCCCCTTCTGGGGCACCGGCGGCAGCAAGTACCAGGGAGACCTCCACTGCTGCCACGTCCCTCGCCCCTTCTGATTCGGGGGAAGCCCCCCCAGCCGGTGGGAAAGGTCAGGTGGGAAGAGGGGTAAGGGCCCCGCTAGAAAGGCCAGGCTCTCCATGGCAGAGATTGCCCCCGCTGCCGCAGCCCCGCTACCAGCTGCGGCATCCCTCCCTGCTGCTCCCTCCACCAGCTCTGTGGGTGTCCCTACCCCGGCCCCCAGGGCATATGCCCAGGTGGCGGCGGCCCCCCTGCCTGCCACTGCTCCTCCGACTGACGCTTCCTCTACCATCTACAGCGGCCGGGGCCCCTTCCCCACCTTGACCAGGAAGCACGGCATCCGTTGCCTCCTGGTGCCCGCCTCGCCTCACCTGGAGACCTACGTGCAGGCGTTGGCGAGGGTGGTAGGGCCCATGGCCATCATGCCAGCCTCCAAAATGTACGGGAGGGTGGTCTTCTTCCTGGCATTGGAGGCTGCTGCCCAGGAGGTGGTAGAGATGGGCCTGGCGGTGGGGGGGGGTGTTCGTCCCCCGGGAGCCATTGAAGACCTGGGGGTCCGCTTGATCCTGACCTCCATGCCTCCCTTTCTGCCCAGTGCTGCCCTTTCTGCCCTGGGGCACCCCATCTCCGTCATCAGCCCTCTGCCGTTGGGCTGCAAGGACCCCGCCCTCCGTCATGTCCTCTCGTTCTGCTGGCAAGTGCAGCTTCAACTGCCGCCGGCGGCGCGTGGCGGAGAGGTGCTCAAGGGGTCCTTTCTGGTCCCCTACCAGAAAGCCCACTACCGGGTGCATTATTCGACAGGGGAGGCCCGGTGCTACCTCTGCCGGGCGATGGGGCATGTCCGGAGGGACTGCCCCTTGGACCAGCATGGAGGAGAGCCCGGCTCTGTCATCGCCGATACCCCTGGCTGCCCGGCACCTGAAGCTGCCCCGCCTCCTTCTTGGTCCACCGCTGTGGAGGAGAGTGCGGCAGAGATACCGCCGAAAGTGGGAGAGGGCTCGCCCCAGGGGGAATCTTCCCTCATTCTTGCTACCCCACCACTGCTTCCCCAAGTCCTTGAGCCATGGCCCTTGCCCCCGACCTGACCCCTGTTAGCCAGCCCCCGGATGATGCCATGGAGGGCTGGTCCTTAGTGCAGAAGTGGGGCAAACGGAAGGCTCAAGTCTCCTTACATCCTTTGGATTCGGAGACCCCCTGGAAGAGCAGGAAGGGGAGCACTGATGACAAGCTTTCTGCCTTGCCCCCGATGACTCCCGTTCTGTGGTGCCGGCTGGGGATGCCGTGGCAGCACCAGAAGGTAACGCTGTCCCTCCTCTAGGGTCCCTTTCTGTGGAAGCCCCTGAGGGAGCCCCTCCCGCCCCCTTACCATCTGAAGCCCCTGCGAGCGCTGAGGTGGGCGTCGCCTCGGGTGCTGGCGGGGAGGGCGCAGGGGTGGTGGACGGTGCTCTCCCGTCCATTTATGAGGAGATCGAGGCCCTGGGTCTGACCCCGGTCACGCAGGGAGAGGACGACCCTCTCTGGCGGGCCTCACCCCGGTCCC